>NC_045619.1:15151515-15454545 GCF_009829155.1 Mustela erminea
TGGGGCTCCATCCCAGGACCCTGAGATCATGACCTGAGCCGAAGGCAGAGGCTTAACCAACTGAGCCACCCAGGCGCCCTGACTATCACTTGTCTAAGGTGGTAGCTACTATAACATTACTCTTCCTTTTGAAATAGTAAGTATTTTGTGCAGAGGTATTGTGAGACTTTGTAAATATTCCCATTCCTCATCAAACATTCAATTAGTTTATTTACTTCAATCAGTATGAACTAATGGGTTTCTCTTTTATTCAGTAGGTTATCATTATTTATTTTGCTGCTCCGATTGGCCTAGATTTGGCTAGTGGGAGTCCCTTTTAAGTTGCCTCTCATACCTTTTGACATGTCCCCGTAACTCTCGAGCAGGTTCTAACTTCCAGTACAAGATGTCCCAGCTTTATCTACGGTATATGGGAACCAAGATCTGGCACTGGGTAGGCTCATTGCTGTAAGGTTGTACAAACACATGAATTGATATGTTAATAAAATCTAAAAATTAATAAATACAATCTCTATTTCTGTATGTCTATATTGACAACCATAAGTTTACACCACTACCTCTGATTTGAAATGAATGCCACAAGGTTCATTTTTGCCTTCTCCTTCTCCATATTTATTTGTCTTTTCTCTGACAATGAGACACCTGGTTCCCATTACCTTAATGTATTTACTTATTTGATTAATCACATTTTATGTATTCAATCGCTTATCACCAGCATGGCCCCAGCTTCCGTGTTGGGGCCATTCCCTTCCACTTAGGCTTCTGTTCCACGGAAGCGGTCACCTTCCTACACTAACATCTTCTTCACTCCACACGGACTGTGAAATCCCTTACTGCTCCCACCCCACGTGATCTTCCCCCAACCCTGAGTCCTCACCCTGCTTGGAAGCCCACTGTGGCATCTAGCAGTCTTGGACTGAATTGTCACAAAGGAAAAGGGACACAATAGGGAGAAGGGGAAGAGAAAGGACAAAAGAAAGGAGAGCTTATCTAACCTTTTTTAAAGTTATGAAAATACATGTTTAGAAAGTTTTTAAGTATATTACACAAAAGCAAACAAGCTTATCCTTAAAAAAACCAAGTATCACATCCGTAGCCAATTACAACTACATCTTAGAGCAACATTTGTCTTTGTTTACAAATACAGCAGTGGGTGATAAAACCTAACATCTCAAACAGATTGCTTACTGTTTATAACACAAACACATGGGTATGTCTCAATTCATATTGTAGACATTTTAGCTTAAAGTGCATAGAGAATCACATATATTAAATTTGTCATTAAAAAAGTTAATTAGATCACAATTTCAAGAAAAATCAAGGACAGTAGAAGTCAAGGTCACTTGTAAGAAATTGATTTTTTTCAGAAGTCTTTGTCAGTGAAACTATATAAGTATACAAAGTAATGAGATGTTTTCCTTTCCCTTTTTTCCTGGTTGAAGGCGCACTGTCACTGCTTGTAGCTGAAGAGCAGATACTGATTTGTTGCCAGTAAGTACACTTGATGCAACAATATTACATACTGCATCTAAAGGCAGAGTTGACAACTTATCCCAGTGTAGGACAACCATGATTTACATATGTATTGACCTGGATTTTTTTTTTTAAAGATTTGATTTATTTAGCTGACAGACAGAGATCACAAGTAGGCAGAGAGGCAGGCAGAGAGAGAGGGAAGCAGGCTTCCTGCTGAGCAGAGATCTCAATAGGGGACTTGAACCCAGGACCTTGAGATCATGACCTGAGCTGAAGGCAGAGGCTTTAACCCACTGAGCCACCCAGGCGCCCCCTGTTTTTTTTTAATTTTTTTAATGTAGTTTCCGTAAATAGTAGATTTTAGAGTTAAATACAACCCAGTTGGCTTAAAACAATACAAATCAGGAATAACTCATGAGTTTACTAACTCAAAATAAGTTCACTAATCAAAGCTCAAGAATAAAAATAAACGCTGTCAATGAACTCAATACCTGACAACAGCTATTGGCAATTTCAGTTACTGATAAATACTCCAAAACATAACCTCAAGAGGACCACATTTATTTTCTCTATATGGCAATGTGATTATTTTCAAAAGTGTGTATTTAGGGAAATAGCAATTATAGAAAAATAGTTGAACTAATTTGCCAATGAAGTTGCAAATTCTAACTATAATCCACATCATCTTAGATATTAAGTATATGGTTTCATAGAGTAAACAAATTCTCTCAAACAGCAATTCAATATAATTTTTTTTAAAGATTTTTATTTAGGTATTTGACAGAGAGGGAACACAGCATGAGCAGGAGAAGGGGAAGAACCAGGCTCCCCGCTGAGTAGGGAGCCCGATGCTGGGCTCTATCCCAGGACCCTGGGATGATGACCTGAGTCAAAGGCAGACGCTTAACCGACTGAGCCTCCCAGGCACCCCACAATTCAATATAATTAATTAAAATAATTGCTTTAAGTTTGCATGAAAACCAATAAGTATCACATTTGAATGATTTTATATTTACATTTTTGAAATCTGGCCAGCATTGAAGAGGTTGACCAGGTTTTGTATTTCTCACAGCAGAGGCTTGGGCAGTGGAATGTTACCTAGGGCATTTGTCATCAAAAATTCTCAGATGGGGCTCCCGGTCTGCTCATTTGGCTAAGCAGCTGCCTTCAGCTCAGGTCATGATCCCAGGGTCCTGGAACCAAGAGCCCCAAGGTCCTGGGCTCCCTGCTTAGCAGAGAGTCTACTTCTCCCTCTCCCTCTCCCTCTCCCTCTGTATGCGTGTGCTTTTTCTCTCTCTCTCTCAAATAAATGAATACAATCTTTAAATAAAAATTCATCAGGCATTTTTCCAACAAGAGCTTAACTCCTCTTCCCAATTGAAGGTGTGCTTGGTTCCCAAAGAGTCAGGTATGAAAGGGGAGGAAAAAATGTAACTTTATAGTGATCAAGGTTAACATCATCAGTAATAAGTCAGGTTGATATCCTGTACCCTTAATATGATGTGATGAGAATGACACTCTACTTCTGTGATCTTCCAGCAGCCCCAACCCTCAGTCTACAATGAGAAAAACACCAGAAAAACCCCAATGGAAGGATATTCCTCATAATACAGGAGCAGCACTCTGGGACGCAGGCCATCAAAAACAAAGAAAGGTTGAGAAAATGTCACAGTCCGGAAGCACCTGAAGGGGCACCAAAGTAAGTGTAATGTGGTTTCCTGGATGAGATCCTGAACAGCAGAAGAAACATCAGAAGAAATCGAAGGAAATCAAAACAGAGTGTGAAGTTTAGTTAATGGCACTGTGTCAACATTCGTTCCTTAGTTTTAACAAACATACTATGGTAATATAAGATGGTACCCACAAGGTAAACTGAGAGTTACACAAGAATGCTTTCTGCTGTCTTTGCGACTTTTCTGTAAAACTACAACTTATAAAATTAAACAGTTACAGGGGAAAATGAAGCGATCAAATATTAGAAAAAAGGTGAGGGTGAATTTCTCTGTTGGGAGTGGGAGACATTTACTAACTGCCTCAAGACTGAGACACACTAAGGAAAAGACTGATAAATCTGGCAAGCTAATACACCAAAGTGTATTACGATGTGGTGGCTTAAGCAACAGGACAACTTTGCTTAAGCAACAGAAACTTGACTTTTGAGATCAAGCTGTCAGCAGGGTTGGTTTCTTCTGAGGTCTCCCTCCCCAGTTTATAGACTACCATCTTCTGTCTGTCTTTATATGGTCTCCCCCAGTGTCTGTGTTCTAATCTCCTTATAAGGAAATCAGTCATAATGAATTAGGGCCCATCAATATGACCTCATTTTAGCTTAATAACCTCTTTAAAGGACCTATCTCAAGGTACAGTCACATTCTGAGGCGGCTGGGTGGCTCAATGGGTTAAAGCCTCTGCCTTTGGCTCAGGTCATGGTCTCAGGATCCTAGGATCGAGCCCCACATTGGGCTCTCTGCTCAGCAGGGAGCCTCCTCCCCCCTCTCTATCTGCCTGCCTCTCTGCCTCCTTGTGATCTCTCTCTCCCTCTGTCAAATAAATAAATATAATCTTAAAAAGAAAAAAAAAAGGTACAGTCACATTCTGAGGTACTTGGGGTTAGGAACTAACATTGGAATTTGGGAGGAAAACAATTCAGCCCATAACAAACTGCATGACAAAAACCACAGTAAGTAAAAATAAAGATGGCAAACTGAGGAAAATGCTTGCAACTGATATCACAAAGGGTTAATACCCTTAATATATAAAGAATTTCTACAAGTAGAAAAAATAAAGACCAAGGGTCATATTAAAAAATGAATGAGAGATATTGAATAGATTCTTCACAGAAAAAGAAATACAAAGGCATTTGAAAATATCTCAACCTGTCTCGTAAGAAAATCTCCTTTTCCACCTATCAGGTTGGCAAAAATCCAGGAGTTTGACAATTAGATTATATCAATACACACTTCCATACAGTGCCACTAGGAATGCAAAATGGCACAAGCCCATGGAGGAGAATTTAATCATATCTAGCAAAATTACATGTGCAAGTAAGCATCTGCCTTTGGCTCAGGTCATGATCTCAGCTCAATCCCTGGGATTGAGCCCCTCCAGGCCATGGCGGGCTCCCTGCCCAGCAGGGTGTCTGCTTCTCTCTCTCCCTCTGCACCTCCCCCTGCTTGTGTGGATGTGTGCACTCTCTCTCCCTCTCAAATAAATAAATAAAATCTTTAAAACAAATAAACTAACAAAGTTCTTAATCACTTCTCATATATTTGTGTATCAAATCATCACATTGTATACCTTTAAACTTGCACAATATTACATGATAATTATATCTCTAAAGACTCTTTCTTCAAGGGAAAAAAGAGTCTTTATAACTTAGTACCAACTGTAATATTTTATGAATTAAATAATATATATAATGTCTGGGATTTGCCTAAAAGTAATCTATAGGTGGGGTAGTGAAGATAAATATAGATGATACAAGACTGGCCGTTAGCTAATAATCATTAAACCTGGATGACGTGTTAACCATTTTTGTTTAATTTAAAAAAAAAAACTTAAAGCCAACTTGAAGTGATTCTCACTTGTAAAGATAAGACAATTTAAACATTAAAAAGATTGTAACTCTTCATATGTTTATCTAACATGATTCCAATCAAAATAACAACCATTTTTTAAAATCTAGGCAAGTTAAATCTGAAGTTAATATTAAAAAAATAAGCAATACTTGCTGATAAAACTCTGAAAAAATAAAGCAATGAGGAGAAACTAATCCTATCAAATATTACACATGCTATAAATGATGAAAACAGTGTGCACTAATGGACAACAAACCAATGGAGTATAATGGAAAATTCAGAAGATCCAAATATATATGGGAATTTTCTGTATGATAGAGATGGCATCTCCATTTTGTGGAGTAATAATGTTTTTGTAATGTAAATAGTGTTATAACAACTGGGTAATCATTTGGGGGGAAAATGGATCCCTTCTTCACAAAAGTACCAGAGGGAAAATGAGTGAATTTTTATCATCTTGGATATAGGAAGGTCTTTCTTTCTTTCTTTCTTTCTTTCTTTCTTTCTTTCTTTCTTTCTTTCTTTCTTTCTCTTTCTTTCTTTCCTTTTTTTAAGATTTTATTTATTTATTTGACAGACAGAGATCACATGTAGGCAGAGAGGCAGGCAGAGAGAGAGGGGGAATCAGGCTCCCTGCTGAGCAGAGAGCCTAATGAGGGGCTTGATTCCAGGACCCCGAGATCATGACCTGAGCAGAAGGCAGAGGCTTTAACCCACTGAACCCAGGCGCCCCTAAGAAGGTTTTTCTAATTGTGACTCAAAATTCAGATATCATTTAAAATTTGATAAATAATGGCTATCTAAAAATCTAAAACCTCTTCAAGTAAAAGAAACCATGGTCAAGGATAAATAGTAAACTGGGAAAAATATTTGCAAGCCAAATTACAGACAGAGGAGTTAATCACTCTACCTATCAACTTACTATGTAAAGAGCTACTAGAAATTAAGATGAAATGAAACGTCAACACAATAGGTATAGGAAAAAATGGGCAAAATATAAGAAGAGTTCCAAAAGAAAGAAGACACAAGGAAGGAAGGAAGAAGACAAATGCCTCTTAATCATGAAACAATGTTGACCTTCACTCCTCATTCATAGTAAGAGAAATGCAAATGTGAACTATACTAAGATACTTTGTGCTCTATCAGACTAGTTGCGCAACAACACCTTCTCTTGGAGAAGTTTGTGGAAATATATACTGTCTTGCTCTCTACTCATTGAATGCCAAATGATAAACTCCTGTAAAGGGCAATTTGGCAACATCTAACACAATTACAAATACATTTACCCTTCAACTCAGCAATCCCATTTTTGGGAATTTATCCTTAAGTTCCACTTGCAAATGTATGAAATATTGAATGTACAAGGTTATTCATTACAGAAATTTCAATAGGGAAATAATTAAACTATGGTACATCCCACACAATGGAATACTATGAAGTTGTTTAAAAAAAAGAATGAGCAAACTCTATGAACTTGTTTGGAAAGATTTCTAAGATGTATCGCTAGGTTTTTTTTTTTTTAATTGTTTTTGTTTTGTTAGATTTTTATGTTGGCTTTAGACTTACAGAGTTAGTGATGTAGAATTTAAACTTTCTTTGGAGTTCTTCATTAGCATACTACATCAAATTTGCAGCCACAGACTAACATAAAGAAGGAAAAAAGTTAGAAGACCACTGAATTCAAGTTAAGTTAAAGAACAAGAAAAGCAACTGGCCAGAAATCGTAAAGCTGATGTGTTCAGTGTAGGAGTTTTTATTTTACTTTAATTAATTAATTAATTAAGTTTTTTGAGCAAAGCAATAGAAGTTTATTAAATGAAGATACAGAAAAAGCTCTCAAAGAGTAAGAGAGGTCTTGAGAGTGTTGCCAGTGAGGGCCTTTAGGGTTGGTCGTTTTATAAAAAGCTAACCAGGGAACTTAAATCCTTTTAACATCTACTGATAACATCTTCAATGGCTTACTTCCTTTTTAGGGTCTGGTTGTTCTTTGTTGGTCACAAGTGATAATTATAAATTTTTTAAAAAAATTATTTGACAGACAGAGATCACAAGTAGGCAGAGAGAGAGGAAGGAAAGCAGGCTACCTGCTGAGCAGAGAGCCCAATGCGGGGCTTGATCCCAGGACCCTAGGATCATGACCTGAGCCAAAAGCAGAGGCTTTAACCCACTGAGCCACCCAGGCTCCCCATAAGTGATTATTATAAAGACACCCACCCCACATGCCTAGGGCAGGTGGTTGGAGGAGTTTTTGTATTATCCCTATAGCTGGGCCTCTTACTGTTTTGTTGATAACGTACATGCTGGTAGATGATATTCCCAGAAGCATGAATGTAGTAAATTGTCTGCAGTCATTTTATCTAAGAGGCAAAAGTGGATGTTACCAATTCATTGACTCAGAATCAAATCTTTCTTGATCATCCCAAGACCATAGATACTGTTTTCGAGTTCTCAAACATGATTTGAATTCTTTGTTGGCTAAATTGGTTGCTTGGTGTAAACATCTTCCTGGTAGACACAATCTTCTGGATGTTATTTTTGTGTTCAGGGGTGATCTTTGAAGGCCTGCTGTCAGGGCTGCTTTCATCCAACAGTAGGTGTGGACATGGCTGATTTCTACATGTTGCTACCTTTGCTTGCTGTTCTGTGTCCTTCTCCTCACTCATGGACGGTTTCTCAAATTCAACAGTCCAGGGACATGTGGACGGTCCTTGCTTTGGGGGGTCCATCGCCATTGCTCCATCTTTCACCATGACAAGATCGTCCAGATGGACCAGTGTCAAGGCTCTTAAGGTGGGTACAAAACCATTTCTGTTAAGGTCTTGCTGCCCCTGAGGCTTGTGTGGGAAGAAGCTTGGGTTCCTGTACCTCCCATAGAACTGAAGACCCATTAGTGATTCCAGAATAATATGTTACGTGAAAAGCAAAATACAGAAGGGTGAATATATTGTAGTCATCTCTCGTAAAACAAAGGGGTTGAAAATAAGTGATTTATGAAAATCACTTGTATTTTCATAATGAAATGCTGGAATGATATAAAAGAAACTCTTAAGTGATAGGGTCAAAGTGGGTAGACAGGAGCAAAGGCAGAACAAGACTTCAGTGTGTACCATTTGGTATAATTTTCACTTCTGAACCATTCAAATGAATTATCTATTCAAAAGCATTAAAAAACCTTGGGACACCTGGTGGTGTAGTTTGGCTCAGGTCAATATCTTAGGGTCCTGGAATCAAGCCCCAGAACTGGCTTTCTACTCAGCAGGGAGTCAGGTCTCACTCTCCCTCTGTGCTGTCTCTTTCAAATAAATAAATAAAGTCTTTAAAAAATATATTAAAAAACTAAAATGTAGCATATTCATCCAATTGAATCTATGTATTAGCTTTCTAAGTTAATTATTTTTAATATTTTTATTATTGATATTATTTATTTTATTTTTTATATTTTATTTTAATATTTTAAATTATTATTTAAATAACAATTATTTTAATTATTATTAAGTTTTATAAGTTAATTATTTCTAGTTAAAATAACTAACTGGATCTATACATATGAACAAGTGGAGACTTCTAAAGCAAGGTAAAGGGGTGCCTAGGTGGCTCAGTGGGTTAAAGCCTCTGCCTTCGGCTCAGGTCATGATCCCGGGGTCCTAGGATTGACCCCGCGTTGGGCTCTCTGCTTGGTGGGGAGCCTGCTTCCCTCTCACTCTGCCTGCTTCTCTGCCTACTTGTGATCTCTCTCTCTCTCAAATAAATAAATAAATCTTTAAAAAACAAAAAAACAAAAGCAAGGTGAAGAAAGCAACTTGCAAAAAGATACAAACAGTGGGTACCATTTATATAAAAAATCTTAAACGTATCCAAAACATTCTATATATTGCTTTATTTATGTATTTGTGTGGGAAATATAGAAATTCATGCACCCAAAAGGTCACACAAGATTCTTGGTGGGGCTATCCCTGGAAAGGAAGGGACGATGTTGAAACTGAAGAATAAAACAAAGGGAAGGTATTAGCAAATGTTACTGTTTTACAAGGTATCAGTGAAGCAATTCTCTAGAGATAGGCTGAATGTTTTTGAGCAAGGTGATAGTATTACTTGAAATGTCCTTGGAAAGAATGATTTTATAGCCCACTATTGGATAGATTAAGTGAGGAGAAACTAAGAGAGACCAGTTAGTATCAGTAATTTAGATGAGAAAAAGTGAAGCATTGCATTAGAATGAAAGCAGTGGGGGCGCCTGGGTGGCTCAGTTGGCTGAACGTCTGACTCTTGATTTTGGCTCAGATCATGATCTCAAGGTTGTGGGATTGAGTCCCACGTTTGGCTCAGCACTGGGTGTGGAGCCTGCTGGATTCTCTCTTGCTCTGTCTGCCCCTCCCCCATCTAAAAAAGTGATTGAAAAGCAATGGTGTCGGGAAGGAGTGATGATATGATTATGGTAGGAAAAACAGTGACCTCTAAAAATGTCCACATCCCAGCCGCCAGAAACTGTGAATGTGTTCCGTTACATAACCGGTGGCGTTCAAGTTGCAGATGGAACTGAGATATGAATCAGCTGACCTTCAATTGGGGAGGTTATCCTGGATTACATGGGTGAGACCAATGTAATCACAAGGATCCTTAAATGGGGGAGAGGGAGGCAGAAGATTCAACACGTTGTTGCTGGTTTTAGCTGGAAGGGACCCCAAACCCAAGGAATGCAGCAGACTCCGGCTTGAGGAACTGGACGAGGTAAGAAACAAATTACCTCTTAAAGCCTCTGCAAGGAATGCAGCCCTGCTGACTTATCTTAATTTTAATTCAGTGAGACCAGTTTTCGACTCCTGACCTGTAGCACTGTAAGATAACATATATTGCTTGGGGCAAAAAATTGCGGTTATTTGTTGTATCAGTGTTGGGAAACTAAAATGTGGCAAAGACATTTAATGGGAGTAATGATTCTGTGGGTCTTATCAGATGTCCAGGTATCAGTGTCTAGGAGGAAAATATAAAGTGAGTCTGGGTTTAGGGGAAGACACCAGAACCGGAGAGAGACAGCTGCATCTCCGGAAGTTTGTGTGATGCCAAAAAATAATACCTACATTTGGGGGCCAGAAGGAAAAAGGAGCCATTAAAGTAGGATGATGTGCAGAGGCAGGGACAAGTCCATTAGAACAGCACAACCTCAGAAACCAAGGAAAGAAAAGCCTTTGAGAATGTGGGAGAAGGAAATCAGTAACAGTTTTAAATATACAGAAATAAATATATAGAAATACCAAAATGACACAGTTGTCTGCTTACTTTGCACGTTGATGGCTTAAAACAACAACAAAACCCCCCAGACACCCAGGCACTGCCCCCAGACCCCAGACCACTTAAATCAATCTCTGAGGCTGAGAACCAGAACCCAAGTGATTTCACTGTGCAGTTAGGGTTGAGAACCAGCGGTGGAATTGTGAAGCGGGCCTTTTCTGTCGCCCAGGCATTGACACTAGGACCTCCGCTGCAAACTGTAGACTCCTGGCTCTCCCCCAAGAGAGGCACCAGCCATGGGGGCTCGATCCTTTCAGTGCTGGAAGTAGAAATGGGGAGTTTGTGTGGGCAAAAGCTTTCCTCTCCGAACCCAGGAGAGGGGAGGTCCCCCCAAATCACTTGTAAATATCAGGGTGCCTGGTGTAGGAGGTTAATATCTTATTCCCACTCTTTCATCTGCTTAGAGAAGGACTTGCCGGTCTGTCCCTGTGCCTACCTGAGCAGTGGAGAGAGAATGGAGAGGCCAGGTTTCCTCTCTGTGAAGCCAAGAATTGCTTGGAAAGTTGGTTGTGGGAGCATAGGTGTGGCAAGGGTGGGGAGTGGGGAGGGCAGCTAAAACGTTACATAAATTGTCCATATCTTTCTAAACACCTCCACAAGAAAGCTTCTCTGGTCTCCCAGTGTCCGTCTCCCAGTAGCTTCCCTTGTCACCTGTTCTGAAACAGTTTTCAGAACGGAACACTTCGGAGTACTTATTTTAGCGTGATTATTTGTCCTCTTCTTTGGGACTGTCAGCTTCACAAGGGTGGGGGGTCATATTTTTGTTTTTTATTCTCCTCCGTTGTATCTCTGCCTGGCACAAAGTAAACATTTGCTAAATTTAATTGGATAATTGAGTGAATGAATTTTTAAAAGGAAAAAGGGATCTTTTGACAACAATTACATATTAAAGTACAAATAGGTATACAATGTAAGCCTTAAAAATACTGAATAGAGGGGTGCCTGGCTGGCTCAGTCAGAAGAGCATGTGACCTTGGTCTCGGGGGTCACGAGTTTGAGCCCAACATCAGGTGTAACAATTACTTTAAAGTAAGTAAATAAACTTTTAAAAAATCAATAGATACACACAATATGTTAGCATTGATTTCACTTTAGTCCTAGGGCTTCAAGTTATTTTTATTTTCTTTGTGATTTATAAAAATTCCTACAAAGATGTTCAATACTTTTCTAATCAGAAGCAAGGAAATCAATACTATAAAATACACCTGTGGGAGTATCTGTTCATGCTGGGCCCCGGGCCCTGTCAGAGAGGACTGGGCTTGAGTTCTGCCTCTGCTCCTTACCGCCCCTGTGACCTGGGGCAAGGTATTACCTAGTGACATCCCTTTCCTCATCTGTAAAGTGGGAACAAAGAATCTCTGCGTTAGGTGACAATGACGAGTGAAGTAGGAGATCACCTGTAGCATTTGGTACTGGATGCTTGAGAGTCAAGTGTTGTTAATACCTGGGGGGAAATGTCTCTTTCCCTTGGCACTCTAGTGAGTTTCTACTGTAAATATTTGTGTAAATTCATTAGGTTGTAGTTAATAACATTTAAATGCTAAACTTCAGCTGTGACCAAAAAAAAAAAATCAAAAAATAATTCAACGCATCACCAACAGGTGGCAGCATATCACAGTTTTTCCTGTGCTATGGGCCTGCTGTCGTGTCCTGGCTGGACAACTGTCCCTGTTAACAGTATGTTTTAAAAGGAAGAGACTTTAGAATTTATCTAATTTATCTCCTTCAATTGACCTGTGGAAACCTGGAAATGAAGTTAAAACAACAACAACAAAAAAAAACAAAAATCCAAAGATCACAACCTACTCATTTTCCAGGAAAGTGTGGGTTTGGGAGAAGAGGTGGTAAAAACAGTCTGTGTACTTCACATTGAATGAATTTAGGTTATTTCCACAATATCCCTTTTAGCTAACCTTAGAAAACATTCTAGTTTTCTAGTTCTTAAATGGAAACATCACTTTGGGGAATAGAGAGTATTATTTCCTAGTTATGCAACGTAAATAGTTTGGTGAGCCTTAAAAAAATAGAGATTCCCCTCCCCCACCTCCGCTTTTTTTTTTTTTAAGTGTTTTCCAGTTGACAGAAGCATCACCCTTTGTTATATCAGTAGATCCTCACAATCTGGGGTAAGGGTTATCATTTCTATTTTACAGACCAGAAAAATAGAAGTTCAGAGAAGAAAATACCTTTTTATGCGGGGAACACAAATTCAACTCCTGGCCATTCATTCATTCCATAGTTCATTCACTGAAAGCAAGAATTTATGAAGTTCCTGGTACTTGCCAGTATGTGCTAGCTGCTGGAGCTGCTTAGGCTAACCAGGAATACGCTTCCAAAAGATCTTAGCCTTCATCCCAATAGAGTTACACTGTCTGAACTGCACGAAACCAAATCCCTGCCTTTCCCTGACACATCTGCATAGGGGTCTACACACCGAGTAGGTACCCAACAAATATCTGTTACATGGAGCAGCCTGGGAACATCCCCAAAGGCGCTTGAGACCATGGAATTGCAATGAGGGTTTTACTATAGGCTCAGAATTATTAAAAATGTGTATTCAGTTTAGACTAAAAAAAAAAAAGTTCACACATTTCTCCCATCTCCTACCCCCCACCTCTGGTAACCCCCATATTTATGAGCATGGTGTTTTGTTTTTTAGATTCCACGTGGAAGAGAAATCATATGGTATTTGTTCTTTCTCTGACTTTTCACTTAGGGTAATGCCCTCCAGGTCCAGCCATGTTGTCACGAATGGCAAGATTTCATTCCTTTTTGTGCCTGAATAATACTATGTTGTATGTACATCGCAATTTCCTTATCCATTCACCCATCTATGGGCACTTAGTTTGTTGTAACATACATCTTGATGATGGTAAATAATGTTACCATGAACATAAGGGTGCGTAGATCTTTTCATATTAGTGTCTTCATTTTCTTTGGATAAATACCCAGAAGTAGAATTGCTGAAGCACATAGTAGTTCTATTTTTAATCTTTTTGAGGAGCCTCTATACTGTTTTCCATAGTGGTTGCGCCAATTTATATTCCCACCAGCAGTGCACAAGAGTTCCTTTTCTCCACATCCACAGCACTGACTTCTTTTCTTGACAGTAGCCATACTAACAGGCGTATGGTTATATGTATATTGTTTTGAATTGCATTTCTCTAATAAGTGGCATGGAGCATCTTTTCATGTACCTTTTGGCCATCCGTGTGTCTTTTTTGTATAAATGTCTATTCAGATCTTCTGTGCATTTGTAAATCAGATTGGGGTTTTTTGCTATAGAGTTGTGTGAATTCTTTCTATATTTTAGTTGTTATCCCCTTATTAGTATATGATTTGCAATTATTTTTTCCCATTTAGTAGGCTGCCTTTTCATTCTGTTGATAGTCTCCTTGGCTCTATGGTAGCTTTTTAGTTTTATGTAGTCTCTCTTGTTTGTTTTTACTTTTGGAATCAAATTTTAGAAGGCATCACCAAGACCTAGGTAAAGGAGCTTACTGCTTATGTTTTCTCCTAGGGATTTTATGGCTTCAGGTCTTATGTTCAATCTTAATTAATGTTTAATTAATGTTTAATCTAACTCAAGTTAACTTTTGTGTCCGGTGTGAGATAGTGATGCAATTTCACTCTTTTGCATGTGGCTGTCCAGTTTTTCCCAACACCATTTATTGAAGATACTCTCCTTTCCCTCATTGTATATTCTTGGGTCTTTTGTAGTAAATTAATTGACTATATATGTATGGGTTTATTTCTGGGCTCTCTATTCTGTTCCATTGATCTATGTGGCTGTTTTTATGACAATACCATACTGTTTTAATTGCTATAGCTTTGTAATATAGTTTAAAATCAAGGAGTGTGACGCCTCCAGTTTTGTTCTTTTTTTTTTTTTTCTCCAGACTGTTTTGGCATTTGCGTCTTTTGTGGTTCCATACAAATTTTAGGATTGCTTGTTCTATTTCTGTGAAAAATCTCAAATTTTGGTAAGGATTGCTTTGAATCTGTAGATTGTTTTGGGTAGTATGGACATTTTAACAATATTCTTCCAATTCATGAACATGGAACACCTTTCTGTGTATTGGCATCTTTTTCCATTTCTTTCATCAGTGTCTTATAGTCCTCAGCGTACAGGTCTTTCAACCCTTTGGTTAAATATATTGCTAGATATTTTATTCTTTAAAAAAAAAAAAAAGATTTATTTATTTATTTAACAGACAGAGATCACAAGTAGGCAGAGAGACAGGCAGAGAGGTGGGAGGGGGGAGCAAGCTCCCTGCTGAGCAGAGAGTCCGATGCAGGGCTCCATCCCAGGACCCTGGGATCAGGGCCTGAGCTGAAGGCAGAGGCTTTAACCCACTGAGCCACCCAGGCACCCGATATTTTATTCTTCTTGATTCAGTTATAAATGGGATTGCTTTCTAATTTCTTTTTCTGATAGTTTATTAGTGTATAGAAACAACAGATTTTTGTGTATTGATTTTCCGTCTTGCAATTTTACTGAATTCGTTTATTCTAGTATTTTTTGATGGACAACTATTTTTTAAATGTCTAAGGATTTGTTTATATATTTATACTTTCTCATGCTCCAGAAAGCACTTAGGGGCTGCAAGATGTCTGCATAGCCAATGAAGTCTTTGTGTTTTGCATAATAGCCCACAGACCTCTTTTCACAATGCCAGAGAAAAGCTGGACCCACATGGTCCCCTCTGGCCTGCTAGATGGCAGTAGTAGCACACGCTGTTTTTAGATTCTGGTTTCTAAATCTCGCAGAAAAGAAGAGGTTTCGGGAGTAGCTGGTCCATTCTCTCCCATTGTATAGCCAGGAGAGCTGAGGCCCCCAGAGAGGAAAAAAATCTACAAGGCTAGGTAGGTAGGTAGCCAAATAATCAAAATGGTATACACATTGCTGACTTCGGTGATGTAGTATTTGCAGGAAAAGTTTCCTTATGAATTCATTGAAAAATGATTTTAGATATTTGGTATAAAAATGGTTTTGGGTGGGGGAAAACAATAGTGCATAGAAATAGGTTAAGAGTAAGTCTATCTCTCTCTCTACCCTCTTACTCCCCCAAGTAGCCTCCCCAGGAACCCCACTATTACCAAGTTCTTGAACAATTATCCAGGGATAGATTTAATTAAATGCACGTGCACATACACATGCACCACACATGGCAATGGTGCATTTATAATATCTAAATTCACGTGTGTGTATGTTCAGATGGACGACGTAAGGTGTTCATGGAGTATAAAATAATATGAACAAAAGTGGGAAAGCTGTGGACCTCAGGGAAATGTCTCCTTCACCCTCCCAACCTCTCCTAAAACAAAACAAAATAAAATAAACAAAATAACAAAATAAAATAAACAAAATAACAAAATAAAATAAACAAAATAAAACAAAAGGCAGGGGAGGTGGGAGTCCATGAATTGGCTTCCAAACTCTGGCTTTATTTTTACCATTACTCTGTTGACTTAACAGATTAAAACGCCACCAGCGACACCTCTAGTACAGATCTTTGTCAACCCTGCCTTCTGAAGCTCTCCGTGCTGTAATTAAATTACTGTAAATACAATTAGAAGACCCCTCTAGGTGGTCTGTGCGACACCAGCCCAGAAGGATTTGTCTTGAGATATTTGAACCAAAAGTAAAGAGCAAAGTGGCAGAATCCCCTTAATCTCTGGGGGCCAGTCCTCTGGGGATTTGCGGCCAGCCTATACCAGGCAGTCGGTTGTAGACCGTGCAAGTGGCTCTTTCGGGAGGACTTCTTCTCAGCTATCACTGGTCTTCAGGGTCCGGGTGGGGGGCTCCAGCCTCCGTTGCCAACTTCCTGCCCCCTCCCCAATTCCCAGCCGTCCCCCAGTCTCTACCAGTGATTTGCAAATCCTGCCGCATCTAGAAGCGGAGAATCTGGGTAGTTAGTACTTTGCATCCAACACCTTTTGCATCGGGTTGGGAGCTGTTGCTATGTGGCCCACGTGTGTTGCTCAACAAGCTTAAACTTTGCACAGCCCGTGCTAAACTAATTTGCGTCAATTTGTTTACATCATGCCAACAATCGTTCTGAGAGCCTTGAATAGAACATACAAGGCCGCTGATAAAGGCCCTAGGAGCAGATGCCACCGGCCATTCTGTAGGGCCTCCCCGTCGCTAGTTCTTCACCATGGTTTCTTCATATCCTAGTGACAATGTTAGTTTTTCCACCCTGGGGTTAAAACTTTTTTTTTTTTTTTAAACAATGGACAGTCCCATACAACTGGCACTCCAGACTTTTTTTTTCCCTTCCCTTTCTTTCTTTCGCTCTCTTTCTCTCTCTCACTTTCTCTTTCTTTCTCTCTCTCTTTCTTTCTATTTTTAAAGAAAGACATTGGTGGGACTGAATTCTAGCCCTAGTGCTTCCTAACCACTTTTCCCCCACTAGGTTTCAGAGAAAGCTAGTAGAGTTAAGTGTTTTGGAAAGGATTTGTACAACCGTGACAAAGTGTTTTCTAACCTGTCAGTTGTGCTGGACTAAAAATGTAAGCCTAAAAACCATTAGCTTTTTATGGAAAGATGTATTTCTGGTAAATAAGAAATTAACATTCAGACTAAGGACAGCAGAAGCAATATGAGACAACCGAAGTAATTTGTGCCAAATGAGCTCCAGGAAATAATTTCACATCTAGGAGAAACTTGCACTTTTTGTTTTTCAAAGCCAGGTCTGGAAATCTATTGATTTGATCCGTCTGGGGAAGATACCAGAGACCCCAGGGAGCTAACTGAATTTCTACAGGAAATCCACTCAGTTCATGGTTTATTCCCGTTTTGTCACTCTCTAATGGCTCTTCCTATGTTTAACCCATTAGATATGGGTTAAAAACTACCCTGAGAAAAGCTGGTAAATGTCCAGTTGTTTGCAATTAAGTATTGTATCAGGAAGACATAACACTTGAATAGTGTAGAAAAAACTAGTAAGGATTTTTTCAATTCAACAAGTGATCACTGAGTACCTACTCTGTGCCAGGCCCCTTCCCAGGCACATGGGGGTAGAGCAGTGACATGTTCTTTGCTACTGTGGCCCCCAGGAAATAGTAAATAAACAAAGCAGTAAACATATACCATAACAAGCAGTGGGAATGCCAGATGGTGGAAGGTACTAAGAAGAAAACATAAGCGAGGGAGGTGCCTGGCTGGCCCATTTGGAAGAGCATGTGACTCTTGATCTCCAGGTTGTGAGTTCGAGTCCCATACTGGGTATAGAAATTACTTAAATAAACTTTTTAAAAATTAAAAAAAAAAAAACAAAACTTAACGGGGGGAAAGTATTCAAAGAGCTACTTTTTTAGATAAAAAGGACAGAGAAGATGTCACCAGTGAGTTGACATTTGAGTAGAAACTCAAGGAGGGAACAAGCCTGGAGAATGTTTGTTGTTCCAGGCAGAGGGAGGAGTGAGTCAGAGTGTCTTGCTGCGGGAATGGCTTTTCATGTTCACGGCCGCTACAGCTCAAGAACAGGGAGCTAGGAAGGCAAGAAGGGAGGAGATGAAAAAGTCCCTGGAGAATGAACAGGAATGACGAAGGTGATAGCATCATGGGCATCTCTATTATTTAGTGTCTCAACGAATCTAGATGTCCGCAGACTGCTTCCTTGCCTCTCAAGCTGATTTTGCAGAGAACCCTAGAGAAAGGCGCCTGGCTGCTAGGTCAGAGGGAGTATTTGAGCTGACTAAAGCTAACAGGCACAGGATGAGCTACTTCCAATCCGTAGTAATTGTTATGGACTGAAATGTGTCCCTTCAGAATTCCTACATCAAATTCCCAACTTACAGTGCGATGATTTTAGAAGAGCTGAGGCCTTTGGGAGGTAATTCAGTCTTGAGGGTAGAGCCTTCATGAATGGGATTAGCTCCCTTATAAAATGGACCCGAGAGAGCTTTCTGGCTGGCTCCACCATGTGAGGACACAATGAGAAAATGGCCATTTGTAACCTAAGAATGGGCCCTCGCTGGAGCCCCAGCATGCTGCCACCGCGATCTCAGACTTCTAGGCTCCAAAACCGTGAGAAATCTGTGTTGTTTATAAACCCCTCAGTCTCCAGCATTCTGTTAGAGCAGCCCAAACAGACCAAGACAGCAATTTTTTAAATTTGCAGTTTAGAGCAGCAGCGAGATATAACTTTTCAACCAATGATCTGGTAAAACTTAGAAAGCTGAATAATGTCAAGTGTGGGCAGAGACACAGGGACAGTGGAAGCCTCATGGATGGCTAGCTGCACTGATGGTAGGCAGGTTCAGCCATCCTGAGAAAAATCTGGGATTACTTAGGCAAATTAAATATATGAGATATCTCTGACCTAGCAGTCCTGTTCTTAGTATTTACATGCTCCGTGGAAATTCTGTTGTGGAAAAAAGGCCACAGCCTAGGGATTTAAAGACAGGA
Organism: Mustela erminea; assembly: GCF_009829155.1. NCBI lineage: Eukaryota > Metazoa > Chordata > Mammalia > Carnivora > Mustelidae > Mustela > Mustela erminea. The sequence continues at coordinate 15,170,275 of NC_045619.1, forward strand.
CTTTATAAGAACTGCCCTGCAGGAAGAAAGGAAGGAGGTGCTCACCAACTAGGGCCAGAAGGACACCACATTTCAGATCACTTTACAGCCTGTGGTCCCTCCAGGATTTGCCAATGCCAGTCTCCTACCTACTGACGGGCTGGGCCATGTGCCTTCCAGGACCAAGGTTGACTCTTATTCCTTCCTGAGTCCCTCAGAAATTAGTCCCCCTCCCCAGCATGTGCAGGGTTAGGGAAGGGGCACAAATGGAAGCCTATGTACCGTGTCTGAATATTTAATTTGTAACTCAAACAGCGTAATAGGTTCTATCCTTCTGCCTTGACAAATGGACCTTTGTGACAGTCTAGAAGGCAACATCTGGAATTCAAATACTGGCCTAAAAGCCTCCTTCTCTGCTCTTCCCACTCTGGACTCCGGCTTGTCCCAGGAGGAGACCAGAGTGGACACACATGGACAGGGCAGCTGCTGCAGGGCCATCCCTCAGACCCAGCAGTGGTTTTGGCACCCACCCCCGTCCCCCAGAAAGACCTAAAGAAGAAGCCTACACAGGTCCTGTAGATGAATTTGGGCTGTACCTTGTTCCAGAGTACCCAGGTGATCCTGTCCCTTTGACACCCTAGACTCGGTCCCATGATGTGTGACACAGCCAGGAAAAGGCCAGAGGGGAGCCCTCAAAAGTAGGGGAACAAGTGCAGAGGCCCCTCTTGCTTGGGTATGAAGGTGCTTTTTGAGAGGCAAGCAGGGTCAAGTTGTGGTGGGGCCATGAATGCCATGCTGTGGAAAGCAGACTTTATTTTGTGAGCAGTAGGGAACAAACCTGAATTTAAAGCAGAGTCTATGATAATAAAACGAGACCAGATCGAAGTAGAAGGCCTTCTGAGGTCATTAAAAATGAACCTGCCCCAAATACTAAAATACCACTTACTAGCTACGGAGCCTTGGGTGGTTCTCCGGAAGCCTTCCAGCCTCAGTTTCCCCATTTGTAAAACAGGTGGATTGGACAAGATTAGCCATCTCAAAAGTCCCTTCTGTCAGGACCTCTGTGTTTCTTGTCCGTATTGTCTATAAAAGTAGCGGCTTGAACCAGGTCAGGGATTCTTAATATTTTTGGTCTCCACTGAGGGGTGCTACCCCTCCACCCCCACACGAGACCCTCTAAGCCAGGATCTAGTTTTTGAAGTTCCCGCAGGCAATTCCAGTTGCGACCAGGGTTGAGAACCCTCCCAACCCGCAGACACTCTCCAAGGTCCCTCTCCTGCCTCCAGCTGTAAAATGAGCATGTTGGGCAATAGCATGAGTTGCCTGGCTTCTCTTGTTTCCTTCGGGGATGGAGATCTTCTTGGGAGCAGGGCTTCATCAGGGGCGGCACCACGGCTCCGAGGGAGACCTTTGGTCACGGGGTCACCTGCATTTGTGTGAACTTTGGGCGGCCACTGGAGTTCGAGGCCCGGGCAGACAGGTGCCGTTGATGAGAACAGGCTCCGGCGGACGGAGCTGCCAGGGCTGGGACTTGGCAGAAGGGAGGCCACTTCTCAACCAGCGTGAATGGCCTGACACTTCCTGGCAGCTCCTCGGTGCCGCAAGGCACCTGCAGCCCAGGGCTTCTTGGCAGGTGAGGAAGAGCGAAGAGAATAGGGCTTTTCTCAAGCTGTTCCCCAGAACAACATCTCTTGACATCTGGGGGGATGAGGAGTGGCAAAGACAAGCCGCTGCGTGTTCCCTTCAGCCTGTGAAAGCCTTGCAGGTGGGAGGGGGTGGGGGACAGGAAAGGGCGTTTGTGCCCAAGTGCCACTTCCCAGCCCTACGTCCGGAGCTTAGCATGTTCCAGGCACCGTGAATGAGACCGGCTGACGCTTTGTATCAAATGTAAAGTGGCCTCTTTTCACAGGGCTGGCACCGGAGGCCGATGACCACTCGGGCAGGATCCAGGGCTCTCCGGGAGCTTGGCAGGGCTGAGCGCGAGGCCTGAATTGCAGCTCTGTAGGGCAGCGGGGACAATGCCGTCCCCCTAGAGCAGGATTCTCAAGCCTCAAAGGAATAAGATTCTTCTGTTAGGGACCAGCAAGTCGCCTCTGCCACTGTCCACCTCTCCTGGGGCCCAGGTCTCTCTCAAGGGCGAGGACCACAGATTCCCCAGCAGACTCGGGGAGGCGAGGCGTCCGTTCTGAAGGTCGGTACCAAAACATCAGAAAGTCCACGATAATCCAGGCGTGTCCATGAACAACAGGAGAGAATACTGTAATAAGGGATTATCTTGGAATATTTAAGGTTCAAGTTAAAGTAATACTTAACCACTTTTTTTAAATGAATTAAGCAGAAATTTTATTTCCAAACTCTTCAAAAATTATTACATGCATAAAGTATTTTCAAAGTGTCCCAACCTAAATCAAAGGCACATCATCAAAGGGAAACACTAGTGATGTTGAGAATTCTTTGGGGTTGTCATATTTTCACATTACTTTGTTTTTTAACCACTTGCAATGTTCTGTAGGTCCCATTTTAAGCATTTTTTAAAAGGCATGAATTTTTTTTAAATGTGCAACCACAGCTATAAAGGAGAGGAACTTAAGACAAAGATCAGATCCCTTTCATTCACTGGATGGGGCAATCTAATAAGACCGCTTTAATCTTCCCAAACAAGTTTGCAAGGAGACAGCTCCCATATTTAGTGTTTTAAAATAAAATAATCTCATTGAGAAAACCCAAGACCCAATTTGATTAGTAAAGCCTATTCTTCCCCCCCCCCCCCAGTTTTATACTTGTCTGCATTTATAGATTATAAATCCACGAGAACAGAGCAAAGTCTGTTGTGGGATAAAAAATTTTAGGACCAACAAATTGCAAATATTTCATTTTAAAAAAAAAGGATAAAAATGTCTTCCTTCCTAAAATGTAAGCATGCAGTAAATCAAACATACATAATATTCCAGGTATAGAAATACCACTCACTGATTTACGAAAGAGAAATCTATTTTTTTTTAAAGATTTTATTTATTTATTTGACAGACAGATATCACAAGTAGGCAGAGGCAGGCAGAGAGAGAGGAGGAAGCAGGCTCCCTGCTGAGCAGAGAGCCTGATGCGGGACTCAATCCCAGGACCCTGAGATCATGACCTGAGCCGAAGGCAGCGGCTCAACCCACTGAGCCACCCAGGCGCCCCAGAGAAATCTATTTTGACGTGTTTGGTTATAAGGTTTTTGTTTGTCAAATATAAAGCACTTCACCAAAAGAATCAGGTCATTATTATCTAAATGTTTACTTCTTTGCCTTGTTTCCCTATCTGAACTGACTCACTGATTGATGTAGAATTTTGACCATAACACCAGGCTGCCGGAAAAGTCTGCGATATCTTAAAGTTACCTGGCTAGAGAAAAGTGTGTTCTGGAGTCATGGAAGCAGTCATTCATCACTTTGTGTTTCTGAGAATTACTCCGTGAATTCTTCACAGTCCTCAAAGCAAAGCCCAAAATCAGGGCTCCGGAAGGTGTTGCTTCTTTCTGGGTGGAGCTCTGACCAGCAGACAGGCATTCTGCACGCAACACTGGTGAGGCTCTGAGACCCTGTTTTGAGCTGCTCCACCAGGCGGTTGCTGGGCTGCCAGTGCCGGGGAGCAAGACTGGGCTGAGCTTTGACGCCTTCCCCCCTTGATACCTTCTCTGTGCTGATTCATCTTCAAAGATCCTTAAATAAACAGCCTGCAGTGGTGTTATGGGCTGAAGCGTGTGCCCCCAGTTTTGAAGTCCTAACCCCCAAGACCTCAGGATGTGTCTGTATTTGGAATTAAGGCCCTTCAAGAGGTAATTAACTTAAAAGGAAGTCATTAGAGTGAGCCCTAATCCACTCTGACTGGTGTCCTAATAAAAGGACAAGATTAGGACACAGACACAGACAGAGGGATAACTGTGTAAAAGACTGCCATCTAGGAGTTGAGGAGAGAGGCCTCAGAAGAAACCAACCCTGCCGACACCTTGCCCTTGGACTTCTAGTCTCCAGAAGTGTGAGGAAATACTTTTGTTGTTTAAGCTGCATCGTCTGTGGTATCTGTTATAACAAATTGTCAAAAATGGAGATATTTCCATTTTACGGCTGAGGTTGGGGAAGGGAAGCTGCTTGCTCAAGTCTGTAGAGCCATGATTCAAACTCTGCTCTAACGTCCAAACCCAAGCTTCTCCCACTAAGTTATGCCTCCTGCAAATCCAGGGAGCAGCCGGGAGAAAGTGTGGGGTGCACACGGAGAGCCTGATCCTAAAGCAAGACAAGGATAGAAGAAGTTGGTTCGTGCTCCTCTGACCCACCATGGAGACATTTTTCATGTTTGAGACTTCATAAATATTACTGAGGCTTCCTGGGAAGGTTTTGAAAAGTGAGAGATAAAAGAGTCAGACGGATTTCTTTCTTTCCTAATCAGGGCGCATGTGATTGCCAGAGACAAAAACCTATTCTCCTGGCTTAATCAACAAAGGTATATGGAAAGGATATAGGAGGCATCTCATGGTCTCCAAGGGCAAAAAATAAATAAATAAAATAAAATAAAAAAGAAAAACCCCCAAAACCAGAACTAGAAACTGTGTTAGCCTCTTTCCTCCCCTGAATTTAGTAGATGGTCTTCTTCTGATGGCCTTCTCTATCATTTTGTGATGCCCAGAAGTAGCCTTGTCCGAGCAGGTGGTGGTGGGTTTTTCCCCCAGTGGAAGAGCTGGGTGCACAGAGAGGCTGAGTACGCCCAAGACCTGATCTGATTACTGGCTTTGCGGAGAGGGGATACTGATGTCTTAAATGCTGGTCCAGTTTCCGGGGTCTGCCAATTCTACCTTCCCTTGCTCTCAACTCCTTCCATAGGAGCTGGAGCTCTCCAGACCACTTCATTCACACTCAGCCTTCAGGAAGGGTCTGATCCTAGTGAGGAAGCAGAGTCCCAGAGCTCACAGCCCCCTGGGCACTGGAAGAACCAACAGGAGCACAAGGGTTTGGCCCAAGAGCTGCCGGGGAGGACTCTGCTTTCGGCATCATCTGAAATGAGGTCTGGGTACCTCGATGACCAAAGCTGGAAGCTCTGGAAAGCGGATGAAGGGGAGAGGATGGGAACAACAAGAACTTGCACAGACCACTGGAAAGGGCCCAAGTTGATACATCTACTTTGGAAAACCATTTGCCATTATGAACTCTGTTGGAAACATTCCTGTGCTATGGTTTAGCGTGTCCGTACAGCTCGGGGTGTTTGGCCTACAAAAGTGAGCCCCAAACTGTCAGAAGATCTGCACAAGAATGTTCATAGGAGCATTATTTGTAATAGGCCCAGTCGGGAAAGAATCCAAATGTCCATCAGCTGCAGAAGGGGGAATCTGTCGTTGCATTACCATTTGCCCATGGTAATGCAAACGAGCAGCCCACAGATCCATGCAACAGCAAGGATAAGTCACAAACACAATATTAGAGGAAAGAGGCCAGACCCCGAAGAGTTCCTAGGCTTCCATTTATATAAAGTTCAAAAATAAGCAAAAGGATATCACTCTGTTTAGGGATGTACACTAGGAGAGTAAAATTACAGAGAAAAACATGGAGATAATTGGAGTTAAGGTCAGTGATTACCCTTGGGTAAGGGGTGGAAGGTTTCTAGAGTGCTGGCAGTGTTCTAATCTTTTGACTTGGACTGTCACAGGCATGTGCTTAATGACAGTTCATGAAGCTGTACCTTTGGGTTTTAGGTCTGTATCCTGTTATGCCTCCGTCCCCGCCCCGCTGCCCCTTATCCACACCCCTCCCTGCCCCGGCACACATAGACTCTTGTATGTGGCTATGACCAGGACTAGTATTTGAGTCTGAATCTTCTGGATTCTTCCACCATGCCAGCTCCCAGCCATGGGCTTGGGACCTTCTGTCTAGATTCTTGGCCTAAATTTCCTGGCCCCCAGGGGTTCTTAACCTGGGGCCTCTGGTCCATCTCCGGAGTCTGCAATGCCCCCAATGCTGCCTATCAAATCGTGTTTACTTGCCTTTTTCTGGGGGGTGGTTCCACTGTTTTCTTTGGATTCCTAAGGTGATCTGTGACCCACCAAGGTTAAGAACCACTGCTAGAACCCACTGCACTGGCTTACACAGACAAATGGGTAGAAGTACCCCAGACCTTGAACAAGGTCCTGAAAAAGTCCAGGGCTCTGGGGTCACTCCCCGTGGCCCTCTGTCTGTCCCATACTGTGTCTGGGCTCTGCCTCTGTCTGTGCAACCAGCCAGGAGCCAGGGCTGGCGCGTATAGGGTTAACTGGAATTAACTGGAAAGGCTCTGAGTGTGGCTGGGCAGGAGCAGGGAAGCAAGCCAGGGTTTTGAGGGTTGCGGGGTTGGAGGCTGGGCAGGTACTTGGAAAAGCGTCAGCTACAGCTGTAAGTGGGGGGAAGAATGAAGCACCCAGAGAGCCTGGGGGCTTGAGGAGCTTGTCCTTTGAGCTGGGGCTTTCCCCGTCGACCCCCGGATCTCCTTCTCAGCTCATTCCTGTTTTGCAATGAGTCAGACAAGCCTGCGGAAGCCCAGGGTGACTGGTGCAGGGCTCGCACCTGCCAGGAACGCTCCCCCTGCCCCAGGGCTCATTTGCATATGACTTTCCACAGCTCCTTTTCCCCTTGGTTCCAGCTCACCGAGGGTCTGACAGCTACTTTCCCAACACACACACAGCCCACTCTTCCAGGGCACTTTCCCGCACGCCTTCAACTCAACGATGGCTTTTTCTGGTCAGTTCATACTCCCTCTCCTGGGATCCTCCTAATTAGAGGAGCCTGAACTTGAAATCCAGGAGTGGAGTTTTTATAAGCTCGTTTCTCAGTGTGAACTTGCCAGGTAGAGCCCGAGCTGTGGCAGGGGTCCCTGGAGGCCTCTGACATTGGTTGCATCTCACTTGGGTTCTTTTGATGGTTTTCCTTAAGTGACTATGGACAGATCACTTCTCTGTCACAGGGCTGCGTCTTTGAAATCGGTTCCAGTTTTATTCTCTCCGCTTCTAATGCTTTTCTGGAACTCAGTCCATGGCAGTTTGACTGTGTTATGTAGTGGTCTCTGAGAGGCGGCCCAGGATTGTATAGGTTCACGGTCACTGTGGGAAACAGGCCCGACTGGAGAACCACGAACTTCTGCTTATTAGCGCACATTCTCCATCCCTGCCTCTCTTTGTCAGTCTCCTTTCCTCCGACCTGCTTTCTCCAGCGGACTGGAAACGCGGCTGGAAGAAATCTTCGTGGCTCCTATCTTTTTCATCAGAGAAAAATTGAGTCTCTCTCCCCACTTCCACTCAGGAAGTTCAAGGGCTGTATCAGTTGGGCCAAACAAGGATATGCTGCAGAAACAAACATCCCCTACAATCTCAGTGCCTTAAATATTGGAGGCTTATCTCAGGGCACAGGCCCTGCCTCTTGTGATACTTGAGGTCCCGTAGCAGAGATGGATCAGTGAAGCTGGTCTCATACTGCAGCCTGCCCGGGGCTGCTCAGATGGAGATGAGCACACGATCCTGTGGGGAAAACGTCACCTTGGGGAGCCAGAACAGAGTGACAAGGACACTTTCTTAGAGGAGCTGATGCTTGACTTGAACTCTGTAAGACGACAGGAATGAGCAAAGTGCAGGTGAGAGGGAGTGTTCTGGCTCCGGTTAAGGAAAAGGCACCTGCAAAAGTTTGCATGCAAGAAAGACCTGGAACATCCTGGAGAGAGTAAATAATTCACGGAGGCTCCCCAGGCCCTGTGCCTAGGAGACATGCCATTCTGAACAAGCCTCTGTTTCCTCTTCTATAAATCAGGAACAGTGATTTGCATTTTATATGGATAGTTTGGAAATACTTATTCCAACCCTACAAAAACCTTAAAAACTAGCAACATCTTACAAGTTTTTTAGAATTGTTGTCAAATTTGAAAAAATACCAAATTCCTGTCATGAAGGAACTAGAAGATGTCAGGGTGTTTCAAGTTTTCTTGCACAGCGACTGCTATTAAATACTCATTGAGTTAATGATACCATTGAGTATATCAATTATTTATTGAAATGATGATGCCAAGATGTCTTTAATGTTCTCATGGTAGTGTGTATCATATTCTCTTTATAGTTGTCAGTATTTCTTTTTTTTTTTTTTAAGAAATTTTCTCACCTATCATTTTTTTTTTTTTTTTAGATTTTATTTATTTATTTGACAGAGAACACAAGCAGGCAGAGAGGCAGGCAGAGAGAGAGAGAAGCAGGCTCTGCACTGAGCAGAGAGCCCGATGCGGGGCTCGATCCCAGGACCCTGGGACCATGACCTGGGCCGAAGGCAGAGGCTTTAACCCGCTGAGCCACCCAGGCGCCCCAGTTGTCAGTATTTCTTGACAAATCAGTAAGAAATTCAAATCTATTCCCAATATTTTTCTGTTTCACTTTTCATTAATTAGATCTGTAATCCAAAAGCCAAATTTTTATTTCTACTTAAAATGTGTCTCTTCTCAATGAACAAGGGTACTTTGGATTTTATCTGAAATTGATTTTGTTATTCTTCTCAGAGTCAGAATAATTTCCTTCGATTTCATTGCTCATCTTTATTTCTTTTTACGTCATATGCCATATTTTATATGAATTTCCTCTAGAGGAAATATATCATAAATATATTTTATTTTATTATTTTTTAAAGATTTTATTTATTTATTTGACAGACAGAGATCACAAGTAGGCAGAGAGGCAGGCAGAGAAAGAGGAGGAAGCAGGCTCCTTGCTGAGCAGAGAGCCCGATGTGGGGCTCGATCCCAGGATCCTGAGACCATGACCTGAGCCGAAGGCAAAGGCTTAACCTGCTGAGCCACCCAGGCACCCAAGTATCTTCATTTTTAAATTTTATTAAAAACACATAATCAGGGACTCCTGGGTGGTTCAGTGGACTAAAGCCTCTGCCTTTGGCTCAGGTTGTGATCCCAGGGTCCTGAGATGGAGCCCTGCATTGGGCTTTCTGCTTGGCAGGGAGCCTGCTTCTCCCACTCTCTCTCTTGTCTGCCTCTCTGCTTACTTGTGATCTCTGTCTGTCAAATAAATAAATAAAATCTTAAAAAAAAATACATAATCATGTGACCCTTTGCTAGGGTTTTCTCAGGCCCTTAAAGGGGCCCAGAAGCTTAATCTTCTTTGAGTTCAAGGTAAGCCTGCCTCTCTCAGGTATCAGCTACATCTCCACCTCCTCCAAGAAGCCCTCTCTGAATGGTCTCACTGAACCCATTTTTCCCTCCCTCACTGCGTCGATCACATGGTACTGTATCTGTGGGTTTTACTCCTCTGTGTCCTCTTGCCAGGTCCCTGAAGGCAAGGACCCTTGCCTCCCTAGAACCTAACACTGTATTAAGTTAGATGCTAAAGTGTGGAATTCATGGACATGCATTTGTGCCATATACAAAGTCCTGCCCTAATTACTATCTACTATTACCATTATAAAAATTTTTTAATCAGACCTGATTCTTCCCTCAAGCACATTTCGAGGGACACTAGATTACATAAAAATATACTTAAAAATTAGCTTATTACAAACTATTTCCTGTTACATATCCAGTCGGTTGCTTTTTTAAAAGAAAAGCTTTGAGGCAATTGTAGATTCACATATAGTTACAAGAAATAAGACATCTTGCATAACTATAATACCATATCACAATCTGATATTGATATTGGTATGACCCATTGAATTTACAGAGTTCACCAGTTTTGCATACATTTGTATGTATTTTTAGCTCTGTGCAATTTTGTCACATGTATAGGAGTTGCTTTTTAAAATTTCTTAATGTTTAAATATTTTTAGAAAATATTACAAGGTAATCATAAGTTGATTTGAAACAACACTGAATAAAGGTGCTTATAATCTTTTACTCTGAAGGCAGGAAAGACCCACTACAACGGTTAGAATGTACGTTTTTGAAAACTGTGTCCACATCGTACGAGATGGGCCAGTTAAAGGGGGCTACCTGTCAGACAGGGACTGTTGGCCACCTGCAGTGTTTGACGCCTCATTGAATGTATGGGCGAAGCACTGGGAGAAGACACCTGCCCCGACCTGCACCTTACTAGGCCCCGCCCTCCTACCATCAGGCCCCGCCCACTCCGCAGCCCAGCCAGGCGTTCCTCAGTTGGCCTGGGCCCACCACACTTGGCGGATTTGTGGAAGCTGCAACACTTAGTAGTTAAGAAAGCCATAAGCTGGGGCACCTGAGTGGCTCAGTGGTTTAAAGCCTCTGCCTTCAGCTCAGGTCATGATCCCAGGATCCTGGGATCAAGTCCCACATAGGCTCTCTGCTCAGCGGGGAGCCTGCTTCCTCCTGTCTCTATGCCTGCCTTTCTGTCTACTTGTGATCTCAGTCAAATAAATAAATAAATCTTAGAAAGCCATAAGCTCTGTAGGCAACTCCTAAGGGCGATTGTCAAACAGAAGGCTGTCCTCCTGCCCTGTGCCTGACGGACCCTTTGCTTGGGAGCTGCTTCCCAATGGTGGCTGTGGCCTCGTGTTTACCGGGAGTGGGTTTCTCTCTCTGCAGTGAAAGGGGATGAGCCCCGGGGCGCCGCCTGGGGTCACAGGTTTACAGGGGCGACCGAGATCCCAGGCGGGCTGTAATGGACCTCCAGTTCTTCCCCGCCTGGGTCCTCCATGGCCGGCAGGTGGCAGAGGGGCCAGTCTGGGACCTGGACAGCAACGGCAAAGGGGAGTGGGACCCAGGCAGCCTAGCCCAGGGGACTGGTTGGTATTGTGTACTCCGAGTGCCGGTACCTGCGCATCCAGCAGGACAAGGTGGAGGGCGGAGCCTGGCAGGGAGTGGGTGGGACCGTGTGTAAATGGGTGGGGCCTTGTGGTCGGTGGGCGGGGCTCACCTGTTGGCCTCTGGAGGCTGAACCAGAATTTGCTGAGACCTTCCTGAGAGCCAAGCCCTGAGAGTGGGAGCAAAAACGCTGACAGCCGGGGAGGCAGACAGTAAACACATACTCACAAGCATGTAATCATGTAATTACAAGTTGTGAGAAGAGTTGTGAAAGGAAAAAACAAGGGACTTTGTGAGTCTCCTGGGGTCCTGGGGAGACTTCCTTCCAGAAGCTTCTTAGAATTCTGGCTTTGTCACTGATAAGCTGGGTGGGCAAGGCTGGCCATGGACTTTTGGGTCAGAAATGAGGCTTGACTCTAAAGCTTTGTGTAAACTGCTCCCAGGGACTCACGAAAGAGTTGTCCAGAAAGGTTGGGAGCCTTGGCAGTTTCTTGGAATATGTGTTTATATTGATTTATATAGCTCCGTCTGTGCCCCCTATGCTATGGTCTGAATTGTGCCCCCCCCCCCCCGGCCCCAATTTCATATGTTGAAATCCTAATGCTCAATGTGATGGTCTTAGGAAGACTTAGGAAGTGGGCCTTTGGGCGGTGATTGGGTCATGAGGGTAGAACTCTCACCAGTGAGATTAGCGCCCTGATAAAGGGAGCCAGAGCTCCCTTGCCCCTTCCAGCAGCTGAGAGTACACGGGAAAGTCCACAGCCTGGAAGAGCGCCCTCACCTGCCCATGCTGCCCCTCTGATTTTGGACTTTGGTCACCGCAGGTGTGAGAAATACATTTCTGTGGGTCATAAACCGTCCAGTCTGTGGTATTTCTATGGCAGCCTGAACAGAGGCGGACCTCTTCCTTGGAGGTATTTTTTAACCTATCCCAGAAGCTGGATTGGACTGGACTGGAGTGCTGGACAGAAGGCATACTGGTGAAGAAGGCAGTTTTTTGGTTTGGTTTTTTGCTTTTGCTTTTAATCCACTCTTCACATCAGACATCTAGAGGCACGAACTCTAAAGAAGAGGGTGGTTTGCGTGCCTCTCAGGGATGTGCTAGATGATCTCAGGAGGTGTGGGAGGAAAATATTGGAATTTCTATTTTTAATTTTTAATCTTACCCTTTAAACATTTCTATTTTGGTCTGAAGTTTAGAACAGCACTGTCCAATAGAACTTTTTGTGATGGTGGAAATGTTTTATATCAGCACTTGAAATGTAGCCCTGTCCAACCAAGGAACTGAATTTTTAAGTTTTTTAAAATTTAAAGTAAGTTACCACTATATTGGATGGCACAGGTGATAGTGTGTGTTAGTACCGTCGTTTCTGTGCATGCATTGGTACATAAATAAGAAAACATTTACGCGGAGCTCAGCTTGTTGGTGGAGGCGTATGCAATCAAAAATGTTTACAAAGCACGGGGCCAGAGATCAAAATTAAAATCTAGAGCTGGAACAAAAGGACTGAAAAACCACAAAGCTGGGGTAGCCACAAGGGATTAGGCAGAGATGTGTCCAAATTTAAAACCTCTGAATTGAAAGGGATCTTGTATGTAGCTCTTTAGTTTTCCCGACGAAAGTAAGCCTTGGGCCAAGAAAGGAGGACTGAGACAGCTTCAGTCTTCGGCACGTGGTCGTCCCAGTCCAGCCTTTCTGTGTCCACCTCCTACCTCTTTGCTCGATTCTTCTCTCCAGAGCTCTTTTCCAATTTGTGATGACACAACTATGTTCACCTGCACATCGGCGGTCTCCTCCCGACAGCTGGACTGTGAGGCCCACGCTGTGTCTCTCGTGTGCCGGGACCCCGGGTATGCGATGGGTGTTCAAAGTGCATTTCCTCAATAACTGATTCGGGAGGTGGGTGCGGGGGAACCCCCGCTGGGAATACTGAGCGAGCAGGCTAAACAGATATTGGGACGTGGGGACAGAGATTGGAGACTTTGAGCAGTCAGCGCCGTGGGGCCAGCCTGGCAGTCCACACCTGGGGTCGGTAACTGTTAGTTAATGGTGGCAAGTCCAATGAACCTGGCTTAGAATTCCGGTCCTGTCACTTACAGTAGCGTGACCTTAGGGAATCTACTCAACTTTTCTAAGTATTTCATCTCTGCAGCTGTAAAGTGAGGAAAATAACAATACTGTTTCTTAGAGTTGTGAGTTGGAGTAAAGACTATAAGGTATAGATCTCAAGCACTAGTACATGGACTGTACATACACAGACCGTCTAGTGCATAGTAAAGATTCTTTGTAGTTTTTATTCAATGTCCATTAAATGAATGAATCACCTGAGCGATACCATGTGCACACGCAGGGTGAGGAAAGAGCCATGGAATCAAAGGACTGATATTCTTTGATGAAACACATTGTCAGAGCGTCGGCCGTAACAAGTCAGGTAGAAATGTGATGGTCCTTTAGAAGATATAGCGTTACTTACTGGAAAGCAGTTTGGTTGCAACAAAAGTCTTAGGAATGCTTCTTCCTTGTTTCCAGTAACTCCAGCTCTAGGAGTCTACACTAAGCAAGTTTTAAGAAATGCAGAGATTTTCTTACAGAGCCATTCACTGAGGCCATTACAATAAGGCCCAAATAATCAAGGCCGAAATAGTAAGCAACCTCATTCGTCAGCCATGGTCAGGGGCGGTGGGGGGGTGCTTAAGGGGAGTAGAGCCCTGTGAGGCAATATTATGCAAGTGACTAGAAAACCAAGTGTTTCAGAATGTGCTGTCACAGAAAAGGGGGTCATGTGATTAATAATAAGTGAAAAAAGTAGGTAAAATTCCATGCAATATGATCACAATTGTAAAATATATTTAAAAAAAAAAAAAGACGAGGAAGACATGCTAAACACTTAGCTACGATTATCTTTGGTGGGTAGGTCAGTGGCAGTGGGGTCAGTCCACTGAGGTTCCCATCCCCGTCTTGGCTCCTTGGTGCCATTGAGCCGGCCACAAGGGTACCCTCAGGGTCAGCTCTCAGATGCACTCTTGAGACTGGAAGGGACTTCTGCCAAACCACAGCGTGATTCTTCCAGAAGAAGGCTCATGCTGAGGATGGCAGCTTGGGGGAGAGGGCACAACACTTGGGAGTTTAGAGAATCTAAATTTAATCTCTGGCTTGTCCGCAAAATAGCAGTGGGATTCGGGCAACTTCCTGTAGCTCTCTGTACCTTGTTTTCATCATCAGGAAACTAGGAGTGGACTGAGGTGGTCTCCAAGGTGACTTCAGGCTTTGACGCTCTGCTTTCCTTTCATCGGACAAGTATTTGTTGAACTTTCCCTCTGTGCCAAACACTGTTCCAGAGACTGGGGATAAATAGGGACCAAAGCAAAGGTCTGTCCTCTTTCTAGTAAACTCTATACATCATAATAGAGGGTGAGCAATATTTTTTGACTCATCACTTCCTAAAATGAGATTTTTAAGCGCTCCTGCCTCCCCTTCAGCTGTCTTCTCCTCACTTTCACTTTTCAAACTTTCATTCTTGTATTGCCAAGATGGAAACATCTAAATTCTGTTGGGTAATGATACTTTCGGCTTCTCTACTTTATCTATGTATCGATTCTAAAAATTTGGAATCAATAACTATTCTTCATCAAGTCAAGTCCTTGCCTGTGATTACATTTCCTTTTGTGTATAGCTTTTCATTTCCTGAAGTTTCCGATTGGCTTTTTTTTTTTTCTGATACAATTTGCCTGTCTCATATGTTCATTTTTTTTTTTTTAAGATTTTGTTAATTTATTTGACACTCAGAGAGAGATCACAAGTAGACAGAGAGGCAGGCAGAGAGACGGGGGAAGCAGGCTCCCACCGAGCAGAGAGCCAGATGCGGGGCTCGATCCCAGGACCCTGAGATCACCACCCGAGCCAAAGGCAGAGGCTTTAACCCACTGAGCCACCGAGGCGCCTTCATATGTTCATTTTAAAAAGAAAACAAACAAAACAAAAAACTACTTCCTCGTGGCAGGTATGGCCGTTAGGGTTGAGGAGGGAGCAGAAGCTCTGTTCAGGGCATGCGAGACAGGATTTGTTATAGAAGCTGCGCCACATTCTATCTCCACCATGTGGGAAAGCTGCCTCCCATGCATGTACACACCCTAAATGTCTCTCAAATTCCTCCAGCTCCTGCATCCTCCAAGACCTACAGCCTTCTACTCGAAGTATGGTCTGCAGACCAGCTTCACTGGCTACACCTGGGACATTGTTAGAAACGTAGAGCACCAGCTCACTCAGTCCCATGGAATCAGTATCTGCATTTTAGCCAGGGTCCCCGGCATTTGTGTGTGCAGCGAAGTTGGAGAAGCGCTGGTCTGTGTCACTTTGTGGATTCTGCCATTTTCCTCCTGAATGCGCCAGTTCATTGCAAAGAAGTCCCCTGTCACCAGTGGCCCTAAAACTGTTAACTTTACTGCTGAGGGCCCAGGATAGATACTGTGCCTGTTGTTGTGATCAATGATGATGATAACAATAATACTAATAGATACCATCTATTGATTACTTACTGTGTGCCTGGTGTTGTGCTATGCATTTTATTTTTTATTTTTTAAAATTTTTAATTTTTTAATTAACAAATAATGTATTATTAGCCCCAGGTCTGTGAATCGCCAGGCTTACACACTTCCCGGCACGCACCATAGCACATACCTTCTCCAATGTCCTAACCCCAGCCCCCTCTTCCTACCCCCTATGCATTTTACTTTTTAAAGTAGGCTCTATGCTGGGCTCCAACACAAGGTTCAAACTCACAACACTGAGATTAGAGTCCAATGCCCAACGAACTGAGCCACCCAGACGCCCCCGTGCTATTCATTTTCTATGCATTTTCTCATTTCACATGAGCCTCTATGACATGACTATTATAATTATCCCCAGATACTAGATGAAAAAATGAGGTTTAAGAGGTGAAGTCATGGGACGCCTGGGTGGCTCAGTTGGTTGGACGACTGCCTTCGGCTCAGGTCATGATCCTGGAGTCCCAGGATCGAGTCCCACATCGGGCTCCCAGCTCCATGGGGAGTCTGTTTAGTTCTCTGACCTTCTCCTAACTCATGCTCTCTCTCACTGTCTCTCTCTCAAATAAATAAATAAAATCTTTAAAAAAAAAAAAAAAAGAGGTGAAGTCACTGGCCCCAAGTCACACTGCAAGTTAATTGATGCATGAAGGATTCAGTTCCAAGCTTGTATGATTCTAGAATCTGTATCTTTAAACCAGGAGGACACAATGTACACACAGGCCTGCACACATCTCATGAATACAGCTGCTCCTCCATGGAAACGAGCCCTTTTCATGCTCCCTTCCAGGCACTAGCCTTGCAAGAGGACTAGTGACTGCTGCGTGTCTCCGTGGATAGATTACCCGTCTGGTTTTGCACTTTATATACATGGATATTGTTTTATATGTACACAGAATATTCTTTTGTCACAATAGAACTGCTGAGTCAGCCCCTTGGAGTTCCAATTTTTGTGAGGTTCTACACTCCCTGGCTTCTTTTGTGTATGAGATTCACATACATTGCTGCATGTGATAGGGGCTGCCCGTTCTCTTTGTTGTGTGAGTTCACCACAACTGCCTACCTGGTCCAGTGCTGATGGGCATTTGGGCGCCTTCCCAGTTTCATGCACTTAGGAATACAAGAATGTTCTAGGGCATGTCTTATGGGGAACATCTGGGTATATTTCTAGGAGTAGCGTTGGTGCATAACACAGCACCTATTGTTATACCCACGTTTTCGAGTCCAAGAGACCACCAAGGAGCTAATACTGATGCAATCACATGAGGGTTTATTCGACAAGCTTAAGCTTGGGCCCAAGTATACCCGACACAGTGGAGTAGGGACTTGGACCCTGAGCTTAGTTAAGGCAGGGGTATTTATGGGTTCCTGTTACTAAGGCAGGGTTGGGGGGGGTCTCTGGAACCAAAGCAGGGTGGGAGTTCTTGTTACTAAAGCAGGGTGGGGGTCCTTAGAACTAAAGTAAAGTAGGGGAAAGTTCAGCCCTTGGGCACAGGGGTCTGAGATGGCTGCCAGAGCTAAGATGGCTGTACTTATGCTAAGGCTAAACCTGAGGTGGGATGGCCTTCATTTTTCTTGGCCTCCACACTATGCATTCAGCTTCAGTAAAGACTGGAGTGGAGGTACCATGTAACCACCGTCAGGGGCATATGAGCGATCTGGTCGCTTCTCTCTTTTGCCAACTTACTTGGTCTTCTGGCACTTTTCATCTTTTTCATTTCCGCCATTCTGGTGGCTGGAGAGTCAAAGCCCGTGGATTTCTTAGACCTCTTTAGTGGATGTATTTGTTTAGTGGTCACTCCTGGCTGCCTACCCCGAATTCACTTTCATCTCCTTTCCAACAGAACCCTGTTTTTTTCTCCTGTCTCCCCTCCTTACCCTGGGCTCCAGAGGAAGCTGATCTTAGCCCTGATTACATGTCTAGGCTTTATTTAACTAAGGGCAACTCCTCTCCCTTTAATAATGTCAGTTCAAAGATGGGCAGGTGATCTGATTCCATTCAAAGAGTCTTGAGGAGGTTTATTGGAAGGATTTGGGAAGTCCCTTGAGAGGGAGGCACGGGGCTAGATGACCTCAGATACAGTCACGTCTGCGTGTGACACCTGGGATGTCTGTCATCTTGCTACTAACTTGAGGTGAAGCGATGTTCTTTTTAACATCATGGAGCTGCTGAATCACACACTTCGAATTTCAGTTTGGGTGCGGTAATCCAGGAAACCTCATTTAAAATGGAGTCGGAGCCCTGAAGGGGGCGCTCTGAGGCAGGTGCTCCCCCATAGCCTGCGTCACCAGCGGGAAGAAGGAAGGTCGTTATTTTGACCAGGGAGCACATTTTCCACATAGGGATTTCATTTTCTGCCTTTTTTTTTTTTTTTAAGATTTTATTTATTTATTTGCGTGAGAGAGAGAGCGAGAGAGCGAGCGAGCACAAGCAGGGGAAGGGCAGAGGGAGAAGCAGACTCCCTGCTAACAGGAAGCCCAATTCAGGGGCTCAGTCCCAGGACCCTGACATCATGACCTGAGCCAAAGTCAGACGCTTAACTGAGTCATCCAGGCTCCCCTCATCTTCTGCTTTTAAGAAAAAGAAGGACGATCCCTCCTTGCCCAGCAACAACACATCACCCACCGCTGGCCGCCAGCAAGAAATCACTGCAACCTCCAAGTCTTTTCCCACGAACTTTTATGCAACGCCCCCACCTCCCCAACCAAGTTTCCTCCAACAACCTAATAAAAGCTGACCTTCTCTCTCTCTTCACAACAGCCTGTGGTTCACCATAGCTCGCTTGTCCCAAGTGCAACGCCTCTGCTCTTCTCAAACTCGGTTTGCTAGTAAAATAACTGGTTAATTTATTTTTAACCAGTTAACTTAAGCCAGAGTGAGGAGACCTTTCTGTACCCTGACTGCTAACGGACACGACTTGTTTTAACGTTAGAGCCCATCAGCATCAGCCCAGAGCCCGGGGGCCCAGAAAACGCAGGCCCCTCTGGGCGGCTGCCGGGGAGGGAAACTTGGGTCCTCCCGCGGAGGCGAGCTGCCTCGGAGGCTGGTAGGAACCAAGAGAAAGAGCAGGAGCTTCGGAGCCCGGGGCTCCTGGACGGAGGCGAATCTCTGCTTTGTCCACCTGGTAGAGGGTGACCCTCGCCGGCGCTCCGGGAGCCCTAGTTCTTTTGCCCGTCAGTTGGGGGCTGGGAATCCCGGAGGGCCTCCCCGGGTGTGGGTTGGAATGAGATCTTAGTAGGCAGAGTAGTAGGCTGCTCCCGCAGACCTGCTTCTCCCCAAGCCTGCCGAGGGGTGCGGGTGGGGGGCGCTGAGCCGGGACGCCCTGCCCCTGCGTTCTCCTGACCCCCCAGTGCGATGTTTTCTTTATCCTAACGTGACTCAGCCTCTCCGCCGCCCTGCGGAGGGATCGGCTCCTCTTTCCCGGACGTTTCCCTACATGCAAGGCTTAAGTGGGTCCTGAAGGAGATCTGGGTCCGAGTTTCCTGGGTCATTTCTCTCCACCGGTGTCCCCCACCGCACTCCTCCGGGGGCGGGGCTCCCGCGAGCCCAGCTCTGTGCCGGGCTCCTGCGGGCCCTGCCGGTGGCCGCCCGGGCCTTTGTTCGGCCGCACAGCCTCCTCGCCTCTGGCCACTTTTGCCTATTTCTGTGGGCTGCCTAGCTGCAGAGAAAGGCCTTTGGGGGCCCTTCTCTTTTCAGCCAGCCTTTATTGAATTTCACCTCCATTTTGTCCCGTTGCCAAACAGGGACATCATTTATCTTGGACTTCACGTTGCAGAGGTCTCCAAGAGCTCTCGCTTTCCCAGCGACGATTGTTGACACACAGTCAATCTGCTGCTTTCCTCCCTTCCTCCCCCTCCCCTCCCCCCCAGCAGGCCATAAAGTGTCCACAGCTGTGCCCTTGATTACCCCGCCCTTTCTGTGCCCGCACCGGCGAGGGGACGAGCTGCAGCAGAGCACAGCCATTACCGCCGACGAAAAAGGACAATTTTCAAACATTTTTCTTTTCATCAGGGAACCCGACGGCACAAAGAAAGTGCATCATTTTATTCTAAATGCTTTTTAAATATGGGTCACTTGGCCATAATCAGCCCCAAAGGATGGAGAAGTTCAAAGCCTGAAAGCAATCACACAGATCGGCAGGTTTTTGTTTTGTTTTGTTTTGTTTTTCTCCCTTGTAAATTATGTGACTTGACACCAGGAAGAAACGGGGGGGGGGGGGGCGTCTGTCTCCAACCAACCCACGCCCCACCTGCACCTCCCTCCTCGCCCTACAGTGAGCGGGGAGCAGGAGCTCTTTGCCCAGCCAGGAATGGCGGCCTGCAGGCCAGGAGTGTCTTTTCACTTTTTGCTCCTGTTTCGGGAAGTATTAGGATCAGGGGGCTTGAGGTCCGGTCCTTCCGGACCGGGTGGCTTTTCCCGCCTGGGTGGAAAGGAAGCCCTCGCAGTGTTTGCAGAAGAGTCGCGGTGGGGGCGGGAGGTAAGTCCCCAGGGCTGTGTCCCGCCGGGGCAGGGAGTGCACCGGAGAGCGGGCGCGCGCGCGGAATGGGGGCTCCTCCGCCGGCTGCGGGCCCCCCGCCCCCGCCCTCTTAGAGGCTTGGCCCCGCGGGGACAGTGGTTGGGGAGGAGACCCGCAACCGGAGGCCTGCGCTCCGGTCCCCTCCTGGCCCAATCCGGGCCCGAGGGAGCGCGCAAGAGGGGACTGGGGCGGCCTCCGCGGTCCAGGAGAGAGGTGGCCGGAACTGACCCCGAACCCGGAGGTGGCCCCAGGAGGGCACCTGGGCTCCATGAGGGCTGGTCAGTTTCCCAAGACATTCAGACTGGAAACTAGGGATGGTATCAAGGGGCGCTCAGCAAGCCTGTCTAGAGATGCGAGAAGAAGAGGCGGCTCCCTTTGATGGTTCCCTTGGACTGTGCAGGGCTTAGGGTCTGCCCCTGTGCCCTTGAGACCTTTTGGGCTGCCAGCAAGCTAAGTAACCTAACCTTTGACTCCCATCTCCCCTCTGTAAATTAGGAGTCAAAACAGTGGCTATGCCTTAACATGGTCCTGAGGACGGTAGTGGGAATGATTGAAGCTAGGTGCATCTCTGTTGGTTCAGTTGGAAGAAGGAGCCTTAGAGGTCATCTCTCTCCCCCCAGGCACGCTGGGCCAACTGAGGACCCTGTAGGAACACAACCCCACTAGCTTGCAAGTCAAGGTATTTTTCAAATTCCAAGTCTCTTGAGATGGAAAGGACCTCTGCGGGACCAGACCAGGTGGCACTGGAGCACAGATCAACAGTGAACCCCTTCTCTGGGGACCCTAGCTCCAAATTTTGCTCTTAAAAGCCCGCTCTTGGAAGTTATTAGGGAACTGGGGACTTTGGAGCATTGGCTCCCTTTCTCCTGGGTGGGGACAACCAGTAAAGAGCCTGTCTTTCTTCCCTGCCAAATCTGGGTGTCTGTTCTTACTGGTTTGCACGTATAGGGTGGGCCTACTGGTTGGGTCCCTTTGGGTGATCTTACAAATCATAGCGTCCTAAAGTGAGTGCTTACTGCACTTAGTCTACAGTATTGCTGAGCATTTAGAGGTGACAAACGGAGATCGGGAAATGGTGGCTTCCCTTCCCTCTTCTTTCCTTCCTTCCCTCTTCTTTCCTTCCTTCCTGCCTCCCTGACACACGCAGGGAAGACTGGTGAGAACTTAAAAAATCCACCTGTTGAAGAACTGGGGCAAACCACGTGCCGACAAACACAGGGAGTGTCAGAAGCCTGAAACCCAGGGGCCTCCGTGTCCCCACCCAGTCCCGACCCTGTGCCGCTGGCTTGCTCGCGCTCCAGTGTCCCCCACCCCCACCCGAAGGCGTCGTGTGCGCTGCGTCCAGGCCCCGCATACCGCTGGGGTCTTCGAGAGACCCAGCCACACTGAAGGGCCAAGCCTCTCGCCACCGAGCTTCCCGCTTATCAGTTGATTCTACCTTGTTGTCTTGTTCTGCTCCAGATTTATTATTTATTTTGGGTTATTGCGTAATCTCTATTCTGATAACGGAGTTGAAGTCTGTAATGATAATTCATCATAGTCTGCAGGAGTTTTCTGGGCGCCCCGCTTTTGTGTTTGTTTTGGTCTGTTTCCCATGTGAGGGTTTCCTCCAGTATCTATTGTCCCTCGACTGTCCCTTCCTATTTCCGAGCAAGTCCATGAGCACCAGCTGCGGGCTCCGCCTGAGCTCGCTGTGCGCCCTGGAAGGCCTCGGAGCTCTGGCCTCATGGTCTCTCGGACTCTCGCCTTTCTCTCTGCTGCCCGCTGGATGTGTTGTTGCTTTGAGGCTCCGCGCTGGCTGTTCCCACTGCCTGGAGAGACGTCCACCCCCCCCCCCACCACGACCCCCCTCTTTTCACTTCTTTCAGGTCTCTGCTCAAATAACCCTTTACCACAGAGGCCCTCCCTGCTGCCCTGTGAGAAGGGCAGTGACCTTCTACGTGACCTACCTGTGCTTTAGTTAACGCACCTCGTAGGGTGCTGTTGCGGGGGGTGGGGGTGGGGGGGGCGTTTCCTGTGATGCTGTAGTTGTCTGTCTGTTTTCATCCAGAGGCGGCACAGTCCATGCAGTCAAGGTCTTTATTTTGTTCACTGTGTGTCTCTGCTCGTGAAGCAGCCCGGGGCACATTAGTAAGTATCAAATGCAAGTTTGATGCAGGCAGGAAGGAGAGGTGTCTTCACTGAGCGTGGAAGGGCCAGGATCTGGCCATTTTCCTGGAAGAGCCCTAACCTTCAGTCTCTTTAGATCCTTTTTGCGGGTTTGTTCCTTCAGCTGCGGGAGTCCTCGTTGCCGGTGTCCTTGGAGTTGACTAGGAGAAGGTCCTTTTTCGGATCCTCCTGTTTACAGCAAAGTACCCCAAAGTACTTCCAAGCTGCATTACCTTACCCTGGGAGCTAGAATAGCGACCGCCTGGTTGTGTATGTATATAGGGGCACAGGTGGGGGAGAGGAGCCCGACTGACGCCAGTTTTAAGCCCTACCCACACCCATATCTCAGAAGTGCCCTGCATCTCGGAGTCCTAAACCGTCTGGGGTTTATCACAAGCACGTGCTGGTAACCGTTTCATTGGCTCACCAGGGAGGAAAGCCCTGGCGTGCAGTGTTGGCTCATTGTCATGGTGTAAGTCCTCCCACCGTAACTGAACTTAGGCTACCGCCATGACATCAGTGAACATGGACTTGGGAAGAAATGTGCGGTCGGGCACCAGTGTCACACCTTCTAGACACAATAGATGTGAATGACTTCAAGAGGGTAGATGGTAAGACCTAGTCCCTAGTAACATAAGGGGGAGGTGAAGACTTTTGAACAGCTCTTACCTTTGTTTTATTAAATGTTTGAAGTTTACATCATTTTTAATGATGGTTCTTTTTAACCAGCTTGTAAATTTCCTTAAAATTTGATAGCTCTAGTGCGCTGCCGAAAGCTGGTTCTAGCATACATCATCATGCTTTTGGGTTCCCCTACCCTTGCACGTTTTAGTTTTTTGGTCTCCGGTATCTCCTTTCTATGTCAGTGATCCCTGGTTCATCTGATTTCCAGTTTCTAAAATTTTGTGAGTGGCTCTTTTCTGCTTGTCCTCTTCTGGACTTCAATCTTACTGTCCTAAGCCTTCCTGAAAAACATCCTTTTACTTGCAATTTCAGTGGTTTTCAGAATGTGGTCAAGGTAAATGCAGGTGTTCAAAGTGCTTTGTTTAACCCGAAAGGTCTGCAGTTAGAATCACTTTGAACTTACTGCACATGCAAGTTTAAAATTTGACTATGTTCTTTGGTTTATATGGACTCTCTCTTTTTTTGGCTGTTGAATAGTTAGTAACCTTATATGGCTCACATGGACTTTTAGGATGGAATCTACTTTATTTAATTTCCATTGCTTACTGAGCTTTCGGTATGAAAATGGATCCCTTACAATACCACGGGAGTAACTTTTCTCTTAACCACCTAGAAATCAGACATTAATCCATAGTCAAGATTTTGGTTTCAGGGGTCTTTGTTTTGGGTAAAATGAGGTAGTGTTTTTTAAAAAAATCTGTCAACGTTTGTTTTTCTTTCCTGAGTTTGACTCTATTCCCAGCAAGCTTATCTATCTGGAGGGAGAGGGTGGAAGAGGAGGGAATTAGAATTGTTACAGCAGGAAAGAAGGAAATTCATGTTGAGGTTTTCTCACTTTGAAGACAAAATAATAGGCTTAAAAGTCACTTACTGTGAAAAAAGGATTTTATAAATTCCTTTATCTCCTCCTGCGCTATAACAAGACTCGGATGTCGGTTGTTACTGAAACGCGACTTCATCTCTGTTCTCTGCACAGCTTTGTTGTTTATGGCTCCTTCCTTTAACAGAAAAATACCCTCGTGTTCTTCCACTACGAAGCTAGTTTGACTTTCTGTTATGTGTTGCTAAGAGTTCTAAGTCTTTTCAGTTACGAGAATTTTTTTTTAAAGTCTGAACCTTGTGGATCTCCGTTCCCCATGATGGCTGTTTTATCAGCAGTCTGTCTGGTCTCACTTCCTGCTGTCCGTCCCTCTCCAAGCCGAGCTCTGTACTGCAGGTGTTTCTCGCTGTGTTCTCCCCTTGCCTGAAATGTTGCTACTCCCCGTGTCCCGCCGGGGTACTTTTGTTTCAGTCCTGCTTAGCCTATGTGTCCTGCAAACACGTCCTGTGCCTTTTGCTTATGACCTTTCGTTTGAACCAGTTCTTCCGGCTACAGCAGTGTCCTCCTATACATGACAAGCTCGTGTTCAGCTCAGACGTCACCTATGAGATTTCGTCAGTCAACCCCCACAAGCCTCCTGGGCCGTGACAGCCATACCTTTTCCAGGAATCCTGCAAGCACTTGAGCACAGGCTCTGGTGATGGACTTCTCGGAATGCAGGCACCATGGGGAAAGGAACAGTCATGTTCGTATCTCCAAGCGCCGTAGTGCCTGGTACATAGCAGATGCCCAGTAAATGCTTCCTGAACAAACTGGTGTGGGTTGGTATGCTTATGAGGATAGGTCTCTTGCAGACTAGATCCTGAAGAGGAGTCCATGTGTTTTACTATAAAGCCATAGAAATGGAACAAGAAAAACATGTTAAAATTATTTTCTCAGGTCTGGGTTTTTTTTTTTTTCCCCATTTCAGTCTCTTTTGACATTTTTTCCCTCCCAATAAGGCTTTATTTCGTCTGATTGCAAAAGCAGCACATATCCTGGTATTTACATGGACATCAGACAGACTCACATTCAAATTTTGCTACTTAGTAGCTGTGTGCTTGATCTCTGTATGCCTTCGTTTTCTCCTCTGAATAGCGGAGATTATTATGATAGTTCTTCCTGAGATGGTCACGAGGATGAACTTAGTGTCCGTAAAGTGCTTAGCGGGGCACCTGGCGCAGTGATGTTTCCCTAAACATGCGCAGCTGAAATTCTGGCCCGCGCAGGAAAGGTGGTCTGAGAGCGGGGGTACAGCCGGACTCCTTGGTCCAGGATCGTCACCGCGGTGCTTTAAGAGAAAACCTAAATCTGACTCCAGAAGCCTTGCATTAGAGTCCATTCTTTTTTTTTTTTTTTTTTTTTTAAAGATTTTATTTATTTTATTTATTTACTTGAGAGAGAGACAGTGAGAGAGAGCATGAACGAGGAGAAGGTCAGAGAGAGAAGCAGACTCCCCATGGAGCTGGGAGCCCGATGCGGGACTCGATCCTGGGACTCCAGGATCATGACCTGAGCCGAAGGCAGTCGTCCAACCAACTGAGCCACCCAGGCATCCCTAGAGTCCATTCTTTAGGCCGATCTTTCTCAGCCATGGTTCATGTGAGCCACAAAGCTCAAAACAGCCAAATGACTCCTCTCTCCCCCGAGGATGCACGTATGGACACCATTCCGGGTGCCCGGGACTGCTGGCTGGCGGTCCGCAGTGCTTGATGGAGGACACTGGGGCGCGGGCCTCTCCCTACCCCTTCCAGAAAGGCTGCTCCGCTGCTTCTTGAAGAGCCGGGGCAGGGCTCAGAGGTACTGCCCGTCTTCCCTGAAAACCTCACTTTCTCCCGCCTTCTAAGGACCGCGGATAAAACTCTCTCCCTCCCTCACCCACGCAACCTGTCCCTCCAACAGCTTTCCCTGGCTCTTACTGGGTGCCGCGCTCACCACATAGCCTGTACTTCTGACAGCTGTCCCCGTCTCTTGAAAGAAGAACGCGTGTCTCCCCACCCTCGTGCGCCCCTCTTTCCTCCAGGATCGCGGCGAAGAGTATTGCCAAGAAATGTATGTCATGCCTGGACTCTACAGCAGGGAACACTGACATTTTTTCCTTCACACACAGACTTGTGAAAAGTCCTCTGGGAACCTTGCTACTGCCAAATGCTTCTCTTCCACAAAAACTATAGAATTCTCTGGGCACTTAATCTAGGCGTGTCATGATTGGTGCTGCTGAGGCTTCTAAAGATCGGTGCTGTATGGCAGAGCAAATCTGTGCCTCTTGGAGCCATTCCTATGTCCTGTCACTCTTCAGTGCTGACGAAGGTCTTGCGGCCTCCCAGGAAGGCAGCAGACACCTTCTTGCAGGGGGCAGGGGGTGGGGACATGATATCTTCTGTGTTAACAAGGAGGAGTAACACTGGGTAGGCAACTAGCAGTGTCTACCGCAATCCATATAATGGAATATCATGTAGCCATTACTTTTTGAAGAATATTTATTGACATGGGAAAATGCTCACAATATATTAAAGAAGAAAGCAGGATACAAATCTGTAAATACAGTATGATCCCAGTCTTGTAATAAAATAAATTATATATGCATAGAAAAAATACAGGACAGAAATACACTAAAACATTAACAGTGATTATCTCGGTGGTGGGATTTGGGAGAATTAACTTTTTCTACATTTTCCAAACTTTTCATAAGGAACACATATTCATCTATTACTTTCATCATGGTGGGGGGGAGACGTCCATACTGGTGACACGTGACCCCTAGTATTGGGAGGCAGTGAGACCGACGTGGTGTTAAGGGGATGCTCAGTACGTGTGCCACCTCAGTTGGTGTCCCCATTTATAAACAGGGCAGATAAGCCTTGTCTGCCCACCTCCCTGGACCACAGGTGTGGGGAAGGGGCCCCAAGTGTCTTCCTGTTACTCTGCAGCAGCAGCTCGGGTGCCTGGTCGTAGGATGCCGGCACGCCCTGCGTCAGAGGACGGGAGGGCTGCGGACACCCGGGCCCTCAGTGCACGGATGGCCACGGTGTCCTCCTCATCCTGCTGCGGGCCATCGCGGCGGGCACCTGTCCGGGGGAGGCCTGCAGCCCTGGTCTCTGACCTCAGGGATTCCAGGTCCTTGTTTGCAACCCAGTCCTGAGCAAGTCTACTCACAGATCACTCCGGGTCACCTCCCTGCTTATAAAGGTTCTTCAACTGGTTCTGCTGAAATGGTTATTGCTTAGAACGGCCCGAGAAGGCCTGCCCTGCAGCGCTGCAGAGTCCTGGGAGGCCTGGCGAGGACCCAGGTGGTCAGGGTGGCGAGGGGAGGGAGGTAGGTGTTGGGAGTCAGGCCAGCCAGACTTGGACTCCTGTTTGCTGTGTCACTGGGAAACCGAGGCCTGCCAGGGATGGTCTCTAACAAGAGATGTGATGAGGTTACTTGCGACGAGAGACATGGAAAGCCCAGCACGTAGTAAGCACTCAGCAGATGTTAATTTTCTTTCCAGGGGCAGAATGAGGTCCTTCCTCTCCCCCTGCAAATGCTCTCTTCAAAAACAAAGCTTAGTGGCTAGTGCCCAGCGCAGGGAAACTCAGTCAGACAAACTCCTTGAGAGCACAAGAGCACAGCTACTTAAGCAGGACTGAATAGCAGATGCTATTTCAGTAAACATGTCTTCATTTAGGTAAGCGAACACGCATGCCAAAGCTATTTGATTGTAGAAATTATAAAAATACTTTAAAAATGCATTTGTAGAATGAAGTAACAAAAATACTTTTTCTAAACTTTTTTCACATCATCTAAATTTATGAATTGCTGAGTTTCATTTTATTTACTATTAAAACATGGGTCATGTTTTAATGTCTAACTATCTGGATGAAAATCCTGAAGCGTACTGTATTCTTCCTAGCCTTTTATTCTGGAGTATTCTGGACTTACTCAGTTTTGTAAAATAAAGTCCAGGTCCTCTCTCTGAGAATCTGTCTATGGGCCATACTGTTGGTACAGACCTTTCTGGGTTTACCAGTGTCCTTTGGGAAACAGACCGTCCCAGACTTGCGAAGCCTGGTGTAGACTTCCTCCTTCCTGCCTTCCTATCTGGGTTTCAGCCGGCCTTCAGCAGTTTTCTGTCCACCTGCCTTCTATGGAGCAGCCGCCTGATCTGCCTTTCTTTTTTTTTTTTTCCTTTTAAATGGGCTTGAAAGACAGACAGACAGACTCAATCTGTTAGAAATGTATGCAAATTTTAGTAAAGGGGTAAAAGGAGAGATTCTTGAGGATCTCTCCTCTGAGTAAATTACAAGAAACTCTAATGATCTCTTTGGCAGCTCAAAGGCCTTTAAAAACTCCATCCTTGAACCGTTGTTTTGGCAGAGAAGGGATATCTGGATAAATGACATTTTCCACCAATACATGTACTTTACCTATCTTTAGAAGGGGATTATGGTGAGATAATGGATGTGAATACACTTTAAAAATGCATGAACTCTGAAATATTGTTTGCCCCATGTATCTATAAAGAAACACACACAGATGGCTAAATTGAATCAACCCCAATGTTTTATTTAATTTAAAGTTTTAAAAGGCAGTGGTTAAGCACATTATCTACGTGTATATATGTATGCATGTATGTACGTACGAATGTGTACATACATGCGTACATATACACAAGGAAACCAACCCCTTTCAGCTTTAGCCACTGAAAACTAGGCCCACTGTCTATTGCAGGATTCATATTCTACTTCTTCGTATGACCAATTCTAAAAGTAAAAATAAACAGCCTTAATCAGTTTAACAGTAACTATTTGTGTTTCTTTTTTTTAAATAAATAAAGTTACCATTAAACTGATCACATATGGTAGAAAGGTCGAACACACAAGCGCACACACAGTCCCCAATGTACAACCTGTGACCTATGAATGACCTATATGTACAAATGGGTGCCGCTGACCCCCTCCAGCCCCAGCAGAGGCCGCTCCCAGCACGCTGGGAGTCCCCCCCGCTCTGCTGGGTTGGAGGACGTGTGTCCCTGGCACCCCGAGTTAGACCTCAGAATGCATGCTCCCATGCAATGATACAGATGGGGTTCAGTTCTCTGGTACTAGTGTTAAGGTACATAAGGAAGAAACAGGCATCTGTAGCTGCCTCAGAACTAAACCATCATTTATAACCCTTTATAGGGAGAAATGTATTCTGAAGTTCTCGATAAGGGACCTACAAACTTTTAGAGTGTAATCAGTTTGCAGGCCTGGGGCTGTGCGTGTGTGGGTTTGTGTGTGCATTTCCACGTATTTGTACAAAACTGAAATGAAGAGTGGGACTAGGTTTATGGAGCAGCTGCTCGGCTTCCATGTAGTCAGTCCTGATCTAGCAAGTCACTTGCCTCAGCCCTTACAAGGAGGCTTGTTCTGCTTCTCCCGGGCCTCCTTCTGCTGGAGAGATTTGAAGAGGCAGCTTTCACAGGCGAGAGGAAGGCCACGATTAAATCTTCCAAGAACCTTGGCGAGCAGAACGGCCGGATTCAGCCAGGGCTGCTTGATCAGATGAAGTCCTTCAGTTCCATCCTGATGAAACGGAGCTCCTCTCTGTCCGCGGTCAGCCCCTGCCGCTCCGTCCGAGTGCAGCTCTGGACGAATGCCTCGGTCTCGCGAAAACACAGGATCACCTCTCAGATAAGCTGGATTCTCAATGAGTAAACCAGTTAATGTGTTTCTAGCCAAAGCAAGGGCATAAATGTTTTAGAGAAAAGACTCCCCTGGAGCTACAGAGAAAAGATGCTGATAAAAGCAATATTGAGTTGGGCAGGTGACGCTTTTAGTCTGTGTCAGAGCTGGTCTCTTCGATGACAGAGTACTGGTTGAGTGCTTCCTCCAAAGGCGTTATTGTCCCATCAGGTTTTAGTCCCATTGGTTTAAGCAACTCCTCTCTGGAAAAAGAGATAAAAGAGAGAAAAAAAAAGTATTCACCAGCATCACACACACACCCCTCCCCCCCGCCCAAATCCACATCCTTTTAAAAAGAAAAGTCTTTAAAAACCAAAGTATTTTTCCTCAAGCTCTCTGTGTGTTTGTAACAGGAAAGATGAAAGGGGCATGGAAAGAAAAAGAGGGAGATAAAAGACTTCATTCACACAGG
Source organism: Mustela erminea (assembly GCF_009829155.1). Taxonomy (NCBI): domain Eukaryota; kingdom Metazoa; phylum Chordata; class Mammalia; order Carnivora; family Mustelidae; genus Mustela; species Mustela erminea. The sequence continues at coordinate 15,199,886 of NC_045619.1, forward strand.
CCAAACCTACTAAGCCAATTAAAAGTATGAAAAGTCAAGGTCTAAATGGGCTCAGGACAAGGAGCAGGTCTCTTCTGTTTTAAATAATTAACTTTTTTTTTTCCTTTTGTGGATTCATTGTTTTAGTGAAGTTGAAGCTGCCAAAACTTCATGGGTCCCAGTGGGCCCAGCGTACAATCAAGTGGCTGATTTGATCCGTATGGATTTCGTTCAGTGGAATAAATCTGTCAGATTTGGTTTCACCTCTCCAGCCTCTAGGGATACATAAGTACTTCTCAATTCAATCCAAGTCAACTGGCCTTCCCCAACTTTCTCCCGCCCTTTGATTTCCTTCTCTCTCTCTCTTTCCTTCTTCTTTTCTTTTCTTTTTTTTTTCTTTTTTAAACACCCCTGCTTTTGTTTGTGGCAGTTTAATTACGGGATTGACAGCCATTTTAATCTCTTCAAAGCTCCCCAACTGCCTCTTTTCAGCTAATCCAATTACATCTACTCCACAAGTTACAGCCTCATCTAAAGATGATTAATTATTGATTAAGTCAATCAAAAAGCATTAGGAAAGATTTATTTACTCTTTGCATAGGCTCTTACTTATTACATGGAGATTATGGCAAATGTACCTGTTGAGTTGCTGACTCCAGTCCTCCCACCCCCAAAATGTCAGCGGTGGACTTTAAGAGTAGCCTCAAAGGGGCACAGGAGCTGCTTAAAATTCATTTCTCAAGGAAACGGGCATCACCCCCCGAGAACAGGTCTATAACCAGGGACCCGCACGGCGGCAGCTGTGATGCGGTGGGATCTGGAGTGAAGGGCTGTAGGGGAACAGTAAAGCTGCTTTCCCTCTACCTCCCTGCTGTTGTCCCCGAGGACAGCACAAAGAAGGGCTCCCTCCGGGAGGCCTGGCCACACAGTAGTGTGAGGTTAGGGGCACCCCTGGGAGGGGTAAGAACAGCTCAGTGGCCCCTGGATATACCTAAGCAAGCAGCTCTGGCGAGCACCAAGACTATGTGAGTAATGGGAGGGCTGCCGGGCTGTGCTGAGGCTCCTGAGTTACAGAGGAGGCGATGTGGCTCCTGGTCCAAGAAATGGGGTCCGAATCACGGAACTTGAAAGGGCCTCAGAGATCATTTAGTCCAACACCCTTGTTTACTAAATGAGACTGAGTGACTTACCCAAGGTCACACACCTAGTGCCAAGCAGGGCCTGGGACACAGGTCTCCTGCATCCCAGGCTAGTGCTCTTTGCAGTGTACCACATCTGGATTAACTGCTCTAACTGCCCCGCAGGAGCGCACTGAGTTCAGCGGTTCAGAGTCCGCTCAACACCTACATGCCAGAAGCTAGGTCGTACCCGAGGCAGGGAAGGGAAGAGGGGGCACGGTGGTCCTCGAGGAGCAGGTGAAACACATGAAAAATAACTCAGAACATAACGGGGTAAATGCTGTCACAGAATCATGAACAAAGAGCTGGCAGCTCCGAAGATGAAGCACAGACCGAACTGCCTGGGGAGGGAGCGACGGCATCACGAAGGAGGTACCCGATGCCGGGCAAAGGAGGCACAGAGCCTTTGAGGCTAAGGAGACCGTGTAAAGGGCTCTGCATGGACCCACCTACTTGTGTGTTTTGCATCTTGTTTTGGGTTATGTCCATTTCGCTGTGCTCCCATGAAGCTGTGAAAGGGCCCAGTGTGTGGAGAGTGGTGAGGTTCAATGAAGGAGGGACAGGAGGGTAAGGCTCAAGGGTAATTTGGGGTCTAGCAGGTAAGTGTCTTAAAGGTAAGAGTCAAGGTGAGGAGTTTGGGTTTTTCTCTGTAAGGGATGTCCCTTCTGTTTTATAGGGCAGGGTCTCTGGCAGCAATGTAGAAGGCGCACTGGACCAGGGAGAACCTGGTGGCAGAGAGCCCAGTCATGAGGATGGCACCGTACAGTGTGGATGGGATAAGAGAGGGGATAGTGGGCTTGTGGGGCTGTGACCCACTGGCAGGGAGAGGGCCGGTGAAGGAGAGACGGGGGTTGGGGCCGTGGGTAGAATGTCCCTGTGGCCTCCGGCTCAGATGACCAAGAGGATGGCGATACAATTCACTGGAGCAAGAACACAGCAGATGAAGCAGATTGTGGTGGGGAGATGTGGACATCTCTCAGGACACAAAGAGCCTGAGGCCCTTGCCTGAGAACCAGGTAGAAATGTTTAGTTGAAAGCTATAAACAACCCGTTTCCATGAAAACTTCCCTCTAGCACTGATATATCTCCCTTACCTACATTTTTACAACATAGTTGCCTACTGCTAAGTGCGTGTGCTGAAGGATTTTGTGATACTAGACGCTACTCCCTAATGACGTAAAAGGACAAGGGGGTAACCTGCTGGGAATAAAACACTGATGCATAAGAAAGTTGGAAGGTCTAAAGGGGCCTGTGGAAGAGGGTATAGTAAGATGGGGTAGGGAGTGAAGGGTCGGGGTAGATGGAAGAAGGACCCTGGATGGGACTAGAGACGCCATGAGACGCTGGGTGGATAGGCCCCCACCCCACCCCGCCACCAACACAACTCCGTGTCTGTGATAACAGGACGATGCTGGGCTAGCTACCAGCTGTACAAAGTAGCTCTCACCTTCTCCAGACCTAGGAGGAATATTTTCAATCAAGTCCATTGGTTTCATCCCCTGCTCCAGTTTCATGATGGAAATAATTAAGAACATTACAGAAGTCCCATGGCCAAGTTATAGGAACTTGTCTATGGGATAAAGGGGCCCATATTTTAATTCTCAACTGCAAACTATTCTTCTCAAGCATTTAATTTTTGGGCCCTTTGTATCACCCTCTGAGGGCACCACAGGATACCTGGACTTAACGGAAACCTCTGTAGGAGAGGTGGCAGTGATAACTGGCCCTATGACCATATGCATTTGTGCAAGTGACATAAGACAGCGATGTGATACACTGTACAAAAAAATATCTGGAGTCAAAACGTCTGTTTGGAACCTTGTCTCTTCACTTACCAGTTGTGTGATCTTGGGCAAGTCTGAGTCTCAGTTTTCCCATCTGTGAAATGGGGATAATGCTAATACTAGTTCTCCCTACTTCCTAGTGATGATGTGAGGAGTAACATCATGATAACAGAACCATAACAGAACCAGTGGTGGTAGCAATAAAAACAGTGATGCAGATCAAAGAGTTCTATGAACTGCAAATATGTCCTAAATATTAGTTGTTGTTGTTACTGTGGTACAGTGAAAGGTGCATTATAGATTCTGGAGTCGGGCAGACCTAGGTTCTAGTCCTGGGTCCACCAGTCACTAACAGTAAGACCTAGAACTCTCTGAACTTCAATTTCCTTATCTGTAGAAATGGGATAGAAATACCCACCTCACTGAATTGTCATGAAAAGGTCACTATACATATAAACCGGAATGTAATGGCCGGAATGTAGGTGGAACTGCGGGTTGCATTTCCTGTCTTTATGTGCTATGGGAGGCTTCCCCAAGCCGGGTGCCAGCACTCTGGGAGTAAGGCGGGGGAGAATATGTAGAGGCAAATAAAAGACATGGTCCCTGTCCTCAAGAAGCTTTTAGTCAGTTCAGAAGATAAAACACACACACATTAAACAATATTAAAAGAATTACAGAACAGCAGATCAACAAGCTCGAGATGATTAACAGGCAGAGCCCTGCTTTCCCTACCTTGACAGTTTACCAATATACTCTCATTGTAATTAAAACACGTTTAAAGAAAATTTCTTGCCCTGTTTGGGAGTGGAAGGAGAGAGGATGTCTCACAGCTATGTGACTGTTTTTTTCTGCAGGACTCCAGGCTTACTTGTCACATTCCCATCTCAACGTTTCTAATCTTCCCTCTGTCATGCAACTAACAGCCCACAAATACCCAAATGAAATCTTTGGTATAGAGACTCACTCCTAAAAGGTCTGATGAATGACCTGGTTATACTAGACTGTTTCACTGAACTTATTGACTGAGGAAGATATTGTATCTAGATATCTAGATCAGCAAGATGTGGACGGAGAATGGGAAGCATTAATGAATACCACAGAAATGTTTTCCCACCATCCTCTGGGTTATGTACATGTGGGAGGGACACAGGAGGAGGACAGGATGCTGATCACAGGCTCCTTGCAGGATATGGACTCAGGGCCAGACTGTAATGGCAGGGATGGACATGGATTCATGGGGAGAAAGGCATCCTAGGAGCAGAAGAATTAGTCAAGCAAAGGCACAGAAGCAAGAGTTAGTTGTGTGCAGAGATTGGCAAGCAGGCTGGTTTGGCTGAGGTAAGGGAAAAAGAAAGCTCAAAACAGATCTGGGGTACAAAAGAGGATCTGAATGGAGACTTTGAAATCCTAGGTTGACAAGTCTGGATTATAGTTACAGAGGTGTTTTTGTCTTCTATTTCAAGGGCCCCACATCTAAGAATACTTATTAAAATAATTCTCATTACAAAGTTTGAAAGCTATGAAACCGTATTGCCCTGACATTAAAAAGAAAATGTTCTATGCTATAAGTATTCAATTTTCATATTCTTATGTGTCTAGCACAGCACCTTGCCAATAGCGGGTCCTTCATAAGTGTTTATGGACTAAACTCAATTGCAGTTGATGTTATCTTGTTTTTTTATCTTGTTATCTTGTTTTTTATCTTGTTATACAAGATGTTATCTTGTATTTTATGGGGCTCCTAATAAATAAACCATGATCATGAGAAAAGCTAGATCTTTAAGTAGAAAATTCATTTTCATCATCAAGCTCGACAAAGTTAGGAAAGACAGCAGCATTCTACAGGAAGTTCTGCATAATGCTTTCCAGGGATTTCTTGTTCTCTGCTAAACCATGAGCAACTTGAGGGCAGAGTCCATGTCTTATCTGGCTGTGATGTGCACTATCTAGTATAGTCTGGGGGCACACAGTAAGTGCTCAGTAAATGCTTATTAAGAAGCTATAATACATGGGTCATGGCAAAAATGGAGAATGGTAGAGAACCATTTGTCAAGAATACTTATATTATTTTAATTATGATTTCCCTGATGAGTCTATGTCATTAGACATTCTGACAGCGCAGCAGAAGTCAGGCCCCCTTTGTACCACACAGCCTGGAATTCCCAACCACTAACTAGTGCAGACTCAGCTTCTTACATATGTGGCATTGGGAGGTCTAGATTCTAGTCTCAGATCTCCCTCTAACTTGCTGGGTGTCCTTGGGCAAGTCATTTCCTTCTCAGGGCTTGAGTCTACCCATCTATAAAATGAAGGGGTTGGACAAGATGATCCCCAAGATTCTATTCTAAGAACCAAAATATAGGCTACTAATTAATTTTCTTCCATTTAAAAAGCTGCTAGGTGTTTAAGACACTAAAAGTCAATGCTGCTAAGCCTTTGTTTCTAATCAAGATATATATTCTAAGCCTAAGAGTCAAACACAGCATCCTACCTGTAACTGACCGATACCAAGATGAGAAATCCTTTCTGCAAAACTACTGGCAGATGATTAGAATGATTACAAAAGTAAATCAAAGCAATGGCAAGTGTTACAAGGAAGGATCTAAATTCAATCATGGCCCTCAGTAAACAGGCCATTTCATGAAGAGCTACTGGCCCTAAATATGAAGGTCACATCTAAAAAGGATGGCTAGGTGTCAGATAATATGTACATTATGGTTAAACGGAGATACTATATATTGAAATGTGCATCAGGATTAAGATATTCACATAGCAACAGCTCCTTCATACTTACCTTCAATGCTATACACAGGCCTTAACACAAGTTAAGACTGCCCTCGTTATCATCAAAAAGTACAGTGATGTCTACTGGATAAAGAGCCCATTCTAGGCACTGTGACAGTATCATGGCGGGCTTCTCATCTGATCAGGCATCTGGCCAGGGAAGAGATAAGCCTCCAAGAATGTTCAACTGGAACGAAACATCATTTAGAAATTTGATCTTACTAAACGATAAGGAACCATAATCTATAAGGGCTTGGCCAGGCACGAGGACATAGATAAAACACGTCCAAGGAAGGAAACCCTATTTTGCCCAGCCTAACCCTTGGGGCTGCTAATAGAAACCAAAAAATACTTCTTAGATTTGGGGGTGGGGTGGGAGATTATGGAATTTATACCATATTTAAATTTTTCATTTTTTTTTTCTTCCCCCAGAAATATATTAACATTTTCCTGAGCCACCATTTCCCTGTAAGGATGGTCCTCTGCAATGCCTGGGCTTACATAATTTCTCAGAACCGAAGGTTCTATTTCTTAGGGCTTCTGGTCCTATATAAGTCTTTCCCCCAGAAATGACAGTGCAATATTGGGGCTCAGACACTAACATACCCAATCGCACACTACAGAATAGGCCAGATGTGTATGTGTATAAAACACCTTACTTGACCTGGAAGCAAGAGAATACTCTTGCCCACAGCACATGTTTTTGTGCAATACAAACAAAGCATTCAATTCAAGTGTACTTGTTGAAAACCAGGACATAATTAAGCAGTTGGTAAAATGCATTCTTGTTTCCCACTTGCAGATCTCCCAAGAGTCCCTTCGAATTTACCTATACGAGTTTCAGCTTCCCGCTTGCCACTTAGCTTGATAACGACTCAAAAATCATTCCCTTGTTTTCAAGGGCTCTTCTTTCTTGTCTGCTCTGTGTACTACAGGGCAGTATTGACACATGGAATTAATGACAGGGTCTGTAATGAAACAACAGTCATGCAAACACCAGTCTGCTCTTTTGATAAAACAGCATGTTAGAGACCTATTCACCTCCCTCTAATTGAGTACTGCATAATAGTTCCGATCCTTTTATGTAATATATTTTGTTCTATGATTAGAAAAGAAGAAAGGGGGAAACCTGTGAGGCATTGCTTCCTTCAATCGCCCCCTGATTAATTCTCTGTTTCTAATGAGGGTGGCTGCTATTTAGGCAGGTTCTGTTACATACTTGTTTTGTTGACTTCTGTACAATGTATAACAAAACCCACGATGGGATAATTGGGAACCATTTCTGTGGTACAGGGACTCCTGCTCTTAATGTCAGGTCGGCTTGGAAAAAAAGAACCCTGACATTTAAAATTAGCCATTTCATAGTTAATTCCTTTTCACATTTGAAAGATAGGATGAGAAACTGGTAAATAAAGAAAACATTTTTAATGAACACAGAGCTTTTCCAAAAATGCCTGCTAGAGTGGAGCCTGTGCTAGCCCAGAGAAAGCAGCTCTGTAATCTTTGCTCTAATTCCAAGTCTGAGAGTGCATCTTATTTCAAGATTTCGGCGTTCCCGCAACAGTTCATAATCCACCAAAGTACAGTGGACTGCCTAATAACCTGTTGATATGCTTACAAGTGTTTATAACCCCTTTTTCTCTTAGAAAAATATTGTAACTTTGGCCATTGCTTAACAAGTTGAGTTACATGCTGGGCAAGAATGTCCTTTGGGCTTGGACCCTGATCCTTCAACTTTTGTGATTTTCCATCTAATGGCTTCCTAGTGCCGACTGGGTGCACTGATCTTTCACTAAGGCACGAACCCAGTACATTTGAAGGGGTATGGTGGCTTTTCCATAGCAAATTTGAGGTCTTCAGGCTGCTTCTTTCAAAATAATTCTGAGATCTTCCCTCAGACCACACCATTGTGCTTTGGGACTGGGTGCAATTAGGAAGGTAAATATGTCGCATAAAAATATTTCCATGACAAATGAGTGTGGCATAATGTCCACTACTTTGGACTACTTTCTGCTTTACAAAGGAAATTAGGAGTTGCCTAAATAGTCCCAATGGAAAGCCTTTTTAAAGTTAGAGTTTCTTAATGTGATTGTAGTAAGAATGTTAGAATACCTGTAATCATTCTCTTTTTAAAATAATTAAAATAACTTACATTAACATAGAATCACAGCAATTTTACTGGTTTCCTTCATATAAAGGGGTGTGTGTGTGTGTGTGTGTGTGTGTGTGTGTGTGTTTGATATCAACTATTTATTTTAGCACCTCAACTGAGAAGACCTCAACTGTGGAATGAGAAAGCAGGAATACACGTCTTCCAAATCTTAATCCTCTTCTCAGGTAAAGATGCTTACTATCGGTCTTTGTGCTTTGCATTTACTTAAAATTTAGACCATCTTATTTAAAATCAGACTGACACACTTCTGATTTTCAAAATAACCTAAGTTCTAGCGTCATAAGACTGAGAACGGAGTCCTGACTATGTCATTAATCAGGTGCCTGATCATGGGTCAGTCACTTACTGATTGGTCCCATTTATTCTTCAGTGAAATCCTCCTTGCCCTATCTAATTCAGAGGGCTGCTTCATGATCATTGGAGATCATATATATGGAACTACTTTTTAAACTTGAAAGCACTAAATAAATATTAGTTTTTTATCCTCATTTCTGTTAGAAGATCACATGCAAAGCTTCTAAAAATCTGTTACCTACCTCACATTAAATAGCATGGTTAAAAAAAAATATGTAGAAAGAGATTTAGGGACAGTGCTAAAGAATCAAATTTAGTTTTATTCTTAAGTGAGGGTATTCTTTTTTCTTGGGAATTTCTCTATAGAATCTTTCTATCGTGTTGTCCAAATTAGCAAAATAAATATTAATAAGAGGTCAGCATGCCAAGTGACACTGCTGAATAAAGCAGGAGAAAAAGGAGTTCTTACATGCTTTCCCCAATTAGAAAGACTTAAAAGTTGAAGGAGGGTAACTAAGAGCACTAACAGCCAGGGACATTCTTACGTGATGTTTCTCTAATAGATAGAAGCTGTTTCAGCTAGTGCTTAAACCAAGAGCTCAAAGTAGTCATTCCCACTACTGAGGTTGAAGGACAGTGATTACCAACTTGCAGTACAAAGGTCACATGAAATCCTACCTGGAGGTGCCTAGCCGGTGGAAGGGCCCTCTATAACCTAAAGATACATAATATCAAGTTTCTCAAATCAATGTTTCCTTTCCACTTTAAGGGTCTATTAATTTTTTTTTTTAATTTTTTATAAGGGTCTATTAATTTAACTGGGTCCAAGTTCCCTTGATGGAACTTCCAGGCAACCTTACAGTGTATTTTAATGAGGTAGAATAGTGCTGCCACACGTAAATATAATGAAAGCTACAAATGCAAGCCATATATGTAGTTTTAACTGTAGCCGCATTGAAAAAGATAGGTAAAATTGATTTCCATATATTTGGCTAACACAGTATATTAAAAATATTATTTCAACATAAAATCCATATTAAACAATTGAGATATTTACATTTCTCTTTTTATACTGAGTTTTCGAAAGCCTGAGTTTTTAACCCTATTGGACATCCCAGTTCAGACTACCCACATTTCAAGTGCTTAGTACTCCTATATGGCTTGTGGTTACTATATTGGACAGCACAGATCAAAAAGATTTTCTGGTATACACAATTAAGATCTGTACATTTTTGTACTTACACTATATCTCACAATGCTTAAAAAATAGGATGTTTTGGAAACATACCTGAAAAACATGTCCCTGACTAACTTATCATAAAGGTGGATATAATCACAATTGTTGATATTTTTGTAAGCAGAGTAACTTATTCATAGGGAAAAAAAATAGATATTACTTTTCAGTTAGCCCATCCCAGCTTTAATAAGTCTAAAAATTATCTCTGGATTAAAGAGAACTATTCCCATATTTGGAACCTACATTTATTAAGAAAGCCATTCCCAAATACTGCACAATGGCTGGCAAATATATATATATATATATATAAAATATATAAGAAAGAAACGGGAAAACAATTATTTAAATTTTAGATTCTGATAGAATATGTAAGCAAAATGGCAATGCACCTTGTTAAATGTGACTGGGGCGGGGCTGGGGGACAGCAATAGATTAATCCGCGCCTGGTTCCAATTAAGGAAGTGAAGGGGCCTAGAAAAGTCAAAAGAAAATTGAAACTTGAAATATTTTTTCCTTTGGTTAGTTTGAGCTTAAGCCAATCAATCCTCTCTCCCTTCTTCTGGAGGAGGCTGTGTGACTGTACGCGAGCTGTATGCTGTAGCTAAGGTGAACGCAATTGTATTAGCCGCCCTGGACTTGCTTAACCACACAGTCCCCATTCTAATCTCCCACTTAAGTTGTGGGGGCTTATTTTCTTTTTTTCCAATTCAAAGAAGGAAAGAGGAGGTGGAGAGGAAGGCAAATTTCATCCCCCTTTTCACCTCTGCTCTCATATAGAAAGCTTCATTTAACATTTTTAATGTCATGCTTCAGGACTTAATGTTTATGATATACATTACAGTGATCACTTTAAAGAAATTATGTACCCTAATATTTAAATGAGTCAGTCGTAGGCCAATGTACTTTTATGGAATTCCTTTCCAGTCCTGAATTTTATCATATCTGGCCAAGAAATGGAAATGACAAAGGTGTTAAACCATGTAGGCTATTTTATAGAGCAAAAAACTGGTCTACAGATTTGGGGATCAGCTGTGCTCATTATTTCATCATCACACACTAGGGGAACCACAGGGTACAAGGCACTGTACTAGCTAGACATGATGGGATTTATAGGGTTCAGATTATTTTCAAACTCTTAAGACCTCTAGGTCCACAGCCAATCCCCTTACCTACATCTGTCACAAATACAATCCTTAAACACACACACACACACACACACACACACACACACACACACAGAATACTACTGAGTCAGTTGGTATTTAATGGGAAGAAAATGTTTGAGCATGAATTTCTCCAGTGTCCTTGGAAATATAGTTATAATAAAGCTGCCGAGGTAGTGAGCTGCTTGCAGTGGTCGCTGTGTCCAGCATGGAGGCAAAGTGGAAATGTAACTTTAATTTTTGCATTGGTGGTTTTGTAGTTTTGGGAGTGGGTGACATCTATACCCTACACCAGGCTCAGTAACAGTACTTGGCATGACCAACCTTAGTCATCACTTTGGTAAGTGCTTTGGCACGGGCCACTGTTGCTAACCACCATCCTGGTGCAGGTCCTTCACATCTGCTCTCCTATGGATGGAAAAAAGGAAGTGTCTAGTGTCCATTCATTGGCCACGTCACCTCCAACCTAGCCTTTACTCACATGCCTTTCAATTCAGGCCCAGGAGAAAATGATTGCATTTTTGAGAAGAAAAGTTAATCCGACAAAGCTACAGTACACTCTTGGCACAATAAAGACTTGGTGGGATGAAGAACATCCTCAGAGGACAGTTGAGGGAACTAACTGGTAGCACAATGCTGAAGAGGATGATCAGGAAGTGTTCTGGCAAACACTGACTCTAACAGACAGACACAGTAGCACAGTGGACAGAGCAAAGGTCTTGAGTTCTGGAAAATGAAGTTCCTAGTCTCACTTTGGTATGAAGCTAGAAAGAGAATGTACGTGGAAGTGTTTTGTAAACTGTTAAAAGGAAATGGATTATCACGGCATTAGCTTGGAAATATTTGGGGCAATTCTTTGGGTCTTCCCCCAATTAGAAATCTGGTAACAGATTATATTAATCAAATAATGACAAAACAACCTGAGCTTTTTGGAAGAAAGATGCAGTATGTGAATACCAAAGTTTATCTTATCAACAAGAGTAGATTTCCCTCTACCTGGAATGAATGGTCAGTTCTCCACATATCTGTTAAATACATTTTAAGCTTCAAGAATCAGCACAAATGCTATCTTCCTTGTGAAATCATCCCTGATTCATCCAGACAGAATGAACTGCTCCTTTTCCTGGGTGTTTACAGTTCAACATAGACCTTATTTGTCATCATTTTCCATCTACCTTGTATTTTAGAACAGATTATAGCCATTTCCTTCACTAGAATGTGAGTTCTAGGCGGAGCCTGTCACATTCTCTGAATCTCCCTCATCTTCCTAGCACAGTGCCTTGCACAGAGTAACTGCTTAATAAACGTTCCCTGAATTATACTGAACTTAGTCTACTTTGGCTCTATGCCATATCTTCTACCTCAAAAAAAAAACCAAAAACCAAAAATCAACAGTGAAGAGAGAGAAGAAACTTAAGACAAACATACAAGACGCATAAAGAATGGCTTCATTCTTTGCATTCCTGCTTCGGAATGCCCACTGCTGGTCTCCGTGCAGTGTTGTCATTGATTATTAGTGAGAGCAAATGTTAGAAAGCACACACACAAAGGCAGACAATGTAAAAAACCCACCACACGTCATGCAAAATATCAATGATTTAGGACTATTTTTAAAGTTGCCTTTCGCTTCCATTTTAATGGCAAAATTGGTCCTATCAAAGCCAACACAAGACATACTTGCTCTGTTTTATACATGTGAAATCAGTATCACCTTCAGATTGAGCTGGGCATCTGCTGGGTGTTTCTGGGTGAGTACACATCTTCTTTGAGGCATAGTTTAAATCAAGTGGAAGCTTGGATATTTCAAACTTGACATTTGTGTATTTATTTGTTGGCAGCTTCTAGAATATGTGGATTCCCTTGGGATTAAAAGGAGAAGGACCTAGCACCGTTTTCTGTCCCTTGTATAGGGATGTCTTATGAAATGACCTTGTCTCTTTCAGTAAGTCAAGTAGTTGGATTATACTGTCTTATTTTAGGCAGTCTTTTTCCCATCTCCACTTTCCTCATTTGGAGTTTACTCATTCAGGGTATATAGGCAGTTGAACAACATCTGTGTTCTCTGAAAGACTCAGATTATTGGAGTGAAATGTATGAAACTTGCTTACTATCCTAACCCACTGATGGGCTCCACATAGGTCCTCATTAACACTTCCCTCTCCAGCTTCTACTAGATGGATCTGTTGGTTCTCATCCTAACTTCTGTACTTATACCACTGTTTCATTAGCTACATCAGATCCTTTCAGAAGTAGCCAAGCAAAAATCTCATGTTTAACTACTCATTCAGAGCAGTTATTTTCCTTCCTGTAGGTTTGCCTACAGGATCTTCTCTGATTCTAATTCCTTTGTTAAAGGAACATGTCGGCTCTACATAAAGGTATGAAGAATGTCATTTGCAAACAGAGGTTGTGAGCATAGTTCGCTGTAGATTCTAACCTCTTTGGGCAAAGATGGAAATTTAAAAGGACTAGCTGGAAGATACTGAATTCTAGTCATACTAGCTTTGTAGATGTGATCGAGATGACGAAGTTGTTTATTTCTATATAACTACTACCACATTACCAGCATCATCAGACTCTGCAGTTCTCCCATATGTCACACTTCCCATGTCAGTCAGCCTCCTGCTCTGCCTTCACCTCTACTTGCTTCTTTGTTACACCTTCTGGCTTTCCCTGGATTCCAGCTGCTACTTCTGACTGAGGGGTACTGGCCTTTACATATAGTTGCTGTGAAAAAGGAGATGACCGGAAGAAATACACCTGTAAGTGGCGGCTGCCACTGACACACAGAAGCACTCACTCAAGATGGCTTAAAGGAGACAGTGACTCAATGTATGACTAGAAAATAGAGCAATTCAGGCAAGTGTGAAAGGAATTAATATTTCCCAGTATTCCTCAAAGATGACTAGTTGCTGATTAGTATATATTTGACTTAAGAATTTTCAAGACTGGCTATTTTGGGAAGGGAAGGCGGTGTGAAGCAAGAAGGGAAGGGCAGATTGTCTTTAGAACCCCTAATTAATATAAGCACTTGCTTTCAGAAAACCCTTAATTTGAGCTATTCCTTTTCACTTTTTCCTGGGTGCATGACATTTTACAATTCTCGGTTTCAGCAGCAACCCAAAAAGACAGAATTGCCAACTTGCACATCAAAAATGAGGGGGGAAAAAAAACATAATGATTTGGAACAAAAACCAAAACAGACTAAAACAAAAAATACAAGAAGCAGCAAAATCATTGAACCTAACTCATCGCATCTTTTTGAAGACAGGGAGGTTAGTTGGTTAAATATCACAATGATCTAGTAGTTACTGTCCTAGCTCTGAGAGTTTAAATGTTTAAGAATGCACATCCAGAAGCGGCACATGTAGAAAAACCATGGTAGCCAAGAGAGATCTGAACTACTGCTGCCCAGGCCACCCTGTTCCAATTAACATGGATTTCCAGAGTTGCTGTTCCATGATAACTCTCAGTAAGAGAGACAAAGAAATAGAACATTTTTAGAAACCAAGCAGAAAATGGATGGGAATACAATACCTGGAAAGTTTATCAAGCATGTTGACAAGTTTCATGGCTTCATATTCTTTTTGTTCTTCTGTCATTTCATCTATGGGGTTTGGCATTGGTTCCTCTAAATGACCAGTGATAAGATTAATGCTACAAAAAGAAGAAAAAGTTATGCTGTATGTTTTAAAATTATGCTCTTTCTATACTTTCTGGTCCAAGTTGTAAGTTATAATAAGAAAGAGTATAATAGCCAAAAATGGGCAATAATAGCAATTTTGTAGTATAGAACTACTACAGGAATTTTTAAAAATTTACTTTTTCTATTAATTTGCTTTGGGAAACGGGTGGTAGTTTTACTTAAAAAAACAAAAACAAAAACAAAAACAAAAACCAATAGCTGACTTGCCAACTTTTTGTTTTTTTAAAGGCATGGCTGCTTTTAAAAAATGTGAAATTTGATTGGTGCCGTTAGGATAAATATCCTTGGATGCATAGTTTATTAATATAAGGGGACAAATGATTTCAGAGTAGGAGAAATCCATTTTGTGATACAGCATAAAACAAATGTGTCAAAAAAAAAAAAAAAACCGGAAAAATGATGGCAGAGAGGCTGAAATCTGAAAATGAAAGCATGCCGATTTATCATCTCAGGAAATTAGTCCATTAGTGAGACCACAGAAGGCAGTGAGTGTTCAAATAATAAAAGATAAAGCAGAAGAACAATTTTAATTAGATTTGATGTGACCTAGATTTAAAAGAAAAAAGAATGAAATCTAACCTACCAAGAGACAGGTATACACCATTTGACTTTCTAGAGAAATAATAAAGTACTTAAAATGTGTATGTCCCATAAACTTTGTAAGAAGTTCTAATACCAAACAAGCTACCCTCTTAGGTGAAAGCCACACTTTTTTTTTTTTTTTTTAAAGGAGATGAAGAAAATTCTTCAATGGCTGCTAAGTTATCTATAATTTAAACATCTTTCTAGAAAAGCAGACAAGAGGTTACGGTATTTTGTTTCAGCCAAGTATGGACAATTTGCAGGGATATTTCATTCAATCATTAAAAACAAAGAGCAAATTGCTAATAAATTGCTTTCTAGGGTCTACAAACACAAATGCTTTCAGTGGCCAGGTCTGTAGGATAAGCAAATGAGTGAACTGGTCAGCTATGAACAGTGGGGAGTGTTGGGGACTGAGGTAAACTTGAGGACAGTGCCAGTCTAAAGTGGCAGGAGGTACAATCCTGTAGGCCAAAACAAAGGCCCTGTGATCAATTAGGTCCTCTGGAAGCTAGCTTGCAAACCCTGCTTTAGACTTTGACTTGGGCAGGTTAACAGGGATTTCTCATTTGAGTAGTAAAAGGGCTAGGCCACTAGGTACTATTATCTATTACTAAAAGATTTCCTTCTGTTTTTCTATATTCCTCAGAGGGCACATGATATTCAGATTCTTGTGGAAGGACTCAGTGCTCAGCATTCTCAAAAACCAGATCTAAAACATCTGTTTTAACAGTCTTTCTTAAGACCTACACCTACAGCTATGATTAAAAACTTTTTTTCCCCTTCAGAGCAATGGATCCAT
Organism: Mustela erminea; assembly: GCF_009829155.1. Taxonomy (NCBI): domain Eukaryota; kingdom Metazoa; phylum Chordata; class Mammalia; order Carnivora; family Mustelidae; genus Mustela; species Mustela erminea. The sequence continues at coordinate 15,215,568 of NC_045619.1, forward strand.
CACCAAACGCCCCCTGCCTTTTTTGGAAACAAATGAAATCTACACAGAAAGCCATATATAAAATAGACAAAGTGGAACTAATCAAGCAGAAGAGGGGATGGGGGGCCAAGCAGAGTGGAGGCCTAAAGCCTCTCCTGTTTGTCTATACTTACTTGTTTACTCTTAAGTTTGCCCCTGAGACAATTTTAGGAACTCTGGGACATAGTTTGAAAACTCCTGGGCTTGTCAGTCATTCTCAGCTTTGGCTGCACATTAGAATCACTTGGTAAACTTTAAAGAAAAGGCTTAGGCCTCGACTGAGAGGAACTAAATCTATGTATTTTATTTTCCTGGTGATTCAGATACACAATGAGGTTAAAAACCACACAGGGCTAGAGTGCCAACTTCAGACACTTCACTGTGTGCTACTATTCCCTCTTTTTTTTTTTTTTTTTTTTTTTAAGGTGCTCATAATAGAAGAGAAAAAGTCCTCTAGTTAGTGGTCATTTATAAAAAAACACTGAACTAGGGTCATCAGAGTCCCCAAAAGTCAAGAACAAAGGGGACCCAGACAAGGCTTCAGAGAACTACAGCGTTTTTAAGATGTATCCAGATGCCACACTGAAAATGTGACTCCACCACCCATCTATTATTTGCTTAAGCTTGTAACAACAGAATGTTTCCACTGGTTTCTTTTCTGCCACATGCTAAATTAGAAAACAACGAGTCTTATAAATAAATTAGTAAAGGTACTTATTATACAGCACATACTACTTCCCAAGCAGACAAAGGAAATCAGGCATTAGAAGGAAGTACAACGAAGGTAGACGGATTAACTATGTAAAACACGTTCGAGATTTGTCTCTAGAGAGAAGGCTCCTCTTCTCAAGTTCAATGGAGGAGTGATTTAAGAAATCAGATCCCCAGACTGCTGTATTCTATAATGACATTAGCACAAGCCATCATTTGCCTCGGGGGTAAAACGTGTCAGGAGGATGCACTGGTAAGCTCTGTTGTATCCACAACGTAAAGTCAGGACATGAATTCCTGAATCAGGGCACATTTGATTCTTTTTTTGGGTTCTTTTAAGGGCTTAATAGAAATGACGTCCATTTTCCACAAGCTGACCTCAAGTCCTCTGCTGCTAAAATGATTTAATGGCTTGCTCTGAAATTAGCTACTAAAGTCACAAAATCCTTTCTTTGCTCAAGGAGCATAAAAGCAATAGGCAGAAATTCATTCTTACAGAGTAAGAATTTATCATCCTTTACTGAAGCAATAACCCCCACCCCCAGTACACAGAAGAATGTACGCAATATCACAGAAAACACAACTTAGGGCACCAAACTGTGCCATTCTCATAGGAAAAATGCCAATGTGCTCGGGGTCAGGAGGCAGACTTGGACATGGTCTCCCCTCCTGCTCCCCACTTGAAACAAGACTCCTTTGGTTTCCCTTCCCAGAGAGGAAAACAAATTGTCACTGTAACAATGATGTGAGGTTTCATAAAAGAGATTATTTTCAGTTGAACATCCACTTGCTACCTTTACAGAACCTCAGATAATACAGTCTAAGACTTAATTTTGTAGGTTTTAGGATCTTGACACTGAAATTCTGGGGTTAGTTTTATCTTGTTCTAAGACTGAGTCTTAAGATGTTTAAGGTACACTAATTGTGGCAGATACTATACTGGGTCATTTTCTCACCCTGTCTGCTCCCCTACCCCATCTTTCCAGCATTCCAATTCTGTGATTATATATGTCTTGCAGTTAGGTGACAAGAATTATTTAAACTCATTTGTAGTATCATTGAACATGTATTATATATAAGGTCATTATATGAACTGACCACAGTTATGAACCTGGTGATGAAGGGATTAAGACATAAAAAGGTATAGACCTATGAATATATATGCAAAAGCTGAAATATATTTCAAGACTTTTGCTTTTCAGATTGTTGCTACACTTGGCCAACATCAACAGTACTAGGTCACTTAACAAAAAAGCTATTAAAATTTCTCTGAGCTATATTAAAGTTAACGTCAGTCTCTAAAAAGTAGGGATTGAATTTTACTCAAACCATTCTGGTTAAAGGAGGGCCTGGGAGGGCAAATCACTACAGGGGCTAAGCAGGTAAGAATGAAAAGGATCCACTGTCAAACCAGAGGAGCTTATGCCTGGCATGACGGGGACCACGGCCACTCAGCTCCATCCGCCAGTTGTCTGCCATGTGAAAATGCAGGCTTCATGTTATTAGAGCTTATTGAAAAGAAGTCTGAAATCCAAATTTGCATCTGAAATATCTGAATTCTAAATGTTGGCAACTAATTAAGAAGTACTATGTAAAACAGAAAATAAAAACACAGAACTAAATAATCGACGATGCAACACAAGAACTAAATAACCAACGATCCAACAAGCCCAGCAGCAGCTAACTGTGGGCTAAGTCGAGCCTCTGGGTGGACAGTCTGCAACCTCTGAAAATAGAGGGATCAGGGTTTTCAGGAAAAGGCACTTGTGAGCCCAGAACCAGGATAGGGGGAGATGGGGTGGAAAAGCCTATGCAAATAAGGCTAGAAATGTCTTTCCAGGAAAAACTCCCCAGAATACTTGATCCCCAACAAAACAATAAAAAGAACAGTAGAAAGTTACTATACCCTTGTTCATTTACTTCAAGAAATATTAAAAATAAAGGTTTTCTTGGGGGGTACATCTTCAATATATGGTGACAATTACAAAGAGACTTAAAGCAACAAAACAAAATCTTGACGAAGAAAAAAAGTCTCTTGTCTCATGCTGGAGAAATTATACAATCGCTGCCACAGCTACTCCTAAGAGTAATACGGCTGAGAAGGAAACACCCGAGTTGCTTTTGCAATGATTTTAAGCTTCTGTATGTGATTATGAACTAGTGTAGGGTATGAAGAATCTAAGTAGGTGTCCTCGAGTTCTGCCTACCTTGGCTATCCCCTCCTCCTGCCCTCCATTTAGCAGCCCTTTAAAGACACTCCCTGGACTCCTAGGTTCCTATACACTCAGCCTGACAGCCACTGGTCTAAAATGAGCCAAATGCCATTAGGTACACGTCTTTCGATTGCTGTTCGGAATGATGTACAAAACCACATTAGTCAGTTATACTTTACCCTCCTATACACGCAAGGGGCCTCCATGCTCAGAGGCACAAAAGAAACTGGTATAAAAGTTAGAATTTAGAAATTTTTCTCTTTGATTCAGGACCAAAGTTTATCTGAAAACTTTAAACAAGCATGGCTTAGATTTACACCAAAACCCTGTGTGGCATGTAACTTGATTCTATAAGTATATTTCTGCTAATTGCGGAAAGCCATTTCCAGTCCATTAAATACACTTACTTTGACACAAAAAAGATTGTTGTGAAATTAACGGTCTCCCATAGCCTGAATGTAAGCTCCACACAATGTTGGTTTCAGATTCCACTAAAGGATTATAGGTTACCTTGGTGCATCAATCAGAATCCACTTACATTTTTGACAACGGGACTAGGGCCAACTGGATAAAGGGTAATTTCTCTGCTTCTGCCAATACTAGCAACTGTTGTGAATAAATGCATCATAAGAAAAGCATACTGTGATCTTGAGAACACTGATGATGAAGGGTCATCAGAGAGTAGGGGAAAAAGCAATTCTTTCAGGGCTGAGTTTATAAGCTTGACTAGATTGGTAAAGAGTTTTCATAATTTTTAGGGAAAAAGTTCTTCGAGCATTATCGATCACTCCCCAGAGCACAAAGGGTTCTCTTGCTTGTAAAGTACTTTGTTTCCCACTACTTCCACAAGGACCATTTGAATAAGCATTTCTTTTTTTTAAAGTAGGCTCCACACCCAACATGGGGCTTGAACTCACAGCCCTGAGATGAAGAGTCGCAGGCTCCGATAACTGAGCCAGCCAGGCGCCCCATGAATAAGTATTTTAAATTAACAAATATCCCACTAGTGTTTTACCTGAAGGAGGGAAGATATAAGAAAAAAAACATGCAAGTATATCTGAAGGGGAAGACGTAATGCTGTGTGAGAAACACATATTTATATCTGTCACGAGTAATATTTAAGAAACAAAAAGATTTCACAATGGTGACTATTCTGATGACACTAACACACCATTCCTATGAACAATATAGGCCAGGTCCAAAGCTGATGAAAATTCCAACTAGGGATGTCACAAGGTCTAATATAGAAACTTCCTAGCCAAGACTACAACAATACCAAACATCATGGTCCTCGATGCAAACAAAAGGTGCTCTCCTGAAATCTAAAATCACTTTCATAATCTAACACATTTCTATTTCCCATTCTATTAGGAGAGACCCAATGTTCTTATATTTTCTCCAAGCAATTTCTTGTTATAGTAGCATTCCGGTGCTTATAAGATATGTGATCATTACCACTGGTAGAAGTCATCTGTCAAGCAAAATCAACAATATACACCGAGGTATAAGGATATCAACCACCCGCGAGTATTTAAGAGTTTGTTTGTTTGTTTGTTTTAAAATCTTAGTTGATGTGTCCACATAACTTGGGACACAATGAATGCCTAAAGTAATTTCTACTTTCATTTAAAAATATGAAGGTATACCTCAAGTGGTATTCTTTAATGTCTCAAATGGAGGGAGAGAAAATACTAAACTGATGAAAATATAGTTCATGAAATAGAAAAGTCAAGAGCTAGTAAAACTAATTAGAATGATGACTTCTATAATACGGAAAGGTTAAAGTATGATTCCTCTAAGCTTCAATTAGATGACCGAGCTGCCGATTTATAGCATCTAAATGGTGGCAGTCTTAAGAATTGCTTAGAGTCACTGCTAGCTTTTTTTCCCCAAAAGTCTTTTTTTTCTAGGACACACTCTACAAGATCCTGCTGAGGCTGAACTGGAAATACTAAAAGTAATGCTATTTACCCAGGCCCAATTTGCCAAGGAATACAGGCCAAATAAGTCTTGTCTAATTAGGAAATGATCTTTGCTTTTACCTTCTGATAACCTAGTACTTTCATGTTAACAGGGCACGATTTATCCTTTAAAAAAAAAAAAGCCCAATTCTGAAGATAATGATTTTCTGTCCTTCATCAACTACCACATGTTCCTCACTACATTCTAGAAAATGTCAATAGAAAAACTAGCATGTCAACATCATTGGCAATGCCAAAAGGAAAGGGCATACCCTTTTAACATTTAGTAATGGAAATGAGAAAATTGAGCTCATATAACTTCTAATAAGTGGAACTAAGAAATTTACCTGGGATATGGGGGGTTAAGAAGGGGACGAAAAGGATGAGGAGGAAATAGAAGGAAGTAGAGGTGGTTTGTTTTGGGATAAGAGAAGAATTAGTGTCTTTGATTTCTAAGCACTGATTCAGGCAAGACTTGATAAGAGTCTCTGGTCTGCCTCAGTGCAATAACACATCTGTTAAAAGATTCTTACCCAAGTGTTGGATTGAAATTTACTGTGGAGCTATACTTCTTTCTTTTTGCTAATAAGGTACCATTTTACTGACTCATAATGGCTTTTATGCAAGAGGGAAGATCAGAATTCACGGAACGTATGTTTAGATTTCTGAGAAAAACTGAAGCATGAAATAACCAAATTAAATACTTGTTCTTAGTTATACCCTATAAAATCTCAACCTTATGGAAAAGAAAGCAAAAATTGGGCAATACTACTTTTTAAGTATATGATGGCATATATCTAAAAATACCATCTCTCCTTCGGAGAGGGTCAGGAGCATGCAGCAGAATATTTCTTGCAATATTATCCTTCCTCAATCACCTGAAGTCACTCTTTAAGCCACTAGCTATGAAACTGCCTCTGAAAACACTATTAAACGGAAAGCTTCCAAATCCACAAAAGAAAAGAAACACTTGGAAAATGAGAGACGAAGGAAGTGAGAGGCAAATAACCAAATCAAAGGCACAGACATAGTTAGGTGAAAAGAAACTTGATACTATACTTTGGTTTTGCATTTTTGTATTCTTCAGTGTCTGTGTCCTCATCCTCTGAGTACCAGTTATCGCCTCTTCCTCCAGCCAAGAGGCCCCTGGCCGCCAACAGTCCTGCAGCATTCCCATAGCCAGTGTATTTCAGCAGGCTGTCCACTGCAAAAACAGAAGAGGTGTTTAGAGGAATCCGTGGGTACTCACTGTCATTACCGACTATTCCCCAGCACAGGGAAGTGGGGAGATTCATACCATGGCAGTAAACCTTAAAACTGAGAGGTTTTCAAAGTATGCTAGAGGTTTTACTGAACTACCTACAAATTCTCCTACATGCTCTGAGGACCAAAAGTCTTTTCTTCAGGCATCAGAAAGTCAAGTGGAGCTGTTTGGAATATACTCTGTGGAGTGGAGCCTCTGTGACCACAATGCTGTTGGTAAGGGTGGTGTTTTAAGTTTCTGGTCACAAAGCTTTTTATCCAGTTTTAGAGAAATCATGACTAAAAACGAGAATTAATGAAACCCAGATTGGAATTTTACTAACACAGTCATTATCTAAAATCTTTCTGGTACACTTCATAGGAATGATAGGGAAAGAGTACCAGAAATCACAAAACTTAAGGATGTTTGCAAAAAGGATAGCTAAGTCACTACTTATTCCAAAAAGTCAGCAACAGTACATAAGCGCATGATACCCACTTTAAAGGTAAGGTCCAAGAGTTAAGACTGGCTGGATTTTATTAATGGTTCTACCACCTAACTAGCTGGTTGACTTGGGAAAGTTATCTTACAGCTCTGTACCCTACTTTTTCTAGTCTAGAGAATTGGAATAATAATCTACTTCACAACTTAATACATGCAAAATGTTTAGAAAAGTATCTGGCACACAGTAAATACTCTTTCTTTTTCCCTGGTAATATTAGGTCAACTGAGCACGGTAGACTTCTCTTAGTCAACAACAATAGCAACAGACCAATGAACCATTTGGTGCAGGTCAGTATTACCCTGTCATCAGTGCAAGGTGATAAGTCTAAGATAAGCAGACACATAAAACTTTTGCAGGGTAACTGGAAACTACAGGAATTCTTTGTGTGTCTGTGTGATTTGTAAGAACCTTTAAGGAAGATATTAAACAATTGTTAGCTTTATTTAAGAGCACTTCCTTTTCTTGAGGTACAGTTTCAAGGTAAACACTAACATATTCAATCTAAAGATAAAAATTTTATTTAAGGCTTTCAACAAATGTCATCCTAAAGGCAACTATAGGAAACAACACTATTTTTTTTCATGTATAAAGTTTTAGTAAAACCTACATCTTGAAATACTGTTGTAATTCAGAGCATTTACCTCGAAAAAGACAAAATAAAGTTGAAGAAGATTCAGAGAAGGGCAATTAAAGTGACTTTGGGGTCTGAAAGGGGCAGCAGATAGGGAAATAGGGTAGGGAAAGGGGATATATGTGATCGGAGTATGAAATCATTAAAGGCATCAACAGGATGAATAGTCCAGGAGTGAATTGTTCATTAAATTTTTCAAGTTCTTGAACTAGAGGGTACCTTCCTTGACACTGAAAATAGGTACTTTGGGGACAAATAAAAGGAAGTCCTACTTTCAACAGATATGGCAAATTGGTGACATCTGTGCAAAAGGAAACATGGATTAAATAATAAAGTAGATTAAAGTTTATTCTCTTTCAACCATTTTCTACCTTAAAACCTATTGGTAACTGCTGTCTCTTTGGTAATAATTCTCAGTAGATGCTAGATAGAATCATATTAGAATTTAATGAGGGGTCAGTGTGGTATACTTTGAAAGCCCTTGGAATAAATCTGAATATGCTCCCTCTTACTCTCAGTGCCTCTGCAAGACTGGAAAGGTTTACCTAAATTAATGAATTCTTAATGGATAATTAGAGAAGTGAATATCCAGTGCATACAGGACATTTTTAATATTCATGGGGATCAGACATGACTTTAAAGATTTTATATTTATTTGAGAGGGAAAGAGAGGGCATGTAAGTGGGAAGAGGAGCAGAGGGAGAGGGAGAAGCAGACTCCCTGCTGAGTAGGAAGCCTGATGTGGGGCTTGATCCCAGGACCCTGAGATCATGACTTGAGCCAAAGGCAGACACTTGACTAAGCCACCCAGGTGCCCCCAGACATGACTTTAATGACATGGTCAGACACAAAGTCAGTGAGGCGAAGGATCATAATCAGAATGCACATGGCACTGATACTCTCACTGTAAGCATTTTTGATAAGGCTTTTAAAAAAATATATTTTATTTATTTATTCAACAGAGAGAGAGAGTGTGTACAAGCAGAGGGAATGGCAGGCAGAGGGAGAAGCAGGCACCCTGCTGGGCAGGGAGCCAGATGTGGGGCTCGATCGCAGGACCCTGGGACTGTGACCTGAGCTGAAGGCAGATGCTTAACTGACTGAGTCACCCAAGCACCCCGCTGATAAGGCTTATTTTTTAACAAATAAAGAGGTTTAGTAGTTCCAGGAAAAAAAAATTCACTAAAATTACAAATGTCTAAGTTGAGATACGAATATACTTAAAAAATAACAATAATAAAAAAGACATAAAATATAAATAACCACCTCAATGGCTAAACATTAAAATAGTTGAAGAATGCAGAGTTTATGAAAGGCCAAAATAGGTTAAAAAGAAGTAAACAGAATATTAAATAGTCTGCTTTCTTAATCACACAATCCTCTTAGAAGCTAGTTAATAGTAAAAAACACCTAGCACTTTCATGAAAATAATACTTACTGTTCATTCACAGGAACAAATGTGTCAACTCTGTGACAGTTTGGGTTACAAAGGCTATTTAAGACACATTTTGCCTTTAAAACAGGTAAGGTTATAGCCAATAGTTATAAAATCAAATGAGCTTAATAGGATAAAATACTTAAAAAATGGGGTTTGGGGTAGGGAGACAAATGGACTATGAAATTTTCACAGTGAGAAACATTTTCTTTGTAAAGTGCTGACTGACATTATTTGGTGGAGTGTTTTGAGCTACTTTTTAGCTATTTTCAAATATATTGCACGATATCCTGTTCAGTATTGGGAAGGTAGTAAAAGGAAAATTGGCTGAATTTAGATGTTAAAATGAGTTGCTAAGGCAAGGAAAGGTTTTCTGGGTGGCCCTTAAAAACAAAAAGAAACAGAGCACTGGGTGGCTCAGTCTGTTAAGCATCTGCCTTCAGCTCAGGTCATAATCCCAGGGTCCCAGGATTGAGCCCCGCATCAGGCTCCCTGCTCAGCACAGAGCCTGCTTTTCCCTCTCTCTCTGCCTGCTGCTCTGCCTTCCTGTGCTCTCTATCTCTTTGTCAAATAAATGCATAAATAAAATCTTAAAAAAAAAGACCCCCAAAAAACCAATATAAAGATATTTAATTTTTTTGTCCCAGTAATCAACCATGCAGTTAGTTTTGTAAAACTGCTACAGAAATGAGACAAGTCAGCATTCAGTCAGACAGTTGCATAAAGTATTTCAACATTATCAAGATGCCAGAGGGCACTATGAACAGAGGAAAACAACCACAGAAGTACACTGCAGTTAGACACGCACTGGTAGTAATGATATCATTGCTTACACAAATGTGGGTCTTATCACACTCTATCATGAAAACAAAAAGAGGTTCTGCTGTTTACCAAAGACAGAATGGCAGAGCCAGATTCTACCCAGAGAACATTCCCTTTTCTCTGTTATGTAGAGGATTTATAATCCTTTTCCTTCCAAATACTGCTACTTTTGGAAATTTTACACTAGCAACTTCCTCTAATTAGTCTCCCTATTTCTAGTCTCACATCCTTCTATTCCTCGTTCCACACAACTGCCTCACAGATGTTTGTAAAACAAAAATATGGTGTTATCACCTTTGTGGATAAAACCTTTAGGATCTGCCACAAAGGCTATGGATCCTTCATTTTCTGGCCTCTGTGGCCTTTTCCAAACTGATCTCCTATCATTCCTATTCTTCTCTTCTTGAATTAGTCTCTTTCTTATAAATACCAAGTGTTTCCCATTTCTCTGTGAAGACTTTCTCTGGCTGTGTCCACACTACCCAGTCATTCCCTCTTTCAGGCTGTCATTTCTCTCTTATAGTGTACTGATTATTCCTTGATATGGAGAGATCCACAAGACCATATAGTCACTACATTCCATTCAGACAGCAGAAAGGTTTACTTTTTTATAACCATTTGTAAGGTACTTTGTTAAAATTAGGAATCCAAAGATGAAGGAGACACGATCTCTGACCTAAAGAAACTCAATTCGTTGAACTTGCATTCTAGACATTAACCGAGAATGAGAACATAGCAAATGTCAAAAACACTAAAAACAGACTTAGGTAAAAATGGTACAAGGAAGAGAGAATGATTAACTCTGCCTCTATGATGAGCAAGTCCTCACAGAGAAGATACTTAAGCTGATCTTCAAGAATAAAGCTCACCACACTAACAAAGATATTCCATGTAAAGGGAACAGCATCTGCCAAGTCGTAGAGAGAATGCCAATGGTAAAATATAATTAGGCAAGAATAAAAAATTTAGCATGACTAAGCAGAAAGAATATAATAGCAAACTGAATTTAGAATATAGAGGCAGGCCATGAGGTTAGTATCTAATAAAATTTGGATTCTACCAGGTGTCAGGAAGTCACTGACAGTTCTACAGGGTGGTCATGGCAAGACTATATTTTAGAAGAATCCCTCTGTTGGCCATGTGGGAGACAGACTGAAGAAAACCTGACCAGAAACAGAGGGCTATGAATATTTTAATAGTTTATTAAGAGATACACAGATTTGGGAATCCCCAGCAAATAGGCTGAAGCAGAAGCCAAGGGAGAGGAAGAGATGACTAAGGAAACAATGGAAAGGGAGAACAGGGGTCAGATGAGAACTCTAGGGAACATTGGCAATTAAGTGTGGGCAAAGACAGTTGGTAAGACTAGAAAGAAAGGTCAGAGGCAATCTAGGAGTGCTTGGTAGCGCGGAGACAGAGAGCGGTCAACAGTAAGATAAAGACCAAAAAAAAAAAAAGAATCCATTGCTTATGAACATTGGTTACCTTGTGAGCTTATGGAGAACACTTCCAGGGGGGTTTGGAAGGGAGGGATTGACAGTGGAAAACCTAACTTGCAGCAAGTTGAAGCCTGAGTGGCTAGTAAGGATACCAAGAGGAAAACCAGACTAATCTTTCAAGACGCTAAGATGTGAAGGGCAGTGACATGGAGATGTATATAGGTTGAGGAAAATACATAGGGAGAGTTACCAAAAGAACAGAAGATAACTGCTTTCCAAGAAGATGAAAAGATCAGCAGGCAGGAGATGTTAGCTTCAAGCTAAACTGACCCTTCTACCTGGGAGACTGAAATAAAGGAGACAAGGGCAAGCTCGCAGTTGCGGGGCTATGTGCTGAGCTGTTCCAGCCTTATTTCTCGGTGTGGTTCGGCCCCAACCACAGTGCCTAGCACATGCTGGGAATTAATGAATGTGTCAACAGGGGGAGGATTGTATTATAAGTTAGTTTCTTTTATTAGATTATATAAGGCCTCTGTTTAGGTACCCTGGAGAAAGTATACAATTTGCAGAGCAGGTAACAGAAGTTTAGATTTGGCTCAACGCAAGTTGGTAGGCATGAGTACAAGTTAACCTGTGGGCCACTGTCCACTGAGGTTACAGTTTTAGCCTGGCATAGATGGGTATTTAAGACACTTGAATGACTCTTTCTGTGCCAAGTCTGCCATGAAATTTTGCCCTTTGTATCTTGTACCATTTCAGTTTTCATTCTTCATTTAGTCTCTGCGTCCCTAACCTAATTTGATTGCTGTTTGCTGTTTCTACTTAGTGTGACGTGACTCTTGAGCCTTGATCATGGTATCTTCACCTTTAAGCTTAGCTTTGAACGTCCTTAAAAAGGACGTTCAACACTGATGAATTATTTGGAATTTATCTCATTTTAATAGAGTTTCCCTCCAAACCTAACGCTAACTCCAAAATCTAATGACTTACAAGCTGAATGTAGACTACAAACTTTTCTTTCTTTCTTTCTTTTTTGGTTAGATGGTTTTAAATTAGAATACGTTGACAGCATTTAAAAACTGGGAGATTTTATATAAAAATTCAGAGCCCTGGCTTCTCTCGAAAAACCTGCAAGATTTGGTAACGTTGGCCATATGTTTCTTCATGGTAACAATCAATTGGAGCTAAGTAGCAGTGATGTCCTCTCTCCAATTCTGCACCATCTCCTTGTTCCCCTACTCCCAACCCGCTGCCTTCCCAGCAATGAGGTTAAGTGTCAGTTTCATTTACCTTCTTATGTCCGGTCCATTTTTATTACCAACTTGGCACTTGTAGGCACATGAGTTGGTAACCCTTGGTAAGAAAGTAATAGGAGAGCAGAGACCTTGTTTATCTTTATACCTCTGTATTCCCTGGCTCTAGCTTTGAAGTTTTTTGTTAAATAGGTAAATTTTTATTCCAGAAGAATATATCTACTAAACTTAAAATCAAACTGGAAGGAAAAGTGGACGAGTATATATAGAATTGTTCAAGGTCAAATGAAAATGATACACTTCTGCTAATATGGGTTGGCTTTGGGCTCAAAGTTAGGATTATAAAAACCTTAAATAGACTAAGAGGGAACAAAAGTAATCCTTTCAAATGAAAAACAGTGAGCAAATTCATTTATAAATGCATATGCCATATTTACTATCACACTGACACATTAAATGTAAAGTGATTATATTTAGATATGTTAATTTATGTATTTAGATATGTAATTATATATGATATGTATTATATATTATTAATCTTAAAAAAAATTGTCATTGTAGAAAAATTGTAAAATACACAGAACTAAAAAAAGTCACCAGTCATCCTAGTGAGAGGTAACAATGGATAAGATGTTAGTGTATATTTTGATAAACTTCTTTTGACTGATAGATACAGTGTGTAATTTAGATTTATGTATACATACATAATTACACTTTAACATAAAAAACAGCTCATTTCTTTTTTTTCCCTCTTTTTTCTAATTTTTTTTTTTTAAGATTCTATTTATCTATTTCACAGAGATCAAAGCAGGCAGAGAGACAGGCAGAGAGAGAGCAGGAAGCAGGCTCCCCACTGAGCAGAGAGCCCAATGCGGGGCTCGATCCCAGGACCCTGGGATCACGACCTGAGCTGAAGGAAGGCAAAGGCTTTAACCCACTGCGGTGCCCCAACAGTTCATTTCTGATCTTGGAAAAACTGATTCAGTTCAGTCAGTATTTACAGATTACCATATGACTATACTAGTCACTTAATTCCAAGATGCTACATCAATCTTTTTTCAGAGTCATGAAAGAATTGAATTGTTTAAAAGCGCAGATATGAGGACAGTTGGTGAAAATTACTATAAAAGGAAATGTGGCAGAATGGAAAGAGGACTCAAATTTGGGCTTTAGCCCTCAAGCAATTCTGTGACCTTGAATAAGTTACTGAAAGTGCCAGGTTAATTCATTTATGACACTGGAGGGTCTTTATGAGAAATAAATGAGCTTATAGCATAGAATGTTTGGAACATGACACCCCCATACATAATAGTTGTGTTTATTATCATTATTATTATATTGACCAAATTATGTTTTTAATATACCATCTTAACAGGAACTGAAGTGGAAATAAAGTCAGAAATTAAAGTTTAAGAATTCTGTGGATACAACTCAACAGCAAAGACCCCAAATAATTCTATTAAAAAATGGACAAAAAGCCTGTAAAGACGTTTTTTTTCAAAAAAGACATACAAATGACCAACAGGTATTTTTGTGAAAAGGCGCAACATCCCTAATCATTAGGAAGACGCAAATCAAAACTATAATGACAGATCACCTCACACCTGTTAGGACGGCTTTTACCAAAAAGATAAGAGATGGTAAGTGTTGGCAAGGATGTGGCAAAAAGGGAACACTTACGCACCACTGGTGGGAATACAAATTGGTCCAGCTACTATGAAAAACAGCACAGAGGCTACTCAAAAATTTAGAAACAACTACAATATGATCAAGCAATCACACTTTTGGGTATATATCTGAAGCAAATGAAGTCTTTATTCCCAAGAGATGTCTACAGTTCCATGTTCACTAAAGCATTATTCATAATAGCCAAGATATGGAAAAAAGCAAAGAGTCCACTGACAGATGAACGGATAAAGGAGATATGTGTGTGTGTGTTTATTTATTTCAGCCATGACAGAGAATGAAATCTTGCTATTTGTTACAACAAGGATGAACCTAGAGAACATTATGCTAAGTGAATAAGCCAGAGAAACACTAATACTATATGATCTCACTTAAATGTGTAATCTTTAAAAAAAAAAAAAAATTAAACTCCTGGAAACAGAGAGTAGAGTGGTAGTTGGGGATGGGGGAAATGAGGAGCTGCTGATCAAATGCTGTAAGCCTTCAGTTATCGTGAGTTCTGAGGATCCAATGTCTAGCATGGTTAACTAGCATGGTTATAGTTAATAGTATTAACTATAGTTAATACTATTCTATCTACACTTGAAATTTGCTAAGATCAGTCTTCAGCGTTCTCACCATACACACACAAAAAACCAAAAAGTAACTCTGTGAGGTGGTAGATGTCTTAACCTGTGTTAATCACTTCACAATGTATACATGTACCAAATCATCATGTTGTATAATATACTTTAAATACATACAACTTTACTTGTCAATTATACCTCAATAAAGCTGGGTAAAAAAAAAGAATTAAACTAACTTAAGATTTTGAGAGAAGTGAGTTTTCTACCTCCAAATTCTGTCTCACAAAACGGAGGTACTTTAAAAAAGTGGAATATAAAATCTGCTTAGATGGGATTTTCATACCAGTACATTTATAAAACTAGGAACTAAAGAAAAAAATAGGTAAAAATATCTGGGTATCTTGAAGTTCCTTGCTTTTGCAGGGGAAATAGCCCATATAATTTTTAAAAAATCTGAAATTGTTAGGTGTTATCTCAGAAGACAGTTACTTTATAATTGTGTTTATTACACTGTAGTATAGTTATTTTAAAATTTCTCTCTACCTCTATCTTATCCTTATCTCAAGGGTAAGGAATGTATCTTTGCATTCTTTGCACTTTCCATTTTCCTTTTTTCACTTCCATATTATGTTATATAGCTCACATCAAATAATTATCTACTGATAAAGTAACTTAGTGAAGAAACCATAACTCCTATAGCTTTAATTCTAAGAGGAATTAAAAAGGGGAACTAACCCAGGCCTGTGTCTGGTTATAAAATATTAGCACCTTGGGGGACCTGGCTGGCTCAGTTGGTGCATGCACGAGCGTGCAACACTTGATCTCAGGGTTGTGAGTTCAAGCCCCACACTGAGTGAGATCCCTTATAAAAATAAAATCTTAAAAAAAAAAAAAAATAGTAGTACCTGAATTACTTAAGCAGATTTTTCATTATGACTCCAGGTCCTGACTCATAAGATTAAGAAGCGTGGGTTAAGGATACAGAAGGCAAATTTTAATGTGAGTGTGTTTGCACAGAAGCATACAGAAAATGTTTTTAAATGATTAATTTTTAATATATCCTCAGGCCCTCTAACAGAAGATAGGAGTAAGCTCTGGAAAGAGTGGAATGAGATGGCCACTATTAACAGAAAGATTTCTCAAATTCCCTCTGAAAAATAAAAACATAGAGAGCAAAGAGAGTTTAACCTACCTCTCTCTTTGCAAAGGACAAAAAGGAATTCAGCAGCAATTTGCTTGACTCCAAGGTCAACATGTGTCATGAGGCGCACCAGCTTATTTCTCACAGTTGAGCCAACTTCAGGTCGATTTGTCACATCCCTCAATGGTGGTAAAACCTAATGGCAGAAATGCAAAAACCATCATCAGTTGTGGGGTCCTAGAGTAAGTGAGGATGGTACCATGCAACTGGTCAGTCTTACAATGTCTATGAGCTCAGTTTTGTAAGAATGGAAAAAGCTTTTAAAAACTAAATAGGTTTGCTTCCAAATAAGACAAAACAAAAAAAACCCCTAAAGTGATTTCATGGTTTTAATGAAATTTCATTTGAAGAGAAACAACCCTTCACTGTACCACCATGAAATACTCTGATTCATTTGGAATTTTTAATCATCAAAGCATCTGGAATGCCTTTGCCTGCCTCTATCAAAATCCACTGTAAAGTCAGGGTCAAGTTTCTCCTTCTTCCACGGGGCCTTCCTTAAAACTTTGACTCCTATTGATTTTTCCCTTCTTGTAATTCCTGTAGCATTTTCAGTATTTACTAAAAAAAAAAAGTCTGTACTTAGGTTTTCTTATTTTATTTTATAATAAAAAATGGCTATTCATTATTGAATATTTTCTAGGTGCTAGTTGCTATAATAGAGGATATACATACATTCTGTATAATCAGTCTCCACAGTAACCTTGCAAAGGAGGTAGTAACATCATTATCCCTATTTTATCGATTGTGATCTGCAGAGGACTTAGGACACTTCTTGGTTTGTCTGTCTTTTTGCTCACTCGCTCACTCAATTCATCCACCCAGACCCCTCCCTCTTCAGGGTCTCCTCCTATCTCAACTGGTTGCTTCATCTCAGACTCTTCTGCCAATTCTTTTATTCCTCTTGTTTTCTAAGTATTGGAATAGTCAAGGGTTGAGCTCTTGGGCAACGTTCTTCACTATTTTCACTGAAGCTACTGGTGATCTCATCCAGCTTTATGGCATTAGATGGTCTCTATACACTGAGAACTCCCTAAATTATATTTCTATCTTGATTTCTTTACTGACTTTCAGACTTTTATAGGCCTCTCAAATTTAGCATGTCCTAAATACAAATCTTCCATGCTCCCACCAAAGCTGTTCCTTCTTAGTTTTCCATCGCATTAAATGGTAAGTCTATTTTTCCAACTGTTTAGTACAAACACCTTGGAAATAGCCTTTTCTCTTTCACACCCCATATCCAATCCACCAGTAAATTATATTGTTTCTACCTCTGAAATATATCCATAATTCAGCCACTTCTCACTGCCTCCTCTAAAATTATCACACCCAAATTACTAATATGTCTCACCCAAACTGGTTACTACCACAGCCTCCCAGTGCTCTCTGCTTCCATCCCAGTTCTTCCGTGATTTATCCTCTACAAAGCAGCTAGGGAGCCTCTGAAAGTCACATCATGTCATTTCTGTTCTCAAAGTCTTCTAGTTCCCAGTGCTTGTCATCTTACAGTGAAAAACAATGTCCTTACAACTCGCTTAGGTTTCACATAATCCAGCTTCCTGCTCTAACTTTATTTCTACCGTTCTGGCCGACACTGCTACAGCCACACAGACCTCCATGGAACTCCTTACGTACACCACCCACTTTCCTGTCTCATGGTCTTTGCATTTGCTGCTCCCTCTGCCCAGAAACTCTTTCGCTAGAAACTTGCATGGCTCATTCCCTTACTTCAGGTCTGTGTCCAAATGTTACTTATAGGATGACATTTCCTGACCACCCTATATGACTTCTCTCTCTTTGTATACCACCCCCTCTAAGTGCTTTCGTTAGCCTTCCTCATAGCACTCATCACCACCTGACACAGTATATATTGCTTTACCATTGGCCCTTCCTCCACAAGAGTCAGTGCCAAGGGGGCAGGGATGTCTTTGTTTTGTTTATTCTTCTCAGTTCATGGCATATTACAGGTATTTAATATTTGTTGACTGAAGGAGGAATGGATTCAGATATCTTTTTTTTTTAAAAAAAGGTTTTATTTTAAGTAATCTCTACACCCAAAGTGGGGCTCGAATTTAAACCCCAAGATCAAGAGTCATATGCTCTACTGACTGAGAAAGCCAGGCACCCCTTGGAATCTTTAAAAGCACCTTCTGTAAGCTAGGCACCATGAGAGGAAATGGGGATAAAAACCAAGTCAAATAATAATTTACCGTGCCAGACCCTTCATGTTTATATCATTTTATTTAATCCACTCAACTGACTTCTTTCCTCTCTCCTTCTATATTGAGTGCCTACCATGTATCAGGAGGTACTGAAGGTGCTGTGAACACAAATGGCAACTAACCCTCAGAAAACTGAATAATCTACTTCAAGTGTTTATAGAAGCCATATTTCTAATATCTGTAAGTACAAAGTCACTGCACAGTAAAGATTCAGCCAACCATACTGAGTTTTATACGGTCTCTATATGCTGAATATATTGAAGAATGAGATCTCGAACAAGGGATTTCATGTAGTATGTGCCTACTGTTCCAGAGTAAAGAATCTATTAACAAAGGTTATCACCCCAAAGTTTTGTTAGCTGTGTTTTGGGTTTCTTAGAAACAAGTTTTTTTTTTTTTTAAATAGAAGTTTGTTGCTTTTATTCTTATATATCACTCCCAGACAATCTGCATTTGTATGGACTCATTCTACTTTCTCCCAAATATTACCCTCCAACAATTTTTTTTCTTTTTTTTGACAAATCTTGTCCATTTCCTCTTTCAAATCCACAAAATCTCGTCTCTTCTGTAAGTGCCTCTCCAGACTAACCCAACCTGGGTCAGTAATTTCTACCATGTTCTCTTTCCACCTGTCTAAATACTTAGGACCAATTTCCTCTGGGTATGCGTGAGTTGGACTTAATCAGGTATTAACTATAGGGCGTAATAATTAATTAGCTATTTATACTATTTGTTCTATTTATACTATTGCCAAAGTTAATCATCGGTTACTTTACATTCTGCCCTTCTTTCTTTGACAGAGAGAGAGAGATCACAAGTAGGCAGAGAGGCAGGCAGAGAGAGAGGGGGAAGCAGGCTCCCTGCCGAGCAGAGAGCTCGATGCAGGGCTCCATCCCAGGACCCTGAGACCATGACCTGAGCCGAAGGCAGAGGCTTAACCCACTGAGCCACCCCAGCGCCACATATTCCGCCTTTCTTAGACTGCATCTTTCTCAGAAGGAAAGTTGATTTTATTGTGTGTGTCTTATATCTTAGTCATCTTTACTTGTCATGTTTCATCTCTTTATACTGTAGTGCTTCTTTGAGGACAACAAGTGGGTCTTATAATTTTTGTGTCCATATAATATGTGGCCCAAGACCTTCATACAAAGTTGTTAAGAAACAGGTTTTTTTTTTGGACTACCTTGGTCAGAGACAGCAAAATCTAAACAGTTCAGTTGAACCTGCATCTCCTATGAAAAAAAGCTAAAATACAGAAAACTTAAAATATTTTTCATTCATTATTCTTTACCAAGTATTCCTAGTCATGGTAGAATGTCTTAAAATAATCAAACTGGAAATTATCTTAATTCATTAACTATTTCATTAGATTTAAATGATTATTCATGTTTTCACGGCACTCCTCTCTTCTTCCAGTGAACTGTAAATTCCTCAAAGAAAGAGTCTCTACTTTCTAATCTCTCCTTAGCAGCAGTATCTACTAATGTGCCTCACATATAGTAACAAGCTTACTAAATCTTGACCATAAACATTAAGGGGTGAAATAAAGCTGGCTCATTGAACAAGGGAAATTCTACAAGGCAGAAAAAGAGCAGTGGGGTGAATGATGGGACCATATACTGAGATGTGGAAGAAGGAAAGAAACAGGGTGAAGGGGTGGGAAATCAAGAGCTTAGTTTGGGATGTTAAAGACTTCTACATCCAAGGGGAGGAGATGAGTAGGCAGCTTGTTACATTAGTCTGGAGCTGAAGGGACAGGTCAGGGCTGGAAATATAAATTTGGGAGTCATCAGCATATAGATGATTTTCAAAACCATGACTGCTGAATGAGATCACCAGGGGAGTGGGAGTGGAGACAAAGACAACATTGTCTTGGGGCACTCAGACATTGCAAAGAGGTTCCCCCATTGTGTCCTAGAAACCAAGTGAAGAAATTATTTCAAGAAGGACAGAATAGTCAGTTACATCAAAATGCACTGGGGGAATGCATTAAAAAAAATATTTGAGAGCTATCAGATTTGGCAATATTGGGTTGATGAATTTTGATGAGCACCTTTGCAGTAGGGTGGAAAGCATGAAAGCCTAATTTCGGTGGGTTCAGGAGAGAAAGACGTGTAAAAAGAATAGAGTACGGAAAACTCTTTTGAGGAACACTGCACTAAGAAGAGCAGAGTGATGGGGAGGCAACCTGAGAAGAGAAATTGAGGGAAGGTTTTTGTTTTGTTTTTAAGATGGTAGGTGTGTTTGAGTGAAGGCAGAAATGACCTAGCACATTAAAAAAAAAAATTAAAAAAAAAGATTAATTCAAAAAGAGAGGAAATAAACGCAGGAGAAAAGTTCCTGAGAAGATGAGAAGGAAAGGAATCCAGGACACAAGTGCAGAGGCTGGGCACAGAAGGAAGCAGGGAAAACTCACCCATTATGACAGAAGGGGAGACAAAGATAAATCATAAGGGCAGATGGGAAGAATTCTTACCATGAACTCAACCGTCCTACCCCAGACCTTCACCATCAGCTCTCTTTTCCACTGGCCTCCTTGCATCTACTCACGTCCTCCTAGTCTATCCTATATACAGCAGCCAGAGTATTTTAAACTATAAATGGGATCCCCTTCATCTAATTCCCCTTCTCAGAATGGTTCAGTGCTTTCCCATCTCACTTAGAAGGGCATCAGAAGTCCTATACAACCTTAGGCATCTGGTTCTTACTTACCTTTTTTTTAACTTCATCTACCACTCTCCTTGCCAGTTTGGTCTAGCCTCCTTGCCCTTCCGCAAGCCCACCAAACCAGCCTCTCACCTCAGGGACTTTGATCTTGTTCTCTTTACATTCCTCTTCCAGGTTTTCTCAGAGATCCTTTTCTTATCAAATTTTCTGCTCAAATGTCATTTTCTCACAGAGGCCCTCCCTAGTCCCTTAAGTCTCCCCTTCTCCTTCTTTTTTAAGAACACATCTCTACATGCCATTATATCATACATACATTCATTTCCTTTTTGTTCTGCCACTGTAAGGTAAACTCTACAAGGCAAAGACGTCATCTTTCAGTGCTTAGAAGACAGCACAAAGTAGATCTAAAATGTTTGTTGAATAAATGAATGAATGACTCAGAAAAATACAAAGGGTCACGTTTTTCTGGATTAGGAAGATTTCAAAGATTAAAACTAACTTTTCTGAGTTTCTGATTTTATGGGAGAAAACCATTATGAAAGAATGCAACTCATTAATTCTACTTTTAAAAGCCACGTATAAGAAGATTAACTATGAGGTGTAATTTGCATTAAGCAGTTACCTGATCTTTGAGAAATTTTCTGATGTTTCGATGGGCTCGGGAACATTCTGTTAATAAGCTGAGAACTGGAGTTAGACCTTCTCTATAGCTGCTTCCCTATAAAGAAAACCAGACATACTGTATTAGTTTCTAACAGTATTACTTTCCTCTGGATAACTGAGCATGTTAATATTCCTTTTTTATGTTATTAAAGCAACATAAGCTTCCATCCCATCACTTAATTTCACGTTTATTATTGTGGGTTTTTTTTAAGATTTTTTATTTATTTATTTGACAGACAGATCATAAGTAGGCAGAGAGGCAGGCAAAGAGAAAGGAGGAAGCAGGCTCCCCGCTGAGCAGAGAGCCCGATGCAGGGCTGGATCCCAGGACCCTGGGATCATGACCTGAGCCAAAGGCAGAGGCTTTAACCCACTGAGCCACCCAGGTGCCCCTTAATGTCTGTTTTTATCCTCCCTGGATTTTCCTATATTGGGCTTAAATGAATCAAAAGTTTTGATGACCCACCCACACTACCTTGCTACCTTTTAATATAATTAACCTGAAAAAGCAACTGAGAGATAAGAAAATAAGCAACTCACAACAAATGAAAAGTTGATGATTTTTTAAAAAGATAGCCTTTTGGTATTATGGAAAGAATTTATCATCAAGTTTTTTGGGGGGATAATTTTTACTTCTAGGTCTTACAAAATACCTACATGGAAAAGTAATTAATTTTTCCTTCACTTTCAGGCACCAGTCATAGTTTTAGTCTTGGATCAACACAATTTTTGGCTTTAAGCAAATAAATTTGTTTTTTGTAATTAATCATATACTGTAATAAAATGATTTACAGGATATAGCTACGTAAAACATTAGCTACTTAAAAAAAGCTTATATTTAAAAATCATGTCCTTGTGATGTCTGCATATATGGCACATTTACATTCTTTAGAAACATCTTCCCAAGGCCTCCCATTTTATCAGTCTTACCTTGTCTATTCTCTTCTCCATAAAACTGAGTAAAACATGAATGGCTTCCATATTCATACCATTGTATACCATGGTATTCTTTTTCAAAACAGTTTCTTTCTCAGCCGTTTTATCACTGGGCAGTTCATCTAGTGTTGTTGCCTCTTGGGCTGTTTCTTCATGGGTTAATGGACAAATGAGAACATCCAAACAAGAGACCGGAACATTGCTTAAAAGGTTGACTGCATTGCTGAAAAGCAATTTAAAAATACAATATTTTAATTTCATTGAATAGTCTTTTAAAATGCAAACATAAGAAGAAGTTCAGAAATGACTTCTAGGAGTCAATTAAAATTTTTCTTTTTCAAAACAAGCCTTTAATATTACTTGGCATTTACTGACTAAGAGACAGAAAATAAAGAGAACTGTTTTAAATACACATATGACAAATTAGAAAGAACAGACGTTAAATGGACACACACAATCACATGATGTCATGTCACTTTCTGAAATGCTAAAATAGGAATTAGCTTTAACACCAGCTCTTTAATTTTACTATGACACAATGCTAGCTTTATATTTTTTCCTTGGGGTTTTAAATCCTTTTGTGGAGCCACTGGTGTTTTATTATTCCTTAGATTATAACCTAAAGCATTTGAGAAGCTGTATATAAGCAGCTTATCACAGGCAACAACATTAAAAACCAAATATTATAGGATTAAGTTTTGTTCTTTCTGGACATAAAAAATACAATTTTAGATCATCCCATTTTTTAAAAAGACATTAGCAGAAAATGGGTAATGGTGCTTTTTCTTCTTTTCTCATCACCAGGTCTCTTTAAAAGAGCCCAACATAGCCATTTCAAATCTTTATCCCCTAGGCCTTTCTGCTATGTTGTTAATGAACACAGGCACCTGGGATGCACACCAGTAGGGGGAACCCAAACCTTGTGTTTTTGGTATTCCTTAAAAATCTTGTTCTGTTGCTCAGTGTGTTAGAGATTAAAGTGACACTAATAATTTTAAAATTAGATATGTTCTCAATTAACAGATTTTCCTTCAGGCATTATTTCACATTCTTTCATCTAAAAGGAGGTGGTGTTCTCTGCTAACTGGATCTCCTAAGCCTGTGCCTCAGAACTTCCTGATAAACAACAATGGAAAGACAGGCATTACATTTCCTAGTGACAGAGAAGCAGATCTAAAAATAACCACATCCTGACTAAAAATAAACTCTTGCAAATGCAATGGAGAAGTCTAACCACTTGGAAACCAAACTCAGGGCTTAATCTATCTGATGATGTCTTAATTTAGACCACAGTAGTTCTTTTTAATTTAGATTATAATGGAATCCTCAAAAATAAAACAAAGTAAGCAACAACAAAACAGAAATAATATATACATTTGTTTTCTTTCTTTCATTCAGAAGTGTAGCTCTCATTTCTCCAAGAATGAGTATATCCTTCCTCTCTTTTTATATCATGGAATAAATACTCATAAGAAATCAAAGTTTAAGAATTAGACAGTGCAGAACAATGACTAGTAATGTAAAAGGTATCAAAACAATCTGAGCCACAAACAAAAATAAGAATCCTATGGATGAATGAGTCCTGGCAGAATACAAGTTATTTGGTGGTCCCCATGAAAAATCTGTTGCTGCTGCTGTGATTACTACCTGCTACTGTTAAACGATGACCCTAATTTTGGTTATTCGTAAAAAAAAAAAAAAAAAAAAAATCACAATTCGTTGAAACACAATGCTTTCCCCACAAACTTTCTTTTAAAAATTTTTGCAAACATCTGTAGTTCCTTATCTAGACTTAAAAATGTTTCACTTCTGACTTAAGCATTTGGAAACTGTTATTAAATATCACAGATTCACTGGGGATGAAAACAAATAAAACAAAAGAACCCTACCATAGAATTACTTTCTACAACTGTATAAACCATTTTGAAATGTTAGGATTTTTTTTTTCAACACATAAGGCGATAGGCACTGAAGTCCACTGATAGTATGATTCTCTAAATCCACCATAGAGACCACACTGAAAAGTTTAAAACGATGCATTTCATTACAAAGGAATGTTTCCCTTTAAATTCATTTAAAATAAGCAGTTTCTAGGAATCTGGTAAATTTAAGAAACCAAATGTAGAGTTTGATTCAACAAATATTTGGAGGTTTTAGGCTTTTCAAGGAAAGTTCCCATTTTCACTTTTCTTATTAAACAACTGGGTTTCCAAACAACTACAAAATTAATTTTCTGGCTCACTGTGTTTGAGCTATTCTTTTTAAGTAAGGAAGGCCCGCTTTTTGAGCTCTGTCACTTCTCTGACAGTTTTATTTGTGGTAGAAGAGTGTATGAAATTCTCCAGCTACCAGGAAGTCAGTGACTATGCACAGATCCGCACAATGGTGTTTGCATTCCTACTCCAGGGGGTAGAAATACTGTGTATATTACTCTCCCCTTTTCAGCTTCCTAGAGATCATTAATCACTGGGACATGACATCCTCCTACTCATGCTCCCAGCCCCCTCCTGATATGCAGATTCAAAAGCAATGCCTATTTAGAACTCCTTAATGCCCTGATTAAAGCCTTGTTAGTTGTGGGGGAGGGGAAGCAATCTAAAAATCAGTCCTGTATCAACCACTGGACTAAACATAGTTTAATGCCAAATGACAATGAGGGACATGATAATGGTACACGGAGACCTACAGCCATTTACAAATCTTCCTGGTTCAAATGTATCTTCTTTATTTGGGTCTCGCATATCTTTTCTTTATGGCTGAAAACTTACTTAAATGAACCTTCAGACCTCCAAAAGACTTCCTCCAAAAGATGTAAATTCCTAACTTTAGCTTGATTCAGTAATTATTTATTACTTGTGTCAGGCATTGTTTTATGAAGAAAAGAGACAAATCCCTGCCTTTGGGGAGCTTATTTTCCAGCATGGAGAGGACAGTCAATGAAAAGTAAACAAAAGAAATAAGATAACTAAATAGCATGATAGAAGGTGATAAGCAGCCTGGCAGAGAAACCCAGGAAAGTAAGATAGAACAGGGGGGTTATAATTTTGAATAGCGTGATTAGGCTAGACCTCACTAAAATGGTGTCATTTAAGCAAAGAAATGAAGTGAGGTAGGGAGCCATGTCACAATGTGGGGAAAGAACATTTCAGACAGAAAAGCGAGAGCAAAGGCTCCAAGGTAGAAGCAGTGGCATAAATGAAGAACTGTGAAGTTGGTGTTGCCAAACCACTATATATATAGGAAAAGGAGTAGGATAGGAGATCAGGTATGGTCAGATTGGTCTTGCAGGCACTTAAAATTTAATTTTATGCTCAGTGAAGTGGGAGCTACTGTAGGGTCTTTCATGGTGATATACTCTGATTTACCTAAAAAGGGTCATTCTGACTACTGCATTGAGAAAAGAATGGCAGGACATCAAAGGTGAGAAGAATCAGGGTATCACTATAAAATTCAGGTGACTGAATATGATGATAATAGTGAAGCGGTTATATCTGGATACATTTTGAAAGACATTGACAGGCCAGTTGTGAAGTGTGAGAATCCAAGTTCAAGCCTTAGCAAGTGGAAAGTTGGAGTTGCCATAAACTGAAACGGAAAACACTGCAGGAGAAGCAGCTTTTCAGGAGAAGACTAAGAATTTAATTTTGGATATGTTAAATTTGGGATATCTATTAGACTTCCAAGGGGAGATGTTAATAGGAAATTAGTGGCAAGAGTCAAGTTTGGAGAGGGAGATCTGGATTAGAGATAGAAGCTGAGGGACCATTAGCAGATACATCTATCTGAATGTATCTGTATTTGTCTGAAGACAAAAGGTTGATTAAATTAGGGAGGGAATGCATGTGAACTAAAAAACTGTGAAGGTTGAACCTGGGGCACTCTATTGCCTAGAAGCTGAGGAACTGAGGAAAAAATTACAACTAGTGAGGTAGAAGGAAAACCAGGATAGTATGGTATCCTGGAAGAAAGTACATATGCAAAAGTGGGCTGTCAAATGATGTGGGACAGATCAAGTAAGATGACAGGAAGTGTCCACTGGGTTTTGCAAAATGGAAGTCACTAGTGTCCTTAGTAATAGGCATTCTGGTAGAGCCATGGCTCTAAAGCCCAAGTAGATAAAATTCAAGAACAGTAGAAGAACCAGATAGTTAAGAGAAGACTGGGGCCACTGCAGGTGAGAAGTGTCCAGAAAACTTTGGATAAGATATGATGTAAAGACTCCTGAATGCTGCTCTCAGCAAAGCATAGCTTTTTAACCCATAGTGACCTGGTCATTGTTCTCTACATACGCCATAGACACAAACTCTTTTCTGTGTTTGGCCCTGGGTTCTCCTGCCTAGAAGAATAGTCTCATTCTTTAAGACTAGCTTAAACCTCACTTCATTCTCAACAAATACTTAATATGCCTTGTGCTAGGCCCTAAGTATACCGTGTAAAGCAAAGGACAAGGCAGGGAGCGGCCCTGATAGACAATGAGACCAGAAAAGTACATGTATGTCTGTGGGGAGTGGGGTAGGAGTATTATAAAGGGGGCTGCCATGATAAGATGTAGGTTATAGCCAGATGGGTTACTGACGACCTTAAACCAGAGTTATTCTGGCAAAGAAAAAGGTACAGAAGCCAGGGAAACATAGACTTCCCTGATAAGGAGGCAGATTATTAATAAAAGCAAAATGACAACACAAGTTTGCTCCTGAACATAAAGAGAGAGGGGAGCCAACGAGGATTCTAAGCAGAGATCTTCTTTTTTGAGAAACAACTCTAAATGCAGTGGAGAGGATGGATCAAACTGTTGGGTTAGGTAAAACTGTCCCACAGATCAGAGCAGCCTGAGTTTAGAAGTAGAAAAAGAAGGTGGTCTGACAGATCTGGGGTTGGGTGCTTCAAGACTAGCAAGACATGACAATGAAGGCATACAGATAGGTTGAAATGATAAACCAATGCTTTAGAACAGAAAGGAAAGAAGGTAAATCCATAGAGGGCTCATAGGTAGGAGAAAGGGGAATCACCAGGAGACCAGAGGTCTGGATGAGAACAGCTATAGATAGTATGAGTAAGGAAAACTTTACTCATCATGTTAGACCACAGTGAGCTAGTCTTTTAAATTCTATTAGCAATTATTATTTTTTAAAAAGATTTTATTTATTTATTTGACAGAGAGATCACATGTAGGCAGAGAGGCAGGCAGAAAGAAAGGGGGAAGCAGGCTCCCCATTGAGCAGAGAGCTCAATGCGGGGCTCGATTCCAAGACTCTGAGATCATGGCCTGAGTCGAAGGCAGAGGCTCAACCCACTGAGCCACCAGGTGTCCCTCAGGTGCCCCTCTATTAGCAATTATTATTTGGATAATTAAGTCACTGGGAAACTACTCTAAAACTATCTTGTGATAGCTCTTCTATTATGGTCTTGAATTATTTTAACTTTTCATAATATTTATGCCTTGTCTCCTCATTTAGACTTTACGTTTCTCTAGAGTATGCACTGTGGATATCTCTTCACCTAGAAGAAAGGGGGAAGCAGTATAAACAGTATAAACTGTTTTTGGCAGTTTATACATAAGTTTACTGATTATGG
Organism: Mustela erminea; assembly: GCF_009829155.1. Taxonomy (NCBI): domain Eukaryota; kingdom Metazoa; phylum Chordata; class Mammalia; order Carnivora; family Mustelidae; genus Mustela; species Mustela erminea. The sequence continues at coordinate 15,243,314 of NC_045619.1, forward strand.
ACAAGAGGGTTGAAAATACTTTCAGGAAGATAACAGAGATGAACTGAATTAGGATGTCCTTTAATGTATCAAAAAAGATGACTCGGTTATTCACAGTAAGAATCAGGTTAAGGAGCTAGGAGCTTTAATGATAACAAAAAAATAAAATAAGAACCCCCTTCTGCAATCTCTCCAAAGTAAACTCTCTTGTTTTCTGTATATCTGCATAAGCTTGTCCATGTCTTACATAACACTCATCAAAATAACTGTACTTATTTACTTACATGTCTGTTTTACCCCCTAGCTGGTAAACCCTAGAGAATACAGATTATACTATATTCATCTTTGTTGTCCTTAAGTTCCACATAGTGCCTAGCATATAGTAAGTGCTCAGTTAATAAGTAGAAGCCAAAATGATATCATCTAATTTTCAAACTTCTAACAAAATTTTTTTTATTGAAGTACAGTTGATATACAATGTTATATTAATTTCGTTGTACAACATAGTGATTCAACAATTCTATACATTACTCAATCTCAGTGTTCACCACAATAGGTGTAGTTACCACCTGTCATTAAACAACATTATTACAATATTACTGACTTTATTCCCTATATTGTACTTCTCATTTCTGGACTTATTTATTTTAAACTAGAAGTTTGTACCTTTCAATCCCCCTTCACCTGTTTTAACTGTTCCCCCATCTCCTCTCCCCTCAATTTTCAAACATTAATTAAAAGTTGGTCATGTGTAAGACATATGCCTAGCTAATGCTGTGGTGGTAATCATTTCACAATATGTAAATCTATCAAATCAACAACATTGTATACCTTAAACTGAAACAATGTGATATGTCCACTGAATCTCAGTAAAGCCGGAAAAAAGACATTGCTTAGGATTGTAATGAGGTATCATTAGGTACTAAATTGTCCCCAGTATATGAGATAAATTAGTCTAAGCAAAGAAACAACAAAAAAGGCAGGGAGGTAAGTACTTTTTAAAGACACACAGGTTCTTTGAGTGTGGGGGAAAAAAAAGAGAGAAAGCATTTTGTAGATGCCAGTGTGCTAAGTGAAAGAAATGAGTTGAGAGGCTAAAATAAATTAATCAGATCTGGTCCTCCACTCTTCTCTCCTCTCTAGCATTTAGGCCATTCCCATTTCCCTCTTCTCTCTAAAATAAAACAAGACCACAACCACATCCACATGCAACTGTTTTTGGCAGTTTATACATAAGTTTACTGATTATGGACAAGAGGGTTGAAAATACTTTCAGGAAGATAATAGAGATGAACTCAATTAGGATGTCCTTTAATGTATCAAAAAAGATGACTCAAACCAACAATTTACTTGTTACTTTAAGTATAGACAAAAGGAAATGAAATAAGTAGATTTTAAAAACTATCTAAGATGCTGATTAGTGGAAATAAAGGTGAAGGTCAACTTCTATGTGAGCTAACTCATTTTATCTCTTATCTCCCTGTCCTCTTGATTGCTCTGCGGGTGGGGAAAAAAAGGAGACCGCACATCAGAAAAAGCTGTTGCCTAGCCTTGTTTCTACTCACTTGTCTCCTGGAGGAGCCTAGTAGACTCCTGGCATGCACGTATCCTAGAACATCCCTGGCTTGAGAAAAACAGATGAATGGAAAATAGATTTCTCTACATGATCATAGGATATACATAAAAATCCTAACAAAATATCAAAATCAAAAACAACTTTTAAAAATATATCTGGAATTAAGTATTGGACCTAAAAGCCAGTGTGCTTATTGTAATAATAGTAAAAGAAGTGGCAGTGGTAGCAGTGTGACAGCAGAGGTGACAGCAGTTCGCACACTTGCTGAGTGCTTCCTCAGTGCAGGGACAGATTGCTTTATTAATTTCTCATTTAATTGTTACCACAACTCTTTGAGTTTTAATGCATAATCATACACTATCCAGGTTTACCTATTTTGTTACATTTTTCCTTAACATGTCAAAAAGAAAAAATAAACTTACAAAATAACTTAAAAAAAAATGGAACAAATTGTTACTTTGAAAAACATTCCGATTTTTTTTTGTTTTAACTTTGCCTTAAACACACACATGATTTTCTGTAGAAATACTGAAGTATAAATATGCAGAATTTAGTGGGTATTACACTATAAATAAATACGCAGAATTTAGGGGGTATTAAAATCCTAGTAAGTTTCCTAATATAGCCCTTTGAGGTTAATGCAGTTTTCTCCGTATTTAAATGGCTTAGCCTAGAGTCACTACTCTCAAATGATACTAATCACTTTAATTCCGATTAAAGGGACAGGCAGGGCCATTCCAGATAAACTGTCAAGTCAGCAGCAACTTTGGTCTCCTAGGAAAGGCTTTGAGCTATACTCCTATATCCTGTTTATGGCTCTAGGGAAATCTTATTTACAGTGTAGCTAATAGATATTTTATCAGAACAAGTTTTAAGATAAAAGTAAATTTAAAGTAAAATGTCTTTAAAAAGAATATTTAAAGTAAATATTATCAGAAAGAAAATAAAGAAATCTGATTACTTTTTTAAAAATCTGGTTCTTAAAACCTCTCCTCTTGCTCTTTTTTTGATAAATACTGGGTGCTGTGTTAAAATATTAAATTTATCAGAGAAATCCTTAGCAATGTTTTTTTGTAACCAGTGTAACAACTCCCAAAACACTTTCTCCTTATTCTTTTTTTTTCTTTTATTATGAAGACTTTATTTTTTATTTTTTTAAGATTTTATTTATTTATTTGACAGAGACACAGCGAGAGAGAGGGAACAGAAGCAGGGGGAGTGGGAGAGGGAGAAACAGGCTTCCCGTGGAGAAGGGAGCCTGATGCAGAGCTCGATCTCAGGACCCTGGGATCATGACCTGAACCGATGCTTAACGACTGAGCCACCCAGGTGCCCCTCTCCTTATATTCTTGTATGAATGCCATTTAACTTACAATAACTGATTTCCAAAAGAAAAAGCCATCAATTTACTCCTGTTCTTATTGTAAATCCATTTTTTAAAAGTTTCAGCATCTGTATTTCTAGTGTCTCAATTATGAAAAAAATTATGAGTCAGAGTGTTTAAATTGTTTTAGAGACCATGATTTATTGCACTTAACCTGATTATTTTTAAAGGCACAGTCTCAAGAAAATTAAAGGAACTTTTGATCTGTACCCGAAGGAAAAGAAATCACACTTTAATTGTGAATAAAATAATCTTTTGAATGTTTGCAGGGCAGAGTACATAAAGTAACCTAACTCTGTAAAATATCAAATAATAAATTGCTGATCATAACTAAAATAATAAGGATTTGATTGAAAAATAGTAAGGTTATGCTCCATTTTTACACTCTGTTGTGTTTCTATGAAGTTTTATTTAAGCCATATTTAAAAAAATAGAATACTGTAAATGTAGGTGCTTTCTACTATTAAAAGAGGAGTCCAAATTTATTTGTAAAGCAGAGTTAATGCCAAAGGTAATTGCAGATTTGAATTTATTTGAGTTGTTTAAAATACCCTTTGTATTTGGGGTACCTGGGTGGCTCACTTGGTTAAGCATCTCCTTTCGACTCAGGTCAGGATCCTGGAACCCTGGGATTGAGACCAGTGTGTCAGGCACCCTGCTCAGTGGGGAGTCTGTTTCTCCCTCTCCCTCTGCTTCTCCCTCTCCCATTGCCTCTCCCCTGCTCATGCTCTCTCTCTCTCCAATAAGTAAATAAAATCTTAAAAAAAATACCACTTGTATTTTTAAAGAGTAAAACACCATAAGCAGTCTTATGTTAAAATCAGAAGTGTTGTTATTGCAAGTCTGATCTAGAATAGAAAGAGGACTAGAAAAATGCATGAACTCAATTCTTACAGAATGACACATTTTAGCAGTAGTCCACCAAGAGCTCCAACAAGCAAGTCACAACACTTGAACTATTTTTTAAATATTAATACTTGAGACTGTGACCCAATTTTTATAATAAGTTTTAAAAATTTAATTAATACATATTGCTTATGATATACTTTTTGGTAACTACTCTTACAGTGAAATCAGTGAGATTATTGAGTGCAGTAATGAAAAGCAGGGTTCAAATCCAAGTCCTGTCACTTACTAGGGCTGTGTAATCTCAAAGAAATTGCTACATTTTCTCTATGCCCCAATTTCATGGCCTACTGAAAGGGAAGAATAGCAGTAACCTCATAAGATGAGTATGCTGATTAAAGTAAGTTAATCTTTATAAAGCACTTAGCATCGTGTCACACTTAGTACTCAGTAACTACTGAATTGTGCTATTATTACTGTTACTCTGGGTTTTATTGTTGAATGCAACAAATGCCAAATTCTCTTTTGTTGGACTCAATTTAATAAAATCAAAGGGAATAGAATGAAAATTTCTCATCAGGGCACAGTAATGATTTCTCAACAGTTATCAGACTTACTGTAATATTTTTACTTTCTTGTGCTTTTAACAACAAAAATTGGATGCATAAAAACAAGAATTGATGATATTCTTCATTGAGATATCAACACAGAGGTTACCCACCTGTGCAGCTCTTCTGTTTTGTCTTCGGTTGGACCTACGATTAGTAAACAATGGCGAAGGACAGCTGCCATGACACGGAACTGATGAGAATCACTCTACAGCAAATAAAAAAGACAAGAGGAAAAATTTGGGATTGAATGCCTTAACGAAGGAGCTTGGTGTATTACTACCTTCCTCGGAGTTATCTTCTGGCCCACCTGCCTCCCCCCCACAACAGTCAGTCATTCTTATACCATACATAATAGAAGTCAGGTTACTGTAGAAAAAGTTCTCAGTACTAAGTGAATAGTTACTGTCTCATATGAAGAGCTACAACCACCTCCAGAAATGGCTGAAAGCAGACGGTACTGGTCTAGCTGCTCCCTTAGGGCATGCTGGGCACAGAGATGCATGATCAACATCCATGCATGTCCCACTCTGTTTTACAGTAAGATTCAATTCACCTAATGATCTTTGCCATTTCCAGAAAGCCTAGATTCTTTTGATAGTATACTGTTCCAGTCTGCTAATTGTTAGAAAAGTTTAAATAGATATAATGCTATCAGATATTTTAAGAGTGGGTTATATATCCTTAATGCCTCATTTCTTGATTTTCAAAAGCAATTAAGTTAAAATCTATAATTTATCAACTTTATTTTAATGCGTCTTCTTAATCTCCTAGCTTCCCCAAATCTTGCTAATTCCTCCCAAATTACTGGCAAGTGATGAAAAACAAGTGATCTGAGTTTAATCTCCTATTTTCCCAATGTTTACTCACCCATTGGTATTATTTTTTTTTTTTTAAAGATTTTATTTATTTATTTGACAGAGAGAGATCATAAGTAGGCAGAGAGGCAGGCAGAGAGAGAGAGGAGGAAGCAGGCTCCCTGCTGAGCAGAGAGCCCGATGCGGGACTCGATCCCAGGACCCTGAGATCATGACCTGAGCCGAAGGCAGCGGCTTAACCCACTGAGCCACCCAGGCGCCCACCCATTGGTATTAAAGACACATAGAGAGTCAGAGAGAAAAAGGCAAGCAGTAGGAAATAAGCTAAGTTATGAGTAATCACTTAGTTTACCCCCTCTTTTTTAGTGAGCTCTTGGGCCACTACAATTTCTTTAGTCACCTGTATCAAAGTCATCTCTCTCTTTGTCCAGATTTTTAATAATTAGAAGACAGGGGCTGCCTGGGTGGCTCAGTGGGCTGGGCCTCTGCCTTCAGTTCAGGTCATGATCTCAGGGTCCTAGGATCGAGTCCCGCATCGGGCTCTCTGCTAGGCAGGGAGCCTGCTTCCTCCTCCCTCTCTCTCTCTGCTTGACTGTCTGCCTACTTGTGATCTCTCTGTGTCAAATAAATAAAATCTTTAAAAAAAATAGTAATTAGAAGACAGATAAAATGAGTGATAATTATAAGAGATCCTGTGTATGCTATACTTCAGGAAGTAACCAATTACTTCAAAAACTATTTAAAAATTCAAAAAAATTTATAAAAAATTTTAAAACTTTAGTATATATTGATCTCATGTCTATGTAAAGTGAAATATACTCACATTATTATACACATATTCATATATGTTCTTATATTCACATATAGGTGAGAAGATGTGTCTTAAAAAATCTAACAAACAAGAGAGCACAATTTCATTACTCATAATGCAGAGGACAGAATTTTAAGCATAAAATTATTATATGTTTATTTGAAGAGAGGAAGGCCTCAGTGGCACAACGGAAAAAGCACTGCATTTGGGAGTCTAGTGGCTAAATTGTGACCTTAAACAAGTCATATAGCTTCTCTGAGCCAAAGTTTCCCCACAGGCATCTCCACACGTATGTGACTGGTAGGGTCATAAAAGAATTAAAGAGGATGATACACAAGGAAGTGCTTAGCACTTGCAATGGAACATTTGAAGATGAGGGGAATAATGAGGGAGAAAGGAAACAGAAGACAGAGCTGAAATGAGTGATAATGAAATAATCGTGTGCTGGGGAAGGAAGAAAGAAAAGGGGAGGAGGAATCCGTGGAATGTCAGAGACCTGAAGACTGGCAGGGTTGACCCAGAGACTGTCCCATTCGCCATCCATTTTCAAACGCCTGAAACAAAATTCTCTAATATGTAAATACACATTTACTTACCCCAAATTACATGAAGCACATTGAAACACATGTGAAATTCTTCCAGATAACTTGTTTTTGTTTTTGTTTTGTTTTTTACGATTTATCCGTTTATTTTAGAAAGACAGAGAACAAGTGTGAGCAGTGAGCAGGGACAGAGGGAGAGAGAAACTCTGACTCCACACCTAGCCAGAACCCCACATAGGGCCCGTGACCCTGAGATCATAACCCTAGTCAAAACCAAGGGTCTGATGCCCAACTGTCTGTGCCATCCAGGTACTCCTTCCATTTCCTAACTCTTAATTAGATGTTTTCCTTGGTTTTGAAAATTAAGTGGGAATGCACTTCCTTTAAAAAGAGTTTTAAGATTTTCCTTAGGCACGTGAGTTAGGCAGTCAGTTAAGTGTATGACTCTTGATTTCAGCTCAGGTTATGATCTCAGGGTCAGGAGACTGAGACCTGCGTCGGGTTCCATGCTGAACGAGGAGTCGGCTTGGGATTCTCTCTCTCTCCCCCTTCCCACCCCCACACACTTGCTCATGCATGCTGTCTCTCAAAACAAAAACCAACACTAGATTTTGCTTTATTCTAGGTTATCACAGTTGCTCTCTTCTCACACTGATGTTGATAAGCTTCTTGCAAAACTATCCACTTTGGTCTTTTTACTTGCAACTGTAAACCAAAATCCTACTTCTTTCCATCCCATTTCCTTGTGTCCCAACTTGTATAACACCAATTCCCAAGTTGTACCTATGTCTGCAATGCCCTTTTACCATAAATCCACTAAATTCTCTTTATTTCTGTACCCAAAGCAACTGGTGAAATCCATGGATTGTTTCCCCCACTCCTGGCATCACCAATTCTTTTTCATCTCCTAGGTCTCAGCTAAAACATTTTATCAGAGAAGCCTCTTCCTTGTCCACTTAATCTAAGTAGGCTTCTTCCTTCATTATTTTCTATCACTATCTCATTATGATTCCTTTCATAAAATCATAATTTGTAATGCCACACTTGCATTTCCATTGCTTTCGCCACTAATCTGGTAACTTTAGAAGTTTAGAGTACATATGTTAAATAGGTGTTCAATATTTATTTATTTAGACAGGGAGAGAGAGAGGAAAGAGAGAGAGGCAGAGGGAGAGGAAGAAAGAGAATCCCAAGTAGGTTCCACACCCAGTGTGAAGCCCATGTAGGGCTCAATCCTACTGTTCCGAGACCATGATCAGACCGAAACCAAGATTTCGATGCTCAACTGACTGAGCCACCCAGGTGCCCCAATATTCAATAATTTTTAATGTAAATTATAAGTAAAACAAAAAAGAGATGCAGTCATCAGTGGGCAGCTAGATAAATTTTCACAAAATGAGCACATCCATATAACCAACACAAAAATGATCCAATGTCAAGATCAAGAACTGCAGAATTCCCCTCATGGCCTCTTCAGATGACAGTCGCCTGTTCTTCAAGGGTAATTCTAGTTTCTAACATTACAGATGATTTTTGTTGTCACTCAAGTTTGCTTGAATGGAATCATAAAACTTAGGCCCTTTTGTGTCTGGTTGTGAAATTCGTCCAGGTTGATATGTGTAGCTAGTCTACGCATTTTCATCACTTGTGTTCATTTTCATCACTTGAGAGTAGTGCTATTTGAGGTGCAGTCTGTGGACCAGTGTCGATCCACACCCTGTTTGCCACTGACCTGCAGGGCCCCCTGTGCAAAAAGTATGCATGAGCATTTAGAGACTTTTCCACTTTGACAATGTATATAATATTGTGTTATACAAGAGTTTTATTCTGATAGCTAGGGCAAAAAAGAATCGGGTCCTTCACCACAGTTAAAGAAAGCACTGCTGAATGCAGTGAATATATTACACTTTACTTACCTATCCTACTCTGGATGGACACTTGGGATTGTTTCCAGTTTGGGGCTATATTGACGGGTACTTCTGTGAATATAATTTCTTTCTTTTTTTTTTTTTCTAAAGATTTTATTTATTTACTTGACAGAGAGAGATCACAAGTAGGCAGAGAGGCAGGCAGAGAGAGAGAGGAGGAAGCAGGCTCCCTACCGAGCAGAGAGCCCGAGGTGGGACTCGACCCCAGGACCCTGAGATCATGACCTGAGCCGAAGGCAGCGGCTTAACCCACTGAGCCACCCAGGCACCCTGTGAATATAATTTCTTACGCCTCATATGCTGTGTCAAGCTTTAGAGTATACTGCCAAATAGTGTTTCAAAGTGTTTATACCAATTTACACTCCTAATAGTTACTCTACAGTTGTGGCAACACTTGGTATTGTCAGAGTTATAAAATTTAGTCATTCTTTTGGGTGTGCAGTGGTCTCTTATTACGCATTTTCCTGATGACTAATGAAGTTTCATATGACTACTGGTCATTTGGATACCTCTTTTGTCAAGTGCCTGTTCAAGCCTTTTTGCTGATTTTTTTTTATTGGGTTGGCTCTGTATGGATTTGTAAGGCTTTTTAATGTATTCTGTATAGAGTTCTTTATAGATGTGTTGCAAATAACTCCTCTGTTTTGGTGGCCTGCTTTTTTACTTTCTTCTCTTGATGAGCTCATTTTAATGAAGATCAATTTGTCAACTTTTCCTTTAAAATTTGATTTTTGTCAGTTTTAGAAATCTTTGCCTACTTAAGAAATGTTTGATAGATAAAGTCATGAAGATAATCTGTTTCCTTCTTAAAGCTTTATTATTTTACCTTTCATATTTAGGCCCTTATCTATCTCAAATTAATTTTTGTGTATGGCATAAGGTAAGGATTCAAATTAGTTTTTCTTCCATAAAGAAGAATACAATTGATCCAGTACAACTTATTAAAAAGTCTACTCTTTCCCCACTGCACTTCAACATTACCTGTATCATAAATGAGTTGACTATATATGTGTAGGTTTATTTCTAGACTCTATTCCATTAGTCTGTCTCAGTCAAAGTTTGCTGAATGAATGCTACCATTTAAGAAGTATTATTTAACAAAGGTTAGAGTAGATATTATTTTCTAGTATTGGCTATTCTGCTGTATGACTTTCCATAAGTAATTTAAACTCTGAACTTTCATGTCCTTTTTTTATCAAATGGGGTTAATGCTCTTTTGTCACAAAGATGCTGGATAGATTAAATATAACTATTCTTTATAAAATATTACACAAATACAGTTTATATAACTATAACTTACTTGCTTCATCTTAGTTTTGATATCTTTAAGATATCTATATTCTCTCCTCTGAAATCATATCTTTCAGATATCAATATTCTGTCTTCTGAGATCTTTCTCTCCAAAGATTGAGAAGAAAAAAAGCCACGAGGGATGAAGGGAGGAGGAAGAGACAGAAAGCAAACAGGCTTGCTGTGATAGTGGAAATCAAAATAAAGTAACACTCAATTAAAAGGGAGATAAAAACTCAGGAAAGTCTCTGGGATCTCTTTATATAGTCCTTACTTCTTAATTACAAATTCTATTACTATCCTGCTGCCTTTTTTCTCCTGTGCAAACTGTGGAAGATTTCACTTTTGTTTGGTAAAGGTATGGACTTCCTCATATCTTTCCATTCAAAGTGTCAAGTGATCTAATCAATGCCTGTGAAAGTCTGAAGGGAGAAAACTGCACACCAAGTCCTAATATTGTATTGTTAACCCAGGACAGTTCTAAGTTCTAGTTTCTTCAAGAAGGTTTAGGAATGTGTGAAAATTTGATTTCTTCAAGAAGGTTTAGGAATGTGTGAAAATTTGGTTTCAATTCCATAAAAAGTGAAAGGCATTCAGACACAGACATACATACACACAGAAGTATACACAAATTTACCTAGAAATAAAGCTGTATCTCAGGTAACATTTGAGGCTGTTTTACCCTAGCCCTTCTGCTTTACCTTTACCAAGGTTATCTTTCCTGCCAAATTGTATATAATCAAAATCTCAGTCTCCTCACAGGCAAAGATAATGTATTTTACCTCTGCATCTTTTTCATTGAACATGGTGCTGGGCACAGAGTAATAATATTATGCTTTTTTGAATTAATTTATGAGGGAAGATATAAATGTTATAAAGTAGAATGCCGTAACTCTAAAAAGGCTAGAAATCTGCTGCTCTAAACAATGTTCTTAAATCTTTTAGGCTTCTAGTTAATTTTGTAATAGCTTCGACTCTTTTTTTTAAAGATTTTATTTATTTATTTGACAGCGATCACAAGTAGGCAGAGAGGCAGGCAGAGAGAGAGAGGGAAGCAGAGCAGAGAGCCGGCTGAGCAGAGAGCCTGATGTGGGGCTCGATCCCAGGACCCGGGATCATGACCTGAACCGAAGGCAGAGGCTTTAACCCACTGAGCCACCCAGGTGCCCCAGCTTTGACTTTTTAAAAAAGATTTTATTTATTTGAGAAAGAGAGAATATGAGCAGGGGTAGGGGCAGAGGAAGAAGGGGAAGCAGACTATGCAGAGTGGGGAGCCAGACATAGGGCTTGATCCCAGGATCCTGATATCATGACCTAAGCCTAAGGCAGATACTTAACCAACTTAGTTACCCGGATGCCCCAAACAGCTTTGACATTTTAAAAGGTATCATAAACTTTTCCTTCTTCCCTGCTTACTTTGGATTTTTTCTCCTATATATTTCTCTATATCACACTTAATTTTTCATTAAACAAATATTTATTGAATGTGTACTCTGTCCTGGGTTATGTTGCTTGGCAGAAAGACTATGCCAGTGAGGTCAGATAAACCCTCAAAGATCTAGAACATATGGTATTTAAAGCATCTGTGCATTACGGAGGTGAATCTTTCTTATTTTTAAACATACAGAAAATATAGAGAAGAAAAGTAAGTAATGTAACAAACAGTTGTATATCCATCTCTGTTCATATGTCTGATTTTCCTATTAGACTGTTAGTTCTTTGAGGGCAATGATACTTTCTTCATCTCGTATCTTGTATGACTAATGTAGAACTCAGCATATATTGGGCACTCAATATTTACTGAAAAGATGATTCAGCAAAAAAAACATGGCACAGCTTGAAGCTTTATTTTTATTTAATTAATATCGTGTCCTTTTCCCACATTCCCTTTCAAGTCTCTAAAATAATCATGGCACTAACCTCTTCTGTTATAATGTGACATTCCCAAATAACTCCTATGGACATTCACTGTTTTATCTGACTTAAATGCATCTTTTGACTACTCACATACTTATATTACTTCTCTGTTTGCTCTTGGTTGTCTGGCTCTACCATGTCTGTTGGTCCTTGTGTCTTCTCGTCACAATGTACTGATAACCTGGAAAGCACTGCAGAAGGGAGTGTGTGCTAAGTGAGGGATCTCTACAGTAACATGCTTAACTCCATCAACAAAGAGATTTAGCAAAGTGTTAAAGGAGGAGGAAGACAAGACCATTTCGGTTAATGTTTCTAGAACTGACTTCAAGTCCTGCTAAAGGAGCCTCTGACAATCTTAAACATTACCCATTCCCTTTAAGAAAGGGAAAGAATGAGACAGAGAGGGAAGGAGGAAGTGAGGGAGACAGAAGGACACCGTGTGGAAATAAGCCAGCTACATTTCCTACTGAATGGAAAGGAATCTCCAAATTAATCTGCTGATGGTATCAGCAGACAGGCAGGAATTCAACACTGAGGCATGAACCTAAAATGGACAAACGGCACTAATCTGGTAAGCCTCAAGAAAAACCCAGTCATTAATTTTCTGGTTTTGATGAACTGGAAGTGAACAGTGATTAAAAATACCTATGAAACATTTAAAACTCAAACCAAACATCTATATTTTCTGTAACAGTTGAGCTGTCTAATAGATAAAGATCTTTAAAGGTGAAAGCCCAGGGTCTGGAAAGGTATAAACTAGCACTCTTCTGAAGGGCAGTTTGTCAATACATATCAAAAACCCTTAGAGTTTTAAAAAATCTTTTGGCACAATAATTTCAGGAATTTATCTACAAAATTTTCTAATAAGAAAATTCACTGCATTACCATGTAAAACAGCAAACAAATGCAAACAATCTAAATGCCTACACATAAGGAATTTGTTAAAGGTTGAGAGATCTTTATGAAGGAATATTCACGTATAAAATTACATATTAAGTATAAAATGACTTATGAAGATTAGTTCTTCATTAAGGATTTACCAACCTTTGACAGAGAGAATAAATTGGCAGTTAAATTATTTTTTTGGGTGGCACCTGGGTGGCTCAGTGGGTTAAAGCCTCTGCCTTTGGCTTGGGTCATGATCCCAGGGTCCTGGGATCGAGTCCCGCATAGGGTTCTCTCTCAGCAGGGAGCCTGCTTCCTCCTCTCTCTCTGCCTGCCTCTCTGCCTACTTGTGATCTCTGTCAAATAGATAAAATAAAATCTTAAAAAAAAATTTATATTTTGGTTGCAGAACTCTTTTTATCCCCACTTGAAATCTAGTTACAACCTACTATAAAGAGAAAAAACAATAGCAACTGCAACAATCAAAGATGCTCTTTTGAAAGTGAGGGTGGAGAACCTGGAACTCATCCTATTCCTAGGAACTTTATGGCTCCAAGGAACATTTTGAAAACCACCACTCCTCAAGAACATTTACTGTGGAAAAAAGATCAAGATTACAAAATGACTGCGTTTTTATAAAAACAAATTACACATATGTTTATATTTACATACTATACAATGAAGAATGGTTAGAAAGGTATATATCATATGCAAACAGTGATTATCTTCGAGTGGTAGTTTTATAGGTGATTTGCAGTTTTTTATTGCCTCTATACTCTTCCCCTTAGATCTATGATAAGCATGTATTTTCATTATAAGGAAAATAATATTAGTTATTTTTAAAGTTAAGTTTTAAAGTTGGATTCTTCTGTATAATGAGTTTTCAATGTCCTTTTATTTCCGTAGCTATCTTCAAGCATGAACAAATCTTCAGGTGCTTGTTTCATTGGAGAAAGATGCCATTTGCTGACAATCAAGGTGTTATTAAAATTCAAGTAAATGGGCTCTTACTGGCAACTTTCTCTGCATCCTTTTTACAGATTTTCCTTATGTTAAGTTCTGAGTCCCTCCCTATGCTCTGATTTCTGGGTCTTTTCACATGCTGTTCAATTTCTGAGAAACGTTCACATCCCCAGTTGTCAAACAGTTCCATCGTTTTGTCATCCTATCTCAGGAGACACCTTCACAGCTCTTTCCTGACCATGCTAACTATTCGCAGTCATTGCACTTTTCTCTCCTAGCATTTAACACAATTTGAATTATATATTTGTTTACTTATTTATTACCTATCCTACCAATAAAACTGAAGGCAGAGACTATGCCTATTATTTGCCAACATATTACACAATACTGGTATAATATTTAGTAAATGGCCATAAATATTTATTGACAGACTGACTGACTAAATGTTTGCTAAAATTTGAATCTGGAGACTCATGGAAACTGAATTGGTTAAAACAACAACAACAAACCTTTCCCACACTCTTGCCTAAATGAGTTGGCAAGTTCCTGGTTTCAGTACTGTTCATATTTCTGATAACTTCAGTAATAACCCGAGTCACAATAACTGGGCACATTTTTATAATGGCTTTATCTACTGATCCACAACTCACAAGAAGCCCTAGGTCTGCACAGATGCCTGCTTCAGGTCCTTTCTCACGTATCTTTTGGAGAATAAACCTTCTATTACCCAGAATGAGTAATTGCTGCTTCAACATCTTCAAGGCTTCTTCCAGACCCACTATTAAACTGATGAAGGCTAATCTCAATTTACTGATATATATTACATGTCATTCCATACTTATACTGATGTGCGGCCATTGAATTATAAAAAACCCTTTTAGTCCGGAATTGGAACAGTGTGAGCTACTATTTTGGGCACAATTTAAATAACAGGGGCTCCAACAATGGCAAACCAACAGTCTCAGAAGAGCTCTTGCAACTAAATGGAGAACTTAAAAACACCAAAACAAACAGTGTAAGAAAAATAACCATAGAAGGTACCAAATAAGCACAGAGACATAATATTTTAAATACTTCCAAATATTTGGTTTCAAAGCATAAATGGAGCATGTGGGCTTTCCACATCTTTTCCTGCCAAGTCTCAGGAAAAACTGACCATACTACAGTCATCTAAAACAGCTGTTAGGACTGATCTTCAAATATTTGGTTTCAAAATATAGACCTATTTGCACTTTAAAACTCAGATGCCTGCATATTCCCACTATAGCACTGTACAGAGATAATCCTCTCAAAGTAGGCTGCTGGCAAAAACAGATCTGTATTCATGGTGAGCACTGCTTCAAATGGACACAGCAAGATCCTAGCCTAAGTCCTCAAGTCAGCTGTCATAAAAGATAATTTACTCCGGCACCAAAATACTCCATTTGTTTCTTTCCTTCTTCTTCTTCTTCTTTTTTTTTTTTTTTAAAGATTTTATTTATTTATTTGAGAGAGAGAGAGCACAAGTAAGTAGAGCGGCAGGCAGAGGGAGAGGGAGAAGCAGGCTCTGCTGAGCAGGGAGCCTGATATGGGACTCGATCCCAGGACCCTGGGATCATGACCCGAGCCAAAGGCAGAGGCTTTAATCCACTGAGCCACCCAGGTGCCCTCTTTCCTTATTCTTTTCTTTTTTGCTTTCTTTCTTTTCTTTTCTTCTTTTTTTTTTTAAGGCAGGGGCTCAATTTCACTCATCATTTAAGGTTAAAGAAAGAATGTAAATGTGAAATGTTAAGATTCTAGAAACAAGGAGGGACGCCTGGGTGGCTCAGTTGGTTAAGCAGCTGCCTTCAGCTCAGGTCATGATCCCAGGGTCCTGGGATCGAGTCCCACATTGGGCTCCTTGCTTGGCAGGGAGCCTGCTTCTCCCTCTGTCTCTTCCTGCCACTCTGTCTGCCTGTGCTCGCTCTCTCTCCCTCTCTCTCTCTGACAAATAAATAAAATCTTAAAAAAAAAAAAAAAGATTCTAGAAACAAGGAAAAAAGTTTATGTCCATTTTGCTTACAATTGTTGCCTTCCTTAAACTAAGTTTCTTGTTTAGCATATCGTTCTTGTGGGTACTTAGATATAAACTATCAACTCTGCCTTTGGCTGCTGTAAGGTCTAAGCCACAGAAAAGGATCTTAGTCCAGAAAAAACCTTTCCCACACTGTGGTGTAACTGTATTTTCTAGAACTGTGTAAAAGTATGGATATCTAGTTATAGTCCTACATTTCTGATAGTTATCTCATACTGTAACACTCTAGGGATGATAGGGGATACCCAAAAGATCTTTTGCTCTTCTGAACAGACATGAATTCTGATTGATCAATTTTATCTGGCCTAATTTAGCTTATCTTTTCTTTGAGATGGCAATCATTATAAATGCCTATAACATTATGAATCATATTGCTTTATTTCCCTTCAAATCTTCTCATTTAAACCTTGTTACTGAAAGAGGCACTCAAAAAAAAAAAAAAAAAAAGGCAGGTGATAGAACAACTGGGAAAAGGAACTATATTTGCCAACCTTACAAAATAATAATCCATAGTTAACTAACTGGAATTAAAAATTTAAAAATCCATAAAAAACAAAAATAATGAAATAGCCCATCTTCATCCTATTTTTCTGGTAAGTGTTACACAAATGGGAAGTAAGGATTCCGCCCTTGTAGGCAGCTCTAGAGATGGCCCAGACCAATTAAGTTATAGGTAGATAAGAATATCCTTCTCAACCTTACCTCTTTATGCACCTTCCAACTGTCTACCGTCACATTGAAGAGAGCTTTGAGGGCCTCAATGGCACAGTCTGTCTCCTGAGGTGAGAGAGGAGGTCCATTATGGTCTATGGCCGATTCATATTCATCGGTCCACTTGATGCTAAAGGCACTTTCCAAGATCTGGGTTAGCAGCGGTAGTCCCTGGAGCTCATAGCGCAATTGTGACCTGATGTCGGTGTGCAAAAGTGACAGGAGGAAGAGCAAGCGCAAGTCAAAGCACTTAATGTCATTGATAAACTTTCGGTCCTTGCACTTTCTCAGGAGGTTACAGAGCTTTGCAGCAAGGTTAAGTTCCAGGCTGAGCTGCTGTGCCATCTGACTGTTGAACACTATGTTACACAGACATTTTAATGACTCCACAATAACTGGGAACTCTGACACCTTCTCCAAAGAATCATCCGACTCATTTAGCTTGGCTAATCGCAGCAGTATCTGCATATTTTCCTTGGTTGTTACAGGAACTAAAACCTTTTTGTCTCTGGAGAGAATGCGGAGAACTTCCAGGCAGGACACTTGACATGTTGTTGGGATATCCTTTACAAGGACTTTAAATATGCCTTCACAGAGTTTCTGAAAAACAAGAACGAGTATTCAAAAATCATTATTTGGCTTAAATGATTTAAAACAGAATACTTCTCTACCAATGTATGTAACAGCAATCAGATTCTGGCTAGAAAAGATTTTTCTTTTTTTTTTTTTTTTAAGTCACACAATGTTAGAACTGAAAGAGACCTTATATTTGCTGCACTTCTTTCACTTACAGATATGGAAATTAAAGGCCAGAGAGGCTGTACTGGGCCAGAGTGAATCAGTCGGGTTTTACGTTCTCAACAGATTTTGTTCTCAACAGATTTTTAATATCAGAATACACAGACTATCAGGATAAAGGCAATGAGTCTGAATCATAGCTAATGGCTCAAAGTGTACATATCCATTTTGCATTTTTTGAAATTTAATTATTCCTATTATTCCTAAATTTAAGAACCACTGATCATTCTTTCAGAATTCAACAGCAAGCTTTCTTGTCCATAAACTGCAGGTCTGGATCTCTCAAGCTCGCACCGTACATGTGAAGCAAGCAGGTATAAACTACTCTCTTGCTGACTATTTTTGTACCTGTTACATCTTACAAAAACAACAGCAACAACCAGGACTAACATCAGATTTTACAAAGTTTGTATTTACCTATTATCAGACTTTAATTCTTATAAAGAGGCTATCTTTGGGTCAAGCATGATGATAAGAATCCCAGGCTGTGTGTACCTTCTTAGTACCTCCTAGTTGTACAGCCATGAAGTGGCAACTTTAAATGTATAGTTGACCATTAAACAGGGGTTTGAACTGCATGGGTTCACTTACACATTTTTTTTTTTATAAATACAGTATAGTACTGTAAATGTATTTTGTCTTCCTTATGATGTTTTTAATAACACTTTTCTCTACCTTACTTTATTGTTAAAAAAAGGATACAATAATATATAACAAATAAAATATGTGTTAACTAAGTTATTGGTAAGGTTTCTGGTCAACATTAGGCTATCAGTAGTTAAAGTTTCTGGAGAGTCAAAAATTGCATGCAGATTTTTTGACTGTGCTGGGGACTA
Source organism: Mustela erminea (assembly GCF_009829155.1). NCBI lineage: Eukaryota > Metazoa > Chordata > Mammalia > Carnivora > Mustelidae > Mustela > Mustela erminea. Next base: position 15,261,259 of record NC_045619.1, read on the forward strand.
GCACCCTAACCTCTACATTGTTTAAGGGCTGGCTATACTACGTTCTGGAGGTGGGAAGGAAATTAACTTGACAAGCCGAGAAAAATTTATAATATTGTCAACTCTAACCCGGCCATCTCTGATAACTAGAAGGGACTTTCATTCAATGTCTTATTATTATCGTTAAGGCATTAAAAAAAAAATGAACACAAGTTTGGGGGGGTAAGTATAATGTCCCCATTACAGAAATATAAAAAACAGGGAAATTCTTCTCCAATGTCTGATCTTTCAGATCCAAGACAAAAAACAAAAACAAAAACAAAACCACATTCTATATACTACTTCCTATGCAGTGTATTTCTGGAGGTGGAGTCAAATAACACTTGTTCCCATATAACTTTACTCAGGAGAGAAATCATCTACACTGCTGCTTAAGTTAAGAAACATGTAATAAATAAGGTATTATAAAATATTATATATGTGAATTTGGAGTTCTACATATTGAGTTAAAAAGACACCGTTACCTCCTTCCTTTTTAAACCAAAGAGAAGAGCAACAATAAAATACCCCCCAAATTTACAGACGATATGGGTCCTTTCTTGTTCCACCTTCAGACTCAAGAAAGAAAAAGCAAAGCATGAATACAAATAGGAACCGACAAAGCTATAAATCAAATGGATTGAAATTCTCAGACATAAGAAGGCTACATGATAGAGATTAGAGAGCCTACGAAATTTATAGTTAAAAATTTCCTCATCTACAGGCTTCCTGAAGTTCAATGGGCAACCAAAGACAAGAGTTCTAGTTTTAAAGCACAATTTTCAATCATAGTTGTTCTTAAACACACATAGTTGTTCTTTTCACAGATCTGCCTCACATAATGATCACTAGGTAGGTTTTTGCTATAATTTCAACATATTTTGAAAATTAAACCACTTTTTGGATAATGATTCTTTTCTCTCTCTTTTATTACAACCCGCCAAAAAAATCAAGACATACCTAAAATACAACAAAAGTGATGCTTAATAGACACACTTACTGCTATACTCAACATAATCATTTTTTAGTCAGAGAACATTTAAAGAGCAAATTAATAAATCACATACATTTGGATGAACCAGAAAAATCTTGTTTTGCATACATACGTACACCAGGCAAGAAAACTGGAGAAGGAGCATCCTTTACACTTTTCCAACTGCTGAGTGTATACTCTACCTGTTTCAAAGGTACGCTTGTATTTCACCTTTATTTTTGCTCTAACGGTATTTTTCTGTGCTGTAACTATTTTTTTTTTCAACTGATTTTACTCTTCCTAAAACATACTTTCCTCTCTTTTGAAACACTTTCCACAGCTCCCTGGTGCCCACAGAATGCAGCTGAAATGAGCCCACAGCTCCCTTTTCCACTGCTCTCTCTGTCCCGCACGGCTCCCCTTCTTTTTCACGTGCTTCAAACGGATTCCCAGGCCTCTGGCTACACGTCCTAGCCTCTCCCCTGCTCCTCCTCCCACGGCAGGCCCTGCTACCATGTCCACCCGTCAGGAACCCACTCTTTTTCTCAGGTTTAGTTTGAAGACTGAGGCGTCTACATGCTTCCCCTGTCGCTCCCTCTTTTGCTGTTTGTGCTTCCAACTAAAACTAAGTTTTTGCTTTTGTGTAGAGTAAATTGTTGGAGCATCTCACTCCTTTTCCAGGCTCCTTAATAGAGGCTATGTTTCATCTATATCCCTGTAGCTGGCTCAGGTGTGCTAGAACTTTTTTTTTTTTTTTTTTTAAAGATTTATTTATTTATTTATTTGACAGACAGAGATCACAAGTAGGCAGAGAGGCAGGCAGAGAGGTGGGGGGGGGAAGCAGGCTCCCTGCTGAGCAGAGAGCCCAATGCGGGGCTCGATCCCAGGACCCTGAGATCATGACCTGAGCCAAAGGCAGAGGCTTAACCCACTGAGCCACCCAGGCGCCCCTAGATCTATTTTTAAGTGCAAGATAACCACAAATTCCCATCCTTAAAACCTAACCCCTGACTCTCCAGCATCTTCTAAAGAATGATTCCTTCATATGCCTCCTCCACCAGGCATCACTATCAAGTCTTCTCTTCCTCTTCCTGCAAGTACAACAGACTGTCATTACATTATATGTTAGGTACAGACCGTTTTTATTTACTTTCAAAATATTTATACAGACTCATTCAACTGACACGCGCGTGTGTGTGTGTGTGCATGTGTGCGTGTATGTGTGTGTATTTTAAATATTTTATTTGAGAGAGGGAGACAGAAACAGCGACAGAGAGCATGACTGGGAGGAAAGGGAGAAGCAGGCTCCCTGATGTGGGACTCAATCCGAGAACTCTGGGATCATGACTTGCTAATCAACCTTTACTCTGAAAATTATTTTGGTACCTTAGGTTATCAGGGAACCCAATTTTTTCCATTAAAATTAATGGAAATATTTTCTGGTTAATAACTTCCACTTAGAGGTCTGTTTCTCTGTAATGAACTAAAGTCATAAGGCAAAGTCTAGGTATGCTTACAAAGTATAACTACTAAGAATCAAAGAGTCTGAGGAAAAGCCCTTTTAAAATGCTCACTAACTTAGCAAGCCATGACTACTTCTATAAAGTCAGACTGCAAATCCAACAGCATAAATTCAAGAGTAAGATCCCAAATGGTTCCCCAATGTTAATACTAGTACTGCCAGAAAAGGTTAGTTTGCTCCTGAACTGAAACCTGGGAGTCTACTACAGCAGTGGTTCTCAAACTTCATCATGCATCATAATCCGCTAAAGGAATTGTTAAGACACACTTTTTGCACTTCACCCCCAGAATTTCTGATTCAGTAGGTCTTGAGTGAGGCTCTGGAATTGGGACATTTAACAAGTTCCTAAATTCTGCTGATGATTCAGGAGCCACACTCTGAGAACCACTGAACTATGGTTAATAATGGACTGCTGTAACTTGGATATGAGAGGGTAGGGGTTAATTGAGAGCAAGGAACCAGGTAAATACAGAAAAGTAGGCAGAGTTGAAAGCCATTAGCACGAATACCTTAATTTCTCCTTGACTGTACTGAAGATGTACAAGGGTGGAAGGGATAGGAATGGGGTGTCACTATCTGGTCACATTACTTTTCTTATCTTAAATAAGGTAAGTGGTCCTGGGCTTGAAATTTGTTTAATTTACCATGGACTCTAGAACCAGAGCAGTTTGTGATTAAGGGCATAATTTCTGGATTTAAATTTCTTGTATTCAAACCTTGGCTCTTCTACCATCTTTTAATGGTGAGACTGTGGCAAACTTGGCCTCCCTGGGCCTCATTTACTGTAAGAGTTACATGACATCCACATGTCTAGCACTTAGAATAGTGCCTGGCATGTGGCGAGTGTTCAGTACAGGTTTTACAACTTAGTATATCTCAGTGAATCTCAAAGTTCACAGTTTGGCATTTAAGATTTTCCAACCTGCTTTTTCAGATTTCTCTTTCATACTATGCTCCCTTAAACCCTCCTCTCTAGCTATATTCCCTTCCAAATTATCTCACAAGGAGCTCTTTTTTTCTTTCTTATTGCCTCCCATCTCCCTGCATCCATTCCTCTTCAGCTATTCAACTTTTAACCATTCTCCAAAGCTAATTCACTTTTGATATAAATTTTTTTCTAACCACTTCAGCCCCCAACATTCTTCCTCTCCAGGGAATATCCAAACCACAATTTGCTGCAGTCATTTGGTGCTCAACACATCCTTCCTGTTACTAAAAGCTCTCTAATAGAAAAACATTCGTAATTACACTAGCTAGTATATTTTACGTGCAGTAGACAGAAGGATTTATTCTTAGTCAATCTACTGATTAGCAGTAACCCATGCATATTGTTTTGACACAGCTACAATCATCTTGTGTACATCATTCTGTTCTTTTTAATTTTTAATTTAATTACCAGCATTTTTCCACATTGCCAGAATACTTATAAAAATAATTTTAGGGCGCCTGGGTGGCTCAGTCCATTAAGCATCTACCTTTAGTTAAGGTCACGATCCCAGGGTCCTGGGACCAAACCCCATGTCAGATTCCCTGCTCATTGGGGAATCTGCTTCTCCCTCTCCCTCTGAGCTCTCTCTCTCAAATAAAATCTTTAAAAAATGTTTAAATCGATGCATTATTAAATGACTTCTGTTCTTAGTAAACCTCTAGAATGATATACAGCAGGATCCAGGAAGAAGAGTGGACTTATTAGCATCGGAAGGGGTGGTTTCATAATTTTAATAATTATGGTGATATTGTTTGCTTAATGTGGTGTAAAGTTTACAAAAGAACTTCTCATATATATCCTTCAATCTAAGAAATGCTCACTAAATAGTTACCAGATTATTGCCTAAGGACACTTAACTAAGAAGTAGACCAGGCCTCTATCTAGATCATCTGACTCCAGTGTGATTTCCACTCCAAGTCAATGATTGTACCATTAGTGACCATTTATTAACTGTATCTTGAGCATGACACCCTATTAGGCCTCTTTATTCATCTATACCATGCATTAACTGTTTAAGGCAGTGTTTGCTTCGGCAGCAAACATACTAAAACTGGAAGACTCTCTAAAGCAACCTTCTTCCAGCTCTAAAGTGATAAGCTTTTCACTGTGAATCTGTAAAACTAAGATCAGCTTTGGCTTTAGCTATGAAACAAGTAGAACATGCTATAAAGCATGTATGAACATTCAAATGATCTTTTTTGACTTACACAGTTTTAAAAGGTGATTTCTAAAAATACTTAAAAAAACTCAATGTCAAGTTCTATACATAAAAAAGTCTTTGCTCAAAATATAGGCATCATAATTTACTATACTCTGGCAACCCAAAAGGTAGATGCTACTCTAAAGTGTCTACAGATTGGTGCCAGTTCACAAACTATTTGTTCCCAGATTACTGAGATAGTTACACAAATTGAAATAGGTATAAAAGGGGCGCCTGGGTGGCTCAGTGGGTTAAGCCGCTGCCTTCGGCTCAGGTCATGATCTCAGAGTCCTGGGATCGAGTCCCGCATCGGGCTCTCTGCTCAGCAGGGAGCCTGCTTCCTCCTCTCTCTCTCTCTCTGCCTGCCTCTCTGCCTACCTGTGATCTCTCTCTCTGTCAAATAAATAAATAAAATGTTTAAAAAAAAAAAAAAAAAGAAAGAAATAGGTATAAAAAACTGAGTTTGCATTTAGAAATATTTATGGTAATCCAACTTTGCTGTGACTGTTGAAGGATATGATTGTTTCTTTTAATGTTTCACTTTCATTGTATTTTGTGAAAGCACTAGTCTACCACAAGTTCGGGAAAAACTGCAAAACAAACAAAAAACTCTTGGCCCTTCAACACAAATAATTTAAGAAGCACTGTTCAGAGAATGCAATTATTTTTAAATTTTTTTATTTTTAATTTTTTATTATATTATGTTAGTCACCATACAGTACATCATTAGTTTTTTGTTTTTTTTTTTTTATTAGAGAGACAGAGATCACAGGTAGGCAGAGAGGCAGGCAGAGAGAGAGAGGAGGAAGCAGGCTTCCCGCTGAGCAGAGAGCCCAATGCGGGGCTCAAAGTAGTAAAACAAACTCTGATCCCAGAGTAATAAGAGAACAATATATCTCAAATATGCTTATCTAAGATTTAGTTTAATTGCTGGGCATTGTGTTGAAAACTGACAGCTGTCCACCAAAATCCATTCTTTCCTAAGAAGGAATGCCCAGTAAAAGAACTGTGGCAAGGCCCATGACTGCCTGGCTATACCACATTCCTCAGTGCTCTTCATGGCCACATGCCTGAGTTCTTGCCTATGGAATGTATGTGGGCATGTGACATGACATTTTCGGGTTTGGGTCCCTACGACAGTAGGCATACCTTCTCCATTTTCTTGTCCCATTCTGTAACCTGGAAGTGGCAGCCCACTTCAGGCATAACAATGCTCAGATGGTGAAACATAACTTCACAACTTAGAAGGAAATAGGGCAACTGAATAAATTTATGCAGCAGAGTCACTCACCCATCCAACTAGAACTAATCAATCACCTTAGAACTATTACTTGAAAAGGTAATAAAACCAACATTCCCTAAATCACATCTATCTTGGGGCCCCTTTGTTGCAACAACTTAAACTTAAAACGCCCTCTGAAATAGGACGTTTCATCAATAACCCATATAGAACCCCTTGTTCCATCATTTCGTAAGTGACAGAAGTTAAATTTCACCTCAATGACCCAGTTGTGCCATGGCTAGTTTGTATCTTCATTTGTTTATCTATTTATTAATTCACCAAAAAGACCCAAGTGTCTATTTAATAAATCCAAGGCAATGTCCTTCATACTGGGTAGACAATGGCAAACTTCTAAGGAACTTAAAATTGAACATAGGAGAATTACAAAGAAATATAAGCCATGGATTATTGTGACAATAGGTCTGATAGGTCTATGCTAGAATTCCTCAGCCTCAGCACTACTGACACTTTGGACTGGGTAATTCTCTGAGGATATGTATCTTCAAAATATTTAATAGCATCCTTGGCCCCTACCCACTGGATGCCAGTAACACCCTCTCACTACCTCTGCTCAGTCACAGCAATCAAAAATGTTTCCAGAAACTGCCAAATGTCTCCCGGGGAACAAAATCACCCCCTACTGAGAATCACTGATTTAAGTGTAAAAAACTATGACGGTACAAATCTAAATTCTATGGGAGGAAGTACACCAGTTCAGGGAAAGACTTCCTAAGGAAGTGGCATCTGAGTTGAGAGCTGAAATGTACATGTTTGATTTCCATTCAATCATTTAACAAACACTTGAATGCCTACTGTATTACTGTGTCATGCGATAGCTGTATACTGGTGAACAAAACAAACAATTCTTTTATGTGTTATGGGGATGGCAGTATAATGGGGAAGATAAATAAACAAAAAATTTTATTGTTAAAAGAGAAATAACAGGATGGTATGATTGAAAATAATAGGGGAAAGGATCAACTTAAGAGTGATATTTAAGCCACCTAATGGTGAGATGGTGCTAAAAGTGCAAAGAGTACTGCAGGCAGAGCCTGGTGTGTTTAAGGTCATGAAAGCCAGAATGGATGATGTTAGTGGCTGAGTGCTCGGATATATAACTGGAAAGCAAAACGGCACCAGATCACGTGGAGTTTTATAGGCTTCGATACAGAGATTAGATTAGACTTTTAAAGATTTTATTTATTTATTTGACAGAGAGATCACAATAATGCTATGAAGTCACTAGAGGAGTTTAAGCAAAGGAGAAATACAACTCAATTAAAGATTTTTAAAAAAATCACCCTGGTGCGGAAAATGGAAGGGAACAAATGCAGCTTCAACTAGAATGGAAACAGTAGAGAGAGAGAGAGAGAGGTGGATGGATTTGATGTATATTTTTGAGACAAAACTTGCCATTTGTGGGTGAGAGCAAAGTTTCTGGCTTGAGTGGTAGAGTGCCATTTACTAAGAAAGGAGTGACTGCAGGAAGAATGGATTTTGGAGAAAATTATGTATAGATACATTAAGTTTGCAATGCTTGCAGAGATGTCAAGTAGAAAGTTGAACATATGTGGCTAAAACCTTAAGCAGCCATCAGGGCTATGTCTTCTCTATGAGTAAAGGTTGTTTGGAGCTATAGGAACAGATGGCCTGAAGTAAAATATATAGAAAATAGAGGGACTAAGGTAAGAGTCCTGAAAAATGCCCATACTTACGGGCTGGGAGGAGGAGAACTTGATAAAAGAGATTAAGAGTTGCAGCTAGAAGCAAGGGAAATTTAGGAGTGTGGCAAGTAGTTTAAGGATCTGGCAATGCTAGATCACCTGTGACCTTGATAAAAGCAGTTTTTGCACAGTATTTGGGAGATGAGAAAATGCAGAGAGAAGTACGGATCTTTCAATACATGTGACTATAAGGAAACAGATAAATAGGATGGTAATAAGAGAGACTATAAGATCAAAAGAGAGTCTTTTTTTCTTTTTTTTCCTTCCTTCCTTCCTTTTTTTTTTTTTTTAAAGAGAAGATATATTAGTCCATGTCTGGATACTGAAGAGAATGAAGAGTTGGAATTAATCCAGAGGGAAATGGGGAACTTATTGCAGGGTATTAAGCAGGGGGAAGACATTAGATGAGTGCTTTGGAATCATCATTCTGACAGTAATATGGAGAATGCACAAGAAAGGGAATAGAGCCAAAAATGGTTAATAAGGTGAAAAATGAGGGTAGTGTGAACTAGGGCAGAGAAATAGAAAGCTGAGAGATTTTTAAGGGGTGTCTGACTGGCTCAGTTGGTACAGCACGTGACTCTTGATCTTTGGGTCCTGAGTTCAAGCCAGACATTAGGCGTAGAGCTTACTTTAAAAAAAATGAAATCAAAGAGATTTAAGGAAGTAGAACTGACTGACTGGCAGAATGACTGGATGTCAAGGGTGGAAAAGAGACAATGAGCCAGATTTCTAATCTGGACCACTTGGTTGATGGAGGTATCAGTCATTCAGTAGATAGGGGAACCATTTCCTAAAGTTGGCAGCAAAAAGAAAATGATAATGCTTGGTAGACATTTCTCCATAATTGTTCCACAGTTGTCACCTCAAATAAAATACACCTAAACTCATTAACTAGGAGGGGGTCAGATCATAAGTCCCCCATAGGTCCACCTTTCCAAAACTCATACTCAACTACTTATTGTCACAATATCCTTGACCTGGGCTAAGAAACCTACTCTCTACTACCTATGTGAACATAAGTGCCTTTTCTCATGTTAATTCCTGCACTTAGAATGTCTTCTTAAACCCTCACCTTCCCAATACTTTGGCTTATATCTTCAAGGCAAATGTCATCTTTGTAATATGTAGAAGTAACCTCTTCTACATCTACCAGTTTTATAGCACTTAACACACTTCTGACCTTGAATTATATTATGGCGATTTCTTATCTCTTTCATCACTTTTGGGGGGGGCAGGATTTGTCCGATACTATTTCTTTTTGTTCCACAGGTATAAAGATGCTATCAAATATGCTGAATATATACCCATATATATATATATATATATATATACACACACATACATAGTAAGTGCTACATCTTCAAAGCACCATGTGTTAAATATAGGGTATTAGGTCCAGATAGGTCATTAAATCTCTAGGCTTAATTCCTAGGTGCCACTTATTTATTTGTATGATTTAGAATAAATTGGTCAACTTTTAAAATTTCCTTATCTGTAAAACAGGTATGATAGTACCTCTTTCATAGGGTCGTTGGGGGAATTAAATAAGACAGTGTGCATGTGCTGCCCTAGAATAAAATAAATACTCAATAAACATTATTTAACATTATAACTAAAATGCATATACCATATATAGTATTACTATAATTTAGTGAGAGGCTACCTGCTGTAATAAAAAAATATGACTTTTAGGGGCTCCTGGGTGGCTCAGTTGGTTAAGAGTCCGAGTCTTGATTTCCACTTAGATTATGACCTCAGGGCTGTGAGATCCAGCCCAACGATGGGATCCATCCTGGGTGTGGAGCCTGCTTAAGATTCTCTCTCTCTCTCCCTCTGCACCTACCCCATCCCCTACCAGCTCATATGAGCACTTTCTTAAAAAAAAAAAAAAGAATATGACTTAAGACTTCCAGAGTCAGTCTTCATTGTTTTTACCTGTAAAATCTGGGCAAGTTACTTGGTTTTTTTGAGCTTCATTTTCATTATGTGTAAAATGGGGATAATATATATTACAGTGTTGTTTTAGTAAATGAGATGATGGTACACAGTAAGAGCTAAAATTGTATGCTTCCAGGAACAAGACCTCTAATTAATAATCTCAGCCAACAGCAATATTTTGAAGGCTTATTTTTCTGATTGAAATAATAAGCCTATATGTATATTTGACATGTAATTTTCTCTCTAACGTCATTACTTATCAAAAAGATTAAATAAGCTGAGATTTTAAAAAATCTTTACTATTAGTTGGGAAATACAGGTAAAGATTTATAGATTAATTTAGAATAAAAGTAGGCCAATCAAAATGAAACAACAGTGAACAGAGAAAGTGAACATTGCCAAAAACATGGACTAACATCTGTCTTATCTATAAGAAATAGGAAAATATAGTAACTTTCCAGTTCAGGATACACACACAGAGTTCAACTTGGCAGTAACCATACGATAACTACAGGTCAGAAAACAGCTGAAGAGCCAAACAAAATGAATGTAATTGACAGATCAGAATATTAAGAGTTAGAAGGGGCTATAGGGACTATTTAATATTAGCAAACATTAGCAGTGCAAAAGGTTCTATAAAAAAGTGGATACTGGGGAGAGTAAGTTGGAGAAACTTATAAAGCTTAATAAAGTATTAAAGATTCTCAGATGTACTATGGAAAAGAAACCTTTTTAATTTTTAAAAACTGATACTTCCTTTGTTTGGCCACAGAATTCTTTTTAAAAATAATACCTAATAAGGTACTCAGGATTAGGGAATATTTCTTTTATTTTACAGATAGGAAACCTCCAATGGAGGCTACATTGTTTGCTTAATGTAGCACAGAAAGCTACAATGGGAAGGGGGACTCAGATTCTTACCTCTCAGTCCTCCTCTTTATTTATTCAACTGGTATCAGATGATGTATAAGAAAATAAAGCAAAAGTGGGTGTTCTAACATTCAAAGCAATTCTGTGTTAAGCTAGGCCTGTGAAAGGAATTATTGAGGACTGATTTTTTTCCTCCTTCAATAAACAAACTTCAGTCCTTAAACATGGTTCTATTTATTATCACTTTTTTATTATTAATGTTTCTGCTCTTCTATTTTCATGGTAGTGAATACCTATTCTTAGAGTCTACTACTTTCTCTTTAGTAAGAATGGACTCCCGCCCACTCACTTTTTGTCCATTATGTCCACAACATTAACCACATGCTTGATTTATGCTCTCGCTCCAACCAATGCTCCTATAGTGATGGGATAGGACACTGCTCTTAAAATAGACTATGCATATTCATCTGGGAGATGTGGCACAGTGCCAAGGATACTTAAAGTCACAGGACAATCTTAGTACATCCTCTTTAACCACTGGTTTACTAAAAGATTTAGTCGGGGCAGGGTGGGGAAGAATTTCTACATGAAAATAAATACATTAAAACTCACAATACAAAAAGTCACAGGAATTTTTAAGATTAGAAAATAAGAGATGAAAGGAATATTGTAGCTAAGGCAGGGTCCATTGGTTGACACCTCCCTGGCCTCTCAAGGTTGTGCCTACTCTCTCCTCTGATGGATGTCACTGGATATATATTCCACAGGGATCTAATTTTAGTTCTTAACCGAAGTTGAAGGTCAGACACCTAAATCTGATAGTTCTAAACTTTTGCCCTCTGTGTACAGCACACGTGAGTGTGTGAGTGTATGTGTGCGCATGCAAGACAGACGAGGGGGGGGTTATTAAATTCTAAAATAAGCTTACTATAATTAACAGTTGGAACAGTGTGGTCAGTTCTACAAGACAGACCTATTAAAAATTTGTATTTTACAAAAATATTAAACAATCACCGACTCACTGCCAGAATTTCTAACTGTGCTTTTAATAAAGGTTAGAGAAGGGATTCTGAAGGTCAAATTTGGCATTTCTTTATTAAAAGCTAAAGATGAAATTTTCTAAATGAATATTCATGCAGCTGGGTCCATTTGATATTTAGCTTACTATTTTATCTGTGCACTCTTGTGTGTTTCTTTTCCTGCTTGTAGTACGGGGGGTGATGGTAATTCTCACTTTTTATGTAATGGATACTGTCCTTGTGAGTAAGGTTTTATCTCACTGCCTAAATTTCACCTCTACTTTCCCTTATGCACATGCACACTTTTCAGTAAGACAGTCCTTCAGTTATGTTCTATACCATAGTAATTCTGCCAAAAAGACTGAAAAGAGTGCAGAGGAACAACAATTACATAAGTTTGGCTCAAGCTTTTTTGCTAATTAGCAATCCTGAGAAAGACATGTTGCACCATCAAGAGTTCATTAAGGGATAGGAAAGACTGCTTAGGTGTAAATGGAAACACAACATCACTCAGCTACCCATCCTTCCTTGACTGAGGGCAGAAATGGGGATGTCAAACTTTTTATTTCTCTTCAAATATAGTACCAGCCAACTCTGCTTCTCTTAGTACTTAAGAGTCTTTTAATTTTTCAGAAAGTCCTTTTCTCTACTACCTACGTAAAACATATTTTAGTGCTTTAATACACTGGCAAATACAAAGTATCATCGTTTGTTGCTTATTATAATTTACCAAATAAGGGTCATTATCTCATTTAATCTTCAGCAAATTCTTAGCACAAGCTGTAGTTTGATTATGCAATGACTAACAGGGCTGGAAGATGGACATTGCTACAATGTATACCTCATAGCTTAGTGGCTAATAGAGATCATGGTCCCATGGATCTCTACAGCTGCTTTGCCTTTTTGCCTTTTTCAGTTTCTCAAAGTCTTTTCCTATATAGTCTCTTTGGGATTTCCTTGCTTCGTGTCCAGTGCCATCTACCCCATGACATTGAACTATTCACTCTGTACTAATTACTCTATCTCCGAACCCCTGGTTCTCAGCTGTAATGGCCCAGGTATGTATAGTATGTATAGGTATGTATAGAATGGCCCAGGTATGTATAGAAGATAGGGGCATTCTGATGGTAAGCTGATGTTATGGACTGAATGTCTGTGTCCCCATTTAATCTGTCTGTTGAAGCCCTAACCCCCAATGTGTTGGTATTTAGAGATGGGGCTTTCAGGAAAGTAATTAGGGTTAGGGACCCTCGTCCAATGGAATTAGTGTCTTTATAAGAAGAAACACTAGAGAGCTAGCTCACTCACAGTCTCCCCCGACCCCCTCTCTGCCCAAAAAGGTTATGTGAGCACACAGTGAGATGGCAGCCATCTACAAGCCAAGAGAAAAGGCCTCAGAATGAAACCTGCTGCTGGCATCCTGATCTTGGACTTCCTATAGCTCCCAGAACTGTGAGAAATAAAATTCTGTTGTTTAACCAAGCCACCCAGTCTTATGGTATTCTGCTAATGGCAACCAGAGCAGACTAAGATAGCTGAGAAGAGGGACAACAGAGAAGTTAAGGTGTCCCTGTGTGACAGTTATGAGATTTTAGAGATCCTTTAAGGTACACGAAGACACTAATGACGTAGCAGAAAAAGCAGAGAATAGTGTATTGTTTTTCTCTCTATTTCCTAGTGCTACTATTTTCTGAACCTGGATCTGGAGCAATTTTCTTAATCTACCTAAAGCTAAATTTCCTCATTTATAAGACAGAAATGTATCTGTATCACAGTTAGTCATTAGTTAATATAGATAGCATCTAAGAGAACATACAGTAAGATGTAATTCACCTTATATGTCACTTATTGGGAAACAGCACAATTGAAGTGAAGAAAGCACCTGGCTTGAAGTACTAGCTTTGCCCTTGTGGCTATGTGATCTTAGGCAAATTTCTTGAAATCACTTTTGCCTCATTTCTTCATCTCTAAAAATAGGAATAACATCTAGGGCTTTTAAATATTAAATGAGATTATATATTTAAAAATCTTTAGCTTGAAGTAGAGTAGAGGCTAATACATCTTACGTCATAAAGACGGCCAGATGAACAAACAGTTCAAGAAACATTAACAGGCATACTCTACACAGGCACAATATGGCTAGGAAATTGTTATCTGTATTTGTCTTAATGGCAAAGCCACTTGAAAAAGGAAAATGTTGATGTTATAAACATAAAATTGCAATTATGTATTAATTTTATAGATTCTGTGGTGTTCACTTGGAATCTATGGTGTTCACTTGGAATCTATAGTGTCCATTACTGAGCACTTGTGTATTCAGCCCCCATATAGGCACACAACTCAAAATGTTCCCAACTTAAAATTCAAGTGCAAGCAAATTATTCAAGAGAAATAAATTCTAAGTGACAAGAAGTCTATTTTGGGTTGGGGAGCTAAAAAGCGCATAACTTAAGTTGTTTATATATTGGGAAGACTGAACATGTGTAAAATGAATAAATAAGGAATGTAAATGTTTCAATGTATAGCAATTTAAGCTGTGTATTAAAAGACTGAAGGAATAAACTATACATAATTCAGCCAGAAAAATCTTCTTGATAAATATGAGTGTTAGGGGCACCTGGGTGGCTCAGTGGGTTAAAGCCTCTGCCTTCAGCTCAGGTCATGATCTCAGGGTCCTGGGATTGAGCCCCACATCAGGCTCTCTGCTCAGCAGGGAGCCTGCTTCCTCCTCTCTCTCTCTGCCTGCCTCTCTGCCTATTTGTGATCTGTCAAATAAATAAATAAAATCTTTAAAAAATAATATGAGTGTTAGGCAGTAAGTGGGGAAAACATGATAGAGACAGTATGGCAGAAAGGAGGTAGGAAAACATATCAAACAGTGGACAAAGGTAGAGGCAGAGAGGGATATGTGTAAAGTAGGGGGATCAACCAAAGCAGATTTAGAGTTCATATAATCAAAACCTTTCTAACAATTAAAGCTATCTGACAGCAGCGGCTGCTGTGGGTTTCCTGCTACTGAAAGTATTGAGGGTCATTGAGTGTGATGACCCTTGGTGCAGGATACCTTACTTAGAAGGAATCCCACAGTACTGGAAGATATTCTGGGTCCCTTACTACACTGTGAGTTCCCTGAGGAGGAGCACTGAAGGCAGAAAAGGAGACAGAGGACATGGGTTGAGTCTTAGCTCTTCCATTCATTAATTGCGACCTTCGGCAAATCAACTTCTCAATTTTTCATCTATAAATGGGGAAGCTGGGAACACTGGAGATGTCCGTTCAGTCAGTAAACTCTTTCAGGTCCCTAAGAATTTTTAATTAGTCAAAGGCAGACATGCATGTTCTCCCTTTCCTTAGTACACAATCAAACTTTGTAAGGAAGAAAAGAGCTAACTGCTAAGAAAAAGAAGCAGTACCTTTTTGGAAAACAAAAACAAAAACAAACAAACAAAAAAACCCCCAAAACTGCAGGATGCCCAATCAGAAGGATGCTCCTTCTGATCAAGTACTACACGGCTTAAGGGGAGAGCTGACACTACATACTACCCTATCCAGTCCCACTGCAAAGCGTGCTCTTCTGTTTCCTGTCAGTGCAGATAATCAGCTCAGTGTCAAAGCTTTGCTTATGCTCTGCATCAAGTTTCGAATTTTAGAAGCCTAAAATCAGAAAATGAATAGAATCAATTCCTAAGCTATACAGCAGGTCAGCTGAATTATTAATGAGTGGCAGTAAGGCGTAGCACACGGGCTGTGGAGCCAGACTGCCTGGGCTTGGACCATGGCCTCCCACATCACTAGTTTAGGCAAGTAATTTCCTGTGTGCCTTTGTTTCCTCATCTGCAAAGCAAAATAAAAGAACCTACTTTATAGCCTGGTTGTGAGGATTAAACATGTTAATATCATACACTGCTTAGAATGATGATGGACAGGGGCACCTGGTGGCTTAGTGCGTTAGAGCCGGCTCAGGTCATGGTCCCAGGGTCCTAGGATCAAGCCCCACATCAGGATCTCTGCTCAGTGGGGAGCCTGCTTCTTCCTCTCTCTCTCTCTGCCTGTCTCTCTGCCTACTTGTGATCTCTGTCTGTCAAATAAATAAATAAAATCTTAAAAAAAAAAAAAAAGAATGATAATGGACAGGTAGTGTGTGCTACCTACTAGTATTTAATAATAAGCTTTATTGAGCTATAGTTCATATATCATAAAGTTCACCCTGTTAATAAGTGTACAATGCATTGGTTTTCAGTATATTCACACATGTACAACCATCATCATCACTGTCTCATTTTAGAACATTCTTGTTACCAAAAAAAAAAAAAAAATCCACTAGTCAGAAGTTAACTCCCCATTCCTCTCTCTCTAGCCCCTATGCAACAACTCATCAATTTTGTTTCTACGGATCTGCCTATTTTAGACATTTCATATAAATGGAATCATACATTATGTAACCTTTGTGTCTGGCTTCTTTCACTTAGCATAATTTTTTCAAAGTTTATCCATGTTGTAGCCCTTATCAATAACTTTTTTTTTGGCTGAATAATATTTCATTGTATGGTTAACACGTTTTGTTTATCCATTCACAAACTGATATATTTGGGTTGTTTCTACCTTTTGGTTGTTATGAATAATGCTGCTGTAAACATTCACATGTAAGTTTTTGCATGGACAAATATCGTTTCTTTTGTGTAGATACCTAAGAGTACAATTGGTGAGTTTAACCTTTTGAGAAACTGCCAGACTGTTTTCTAAAATGGCTGCACAATTTTATGTTCTCACCAATAAGGTATGAGGGTTCTGATTTCTCCACCTCCAACACTTGTTATTATCTGATTATTTTTATTCTAGCCATATCAGTGAGTGTGAACTGGAATCTCACTGTGGTTTTGATTTGAATTTCCCTAGTGATTAATGATGTGCTGTTATCATTTTGATCATGTGTTTACTGGCCCACTGCATGTCTTTGGGAAAATGTCTATTTAGATCCTTTGCCCATTTCCGAATTGGGTTGTCCTTTTATTGAATTCTTTATGTAGTCTAGATACAAGTCTCTTACCAGATATGTGATTTGAAAGTACTGTCGCCCATCCTGTGGGTTGTCTTTTCATTTTGTTAATAGTGTCTCTAGAGGCACAAATTAACTTCGATGAAGTCCAATTTATCTATTTTGCTCTTTTGTTGCTTGTTCTTTTGGGATCATATCTACAAATCCACTGCCAAATTCTGGGTCATAAAGATTTATCTGTTTTCTTCTAAGAGTTTTATGGATTTAACTCTCACATTTGGGTCTAATCTACTTAATTAACTTTTGTATATGGTAAGAAGTAAAGGTTTAACTTCATTCTTTAACTGGGACTAGCTAGTTATCACAGCACCATTTGTTAAATGACTGTTCTTTCGCCACAGAATGGTCTTGGCATCCTTGTCAAAAATTAGTCCCAGAGACACAGGGGTTTATTTCTGGACTCTTGATACTCTTTCATTGATCTACATGTATATTCATATATTTAATCTATCTGCATGCCAGTACCACACTGTCTTGAATACTGTGGCTTGGTAGTACATTTTGAAATTGGGAACTGTGAGCCAAATTTGTTCAAGATTGTTCTGGCTATTCTGAATCCCTTTCAATTTTGTATGAATCTTAAGAATTGTCTTGTCAATTTCTACAAAGAAGCTACATAGAATTCTAAAAGGTAATTCATTAAATTTGTAGATCAATATGGGAACTACTGCCATTTTAACAAAAGTCACTCATCCAATCCATGGACATGAAATGTCTTCCCATTTATTAGATTTTATTTAATTTTTTTCAACAACATTTTGTGGTTTTCCTAAAATTGAGTTATTTCTTGAGTCTAAGTTTTCTTGGTTCTTGCTCAAGGGCTTACTTCACATATACAACTTTTCAGAATCAGCTCCAGATTTATATTAACTTAATTCCAGTAAGATACAGAAACATTATTTCTACATGATACTACTCCCTTTCCCTCTTTTTGTAGCATCATTGTTATATATGTATCTACAAATGTTGTAAACCCAACAATATATCTTGATAAATATTGCTTTATATAATTTTGTCTTTTAAAGACCCCGAGGAGAAAGAAAAACAAGCATATACTTATAAATTTTGTTATATTAGCCTTCTTATTTATCATTTTGAATTCTCTTGATTTGTTCTTGAGGATGTGAGTTACTATCTAGACTCACTTCCTTAGTCTAATACAGCTTCACTCTTATCCACTGTTGTGCCATTTAGCAAATATATTACATTTCTGTATGTTATTGGCTCAACAATGCATTGTATATTGTTTTATACAAATGTTTTTAAAAACCAGTTAAGAAAGGAGAAATATATGCATTTATATAGTCTTTTAAAATTACACAATTACCTTTACCAGTTCCTTTTCTTTCTTCATTAAATTCAAACTGTGGTTTGGGTCACTTGTTTTCTGTCTAAAGAACTTTTAGTATTCTTATAAGGTGGGTCTGGAACAAATACTCGCAGTTTTTCATTTATCTGGAAATGTTTTTATCTTCCTCGCAATGTTAAAAGATAGCTCTGCTGGTAACAGGATTTTTCTTTGAGCTGAATGAGTATGTTATCCCACTGCCACTGGCCTACATTTTTGAGAAGTCAGCTGTATGTTTTGTAGAACTTCCCTTGTAAATGATGAGTCATTTTTCTCTTGCTGCTTTCAAGATTTTCTCCTTGTCTTTGGCTTTTAGCATTTTTGCTAATGATGTATTTGTTTGTGGATCTCTGACTTATCTTACTCAGAATTATTAAGCTTCCTGGATGTGTAGGTTGTTTTCCAATAAATTTGGGAAATTTTTAGCCATCACTTCTTTCAGTATTTTTTCTTCATTCTCTCTCTCCTCTCCTTCTGCTACTCCCATTATATATAATCTGTTGGCATTAACGTTATCCCATATTTCTGAGTCTTTCTTTCTCTTTATTCTTTTTTCTCTGTTCTTTACCTTGTATATTCTCTACTGATCTATCGTCAAATTTGTTTATTCTTTCTTCTCCCAGTTTCAACCTAATGTTGAGCTCCTTTAGTGAATTTTTATTTGTTACTGTACTTTATTATACCTTTCAACTCCAAAATTTCCATTTGGTTCTTTTTTTCCCTTTTAACAATTTCTCTCTTTGTACTGATATTCTTTATTTGATGTGACATTGTCATCAACCCTTGCATTACTTTTTAAATCATGGCGTCCTTTAGTTCTCTGAATATAATTATAATGGCTATTTTGAAGTCTTTGTCTATTAAAGCCAACATCTGGTCATTCTCATCAACAGTTTCTGTCACCTGCTTTTTCCTCCAGTGTATAGGTCATTCTTTCTGGTTTCTTCACATCATTCATACATATATGAATATATATATATATATATATATATACACACACACACATTTTTTTGGAAACTGGACATTTTATGTAACATACAGTAGCAACACTAGATATTGCATCTACCCTCTAAGACTTGCTATTATTATTTGCTCAGTGACTGGATGAGTTATTTTAATTAAGTATATTTTCCCTCTCCCTATCTACAGATGTTGCTCTGCAGGGGGCTCACCCTCAGTTATGCCACAGTCATCGTAAAATGACAGTGGGTTTGGCTGGCCCCTCTTTGACCTTCTCTTTCCCTGACCACACCCAGCTGTTAAGTTCACTAACTACCAGATGATTGATCTATTGTCTTGAACAATGTCCTGGGTATAAATTGCTCCACAAACTGAACCAATCTATTAGGGCTCCTTTGAAGGGACAGTCCCTGAGGTCAGTATTTAGGATTTGTTCTAACTACCCCATGGCTCCTCCCAGCTGCCTCTTTCCCCTTTTCTCTCTAGCAAACTAGCTAGTCTTCTGGTTAGCCTGCATCTCCAAAGACGTTCTTTCGCCACAACCTGCATCCTCAGGCATGCACTTCACACTCTGTTGCAAATGATGTTGATTTCCTTTTGGGAAGGATTCAGAGATCTCTGCAATAAGGTCTACTTGTTCCTCTGGGCACAATTTCTGAGCTCTGGTTTTGATGCTGTGGGCAAAGACAATGTCGTGCTTCTCTCTGGGTGAGTTTGATGAAGGGACAGAGAAACAGCAACCCCAGCTGTTCTCAGCTTACCTCTCCCAGAGTAGAATCTGCATCCCACAGGTGAGGGCAAGGGCAGCTGGGGCTCCTCTATAAGGAGGGGGACCCCGCCATTCAACTGCATTCACCTAGAATTTAGTCTCAGCAACAGGTAGCTGGGCAGGATGAGAAATGCTGATCTTACATCCCTACTGGGAAGATAGCCTTCCACCTGAGAACTGAGGAAAGAGAGAGTTCTATGTTCTTGATTCTTGAACTCATCAGTCTGGAGAACAGTTTCTATCTCACTCAGCTAATACAGCAGAAGGGAGCAGGTCTCAGTTCAAATACCATAGACTTTCATTTTTCTTACTGAGTTTTAGTAGATTTTCTTGAATAAGTACTTCTTATTGTCTGTATGCTCTTAGGACTATTTTCAGAGACTTTAAATGATTGTTTTTTAAAAATAATTTTCACCAGTTTCAGTGGGGAGCAGGTCTGTAGAACTTCTACTGTCACGACTGGAAGTGGAACTTCTTGATGAGTTTTTTGTTGTTTTTGTTTGTTTGTTTTTGGTATGAGAAAATGAATCTGAAACTCTAAAGTACAAATTGGAGATATACTCTTATTATTCTGAAAAAGAAATCCTAAAATGTAATCCAAAGACCATATGTGGGCTGCTACATCTATGGCCTGCTAAGTTGGAAGAGCTGTTTGATTTTTTCTCCCTACACTTTGTCTCTCAATGCCTTTGTAAACATCCACGATAAAAAATGGAATCTGAAATGAAATTAAAATTATTTTGAACTCCTATGAAGCATTCACCTTGGCCTATGATACAATTCAGCCCTTCTAAGTCAAGTTTTATGCCAGATCCCAGCTGGACTAGAACTTCAGAAAGTAAAAGGTTTAGGATGCTTTTGTGTGTGTGCGTGCACACATGTGTGAATGTGTGTTTTAAAGAAATCAAAATGATGAAAATGATTATTTTTAAAGTTACTGTCTTCTAAATAAGAGTTGTACTAGTGTCATGTAACAGAATATTCCCTAAGGTGAGACATCAAATAAAATTTGACTCAAATTTACAAGGCATATAAAGCTCATTCTGTTTTAGCAAAAACTGGAGTTTAACAATTTCAAATAACTAAAACAAGTGTAAAGGGCTTTCAGGATAAGTATCATACCTTGAGTTATTCCTAAGTATGAATTCACAGTATAGAATCAATGGTTCTGTCTTGGCACATTTTCCTTAGGGGAATCTAATATGGAAATTTACCCATTCATTTTCTAGAGTCTACAATGGCAATCTTTAGTATGCATCTGTAGCTGAGAAAATGCCAAACCACACACCACAGGCAAATAGCCAACTTAGCAACCAAGGTCTAACACAGAACTTGGCACACAGGAATTACTGAAAAAATATTTGTGGACTACAGAGATCTCTACTACTATGCCAAGCACATTCAAGTCTGGGAGGAAAGAGTAAAATGAAGATTTCAAATGGTAGAATGAACTTTCATGTTCATATAAATTTATTTTGCACAATAAACTGGCTCCGTGTGTGATATTATTTCTAAACCAGTAACGTTTTTTATGTTCCCTTCCAAAAGCATATATAAGATAATCAAGAAGGCTCCATTTTAGAGAAAATAGATGATTTTTAAAAAAGCATTGGTCTTTGTTTTTGCCCCTAATCACGCTATTATAGAAGAATAGAATATATAACATAGGCTATATAACCATATTCTTATAATCTACTGTAATTTTCTACTTAAATATAGAAAAGGTAAAGAAAAATAATTATATTCAGATAGCCACCACTTAGTAAATTTCCTTTGTCATTTTTCTTTGTATAGTTATTACTTTTACATGATTATGATCATACTGTATGAATACTTTTGTATCCATTTTTTTCCAGTAAACATTACACTGAGATTCTGCTGTATAATTAAGAGAATATCAAATTCAGAGTCAAACAATATGTACAAGTCACAGGAATTCTGGCCTCCACTCAATCTCCAAGTTCCCTCCATTTATTTAAGAGGTGTTTACTATATCTAGGTGCCTATTTTCTGTTGCAGGCGGGGCTGAAATATATAAAGAAAACTAAGCCAGAGTTCTTGTTCTTCAAGAGTTCTCTACTAGCAATTACTCTCTGCCTTATAAAAAATGGGCTTATCTATGTGAGTTTAGATGTTATAATATAAATGCTCAAAATTTGGCTATTTTTAACTTTACTCTCTTGAGGAAAATTGCTATGTACATAAAGATTTATCTCAGACAACTGAGGTTTTCCACATTCGATATGGCTGTATTCTCTTACCTGACAGGTGAAAGAGCTGCAATTCTTTTACTCTTTTACGACATGTATTTTTAAACATTTATTACTATTAGTACTCTTTATTGGTCTTGAGATCAGTTGTGTTTTAGAAGCCAATATAAGAGATTTTATTTCCTCAAGATGTAAATGTTCAGGTTATTCATCATACTTCCCCCCCCCCCCACCATCCTACCTATTTGCATGATGTATTTGTTTATGTGCAGGTAAACAATCACAGCCTAGAGGTAGAGGATGTAAGGCAAATGCTTCAATAAGCACAGGTGCTTTTATCCAACCATACAACAATCCACATGTACCTGGAACTATCTGCATTATATGCAAAATTTAACAGTTGTATCTGACTTAGCTTCTCCCCAAAAACTTAAACCCTCCTTGTTGGTAATTTCCTTTGCTATTTTCCAATTAAGTCTAGTTGCCTAAATGGTGTCTCAAGGAATGAAACAAGAGATAAAACAAGGTAGTGAGTCATGACTTCAAAACCTCTGAAATATACCTCAAGTGGTAATGAGTGGCAGCTATGGAGCACTGAGCAGTGGCGGGGCTGCACTTATCAGTCCGAAAATCCATTCTCTATTTGAGGACCTGCCACTTACTAGTCATGTGAGTGGTAGCAAGTTGTCATTAACGGGAGCCTCAGTTTTCTTATCCATAAAATAGGGTTGGCAGTAGTCTCACCATACTTACATCCTTACTGCATTACTGTTGCAATACAAATCTTCGTAAAAAATGTAGACACTACCTAAGGGTTGGGTCTTTTATTATATATTATATAAATATATTAGCTATATATATTAGGTATAAGGATCATTATTTTATAACGATTTCCTTAAAAGCTCAGTATAATCAAGTTTTATTTTTTGAAAGGCTCTGTCTATTCATTTACATTTACTTCTAAGTCGTCATTAAAGTTCTTAGAAGAAAGGGATTGTGTTTTTCAGAAAGATAACACCTGTAGTTTATTGAAAGGGGTGCTGCTGTTACCAAGGAGCTATTGGAAGAAGGCTCCAGAAACATGTTTAGGAAAGAGGAAAAGAGAACTGGGGCAGCAAAATAAATTGTACAGTAACTTGAGTTACTACTTGAGTTCCTCTTATTTTCAGATTGGGTTTAATGTGGAGTCATGCCTATACTATTCTACATCTCTATAGAGAGAACCTAAAAAGCTGTTAGGATATAGATCCTTTAGAGCATTCCAATAGTTTTAGGGCCTCAGGCATGAAAGAGTCACTAATGATTTTAACCCTTGGAGACTAACATGGTTTTGTTTGCCTATGTTTTTCCATTAATAGGATAGCTAGCTAGGTCCCTAAGGGCATATGTTTATATCTGACCTCCTAGGAAGCAGGAATCTACCTACCATCACTGATACAGAAGTTACTATCTCCAAAGATCTGGCAGGCAGTAAAAGACAATACTTCGATGTGTTACATTTTGCTACTATCCTACAGAAAATACACATGCTTTACTAACAACTGAGTAGGGAATTATTCTGCCTCAACTGAAACCTACATGGAGTGGGGGGAATCTCTGTCTTAATGTACTTATTTTGACCAGTAAAAGCACCATCAGATTCTAGTATCAGATTCTCAAGGCACCTTGAATCAAGAGATATAGTATAGATTCTCTCAAAATAAAAGTAGCAACTGCCTCCCTAGCCTGAATACCTATCATGAATGTGTCAAAAATTATTCTTTTAAACACCTTGCCCCTTCTTTTTTTCACTTAACTCTGTCCCCTTAGCATATACCTGTCTCTCTCCTCCTCCTTCCCTTCTCTCTTTACTACGTCATAGTATTCCACTATGCAGATGTACCCTAGTTTCTTCAAATACCCCCTAGACATTTATTTGTTTCTAATCTTTTGCTATTATGTATAATTTTCAATAACTAACTATATTTATTTGGGTTGAACCTATTCACAGAATAGATTTCTAAAAGTGACGTTGCTTGGTCAAAGGGCAAAATGCATCTGTAATTTTGGAAGACGGTGCCAGTTTCTATTCCACAGGGATTGTGCCATTTTGTACTCCCACCAAATGTGTAAGTACTTATTTCCTGAAGACTATTTATAAAAATACACGTGCCTGGATTCCACCCCCCAAATTCTGACTCAGTAGATAAGGGGTCAGGCCTGAGTAGACCTTTTTAAAAAAGTTTTTATTTCTTTTTATTTTTTATTAACATGTAATTTATTATTAGCTCCAGAGGTACAGGTTTGTGAATCGCCAGGTTTACACACTTCACAGCACTCACCATAGCACATACCTTCCCCAATGTCCATAACCCAACCACCCTCTCCCCTCCCTCCAGCAACCCTCAGTTTGTTCTGCGTGATTAAGAGTCTCTTATGGTATGTCTCCCTCCTGATCCCATCTTGTTTCATTTATTCCTTTCCTTCCCCCCCAAACCCCCCACGTTGCCTCTCAACTTCCTCATATCAGGGAGATCATATGATAATTGTCTTTCTCTGGGCAGGCCTATCTTGAAAAGGCTCTCCAACCAGCATATCCCTAGCTGAGAATCTGTTCCACAAGGTACTCTAGTCTTGTTTACATTGTTCAAATCCAAAAGAAAACTTAAATCTTAAATCTTTACCCTTCAGAGTCTATACCCCATGTCACTAATTCAATAAATATTTTTTGAGTACCTATTATGTGCTGTTCATTCTAGATGTTGAAGATATAAATATTAGTATCTATCATTGGAGTGTGCAGAGTTTATCAATGAGAGACATTAATATATAATTGAAAGATAATGTGGGGCACCTGGGTGGGTCAGTGGGTTAAGCCTCTGCCTTGGGCTCAGGTCATGACCTCAGGGTCTTGCGATGGAGCCCTGCATGGGGCTCTCTGTTCAGCAGGGAGCCTGCTTTCCCTCCCTCTCTGCCTGCCTCTCTGCCTACTTGTGATCTCTCCCTCTCTCTGTCAAATGAATAAATAAAGTCTTAAAAAAAAAGAGAGAGAAACTATGTGCAATCATAATGTTAGAGATTTACATAGAATTTTATGGGAACACTGAAGAGGGCTACTCCATCATAACAGAATGTCAGAGGAAGCTTCCTGAAGGTGTTCCTGGAGCTGAGCAGGTGAAAAGAGGAAGTGGTATACAAGAAGGAGAGGGCATTCTAGGTAGAAAACAACTTATGCAAAGTTAGGAAAAAAGAGACAGAGGGATGTGGATGCGTATGTAGCTGGAAATACTTCATATGACTAAGGCATAAAATATAATATAGTACCGGACAGATATCAGATGACTGGACATGTATAATATCATGTTAAGATGCCTGACCTTATTCTATAGGTAAAGAAAGTCACTCATGGGTTTTAAAGTTGGGAGTGACAAGATCATATTGTTGTTTTAGAATTAGGGACAGTGGACTGAAAAGACACATAACTGGAAAAAGCAGGAACAGTCAGGAAACTGGTACAGTAACTCAGGTGAAGGCTTGAATTAGGTCAGGGATTAAGAAGATAATGGACTGAAGGAGTCTTAAGAGGTAGAATGAGCAAAATATAGACATACATGGGGGTGGAGGTAAATAAAGGGATGATTTCAACATATTATCAAACCATTCCCAGCAGAGCCCTGGATTTAAGCTATTTTTTCAGCAGCAGTGATAGGTTTTCACTGGTTCAGTCATATTCTCTCACTTGGTCTTGATATTTATATGGCCAGGGATAAATGTAGGGGCCCAGCAAATGCTCAGGGGAATCTGGTGAGCTCCTCCTTTAGCATCATGCTCTAATCAGCTAAGTAAAGCAACCACAGGCAACCCCAACAGGTAAACATAACATTACATGGTCTGATCTCTTATGCACCCTTTCTTTATTTTTATTTTTATTTTTTTATTGATTTTAGAGAGAGGGAGACAGGGAGAAAGAAACTTAAGTAGGCACTATGTGCCCAATGTGGAAATCGACACAGGGCTTGATCTCATGACCCTGAGATCATGCCCTGAGCCAAAATCAAGAGTCACACACTTAACTGACTGAGCCACCCAGGCACCCCTCTGATCCACCCTTTCTTATAACTCCTCCGCTGGTGAGGCTATTGACTCCATTTTCCTCTATGCCTGTGAAGTCAGTGACCAAGACAATTGCTGACAATATAAATAACTGCCAGTCCAGGAAACAATGTGTGGTTGAGGGGCAGCACCACCAACAGCTGCTTTCCCAAAACCTAATCCAAAGCCAAGTTTCCCAATATTAGCAATGCATTTTTGGGCAGCCTACATTTCTGCCACCAAATAAAGTCAATTTCTGGAGGTGAGGAGACATGGGAAGAGTCCCCTCTAAACTCTTCCCATTTCCCCGATTTACGCAAGTATAATGGTCCTGTGAGGATGAAACAGAGAAAGTTGGGTGTAATCCATACCACCCCTGGTACTGTCGTCTTCTCAGAGTTCCTAAAAACAAACTGAAGGGAAACCAAAAACTAAATAATCACCAGATGAAAACAAGTTCACTCTTTAGAGTCCATGAATGAAATACACACACACACACATATACATACAAACACACACACACAAACACCAAAGCTTACCTTTCTTTTATCTTCATCTGTTGATTCAAATTTGAAAGTAGCCCTATGCTGAGGGGGAAAAAAAGGGAAACAATGTCATTTTAAATATACAGATTTTTAATTTTGGTTATATTTAAAAACACGTCTGTAGAAATGTTGCCTTCCCACATTGTATTTCAACAATCATATTAAAGGAAGAAAGATTAGCATGTAAGTAAATAATTACAAAGCAGTATGAAAGCCTACAGCAGAAAAACAGACAAAAAGAACAGAGTACCAAGCCACTAACTCTGCCTGAGGAAATCTGGAATACTTTGCACAGAATATAGAGCATTTAAACTGGATCGTAGGGGATGAATAGGAGTTTGCCGG
Organism: Mustela erminea; assembly: GCF_009829155.1. Lineage (NCBI taxonomy): Eukaryota > Metazoa > Chordata > Mammalia > Carnivora > Mustelidae > Mustela > Mustela erminea. The sequence goes on from NC_045619.1 coordinate 15,288,101, forward strand.
AAGGCAAATGGAAAGCACTGTAAGGACAGAAACAAAGGCTCAGATGTGTGAAATGCTATGATATATTTGTGAAATAAACAGGTCTGTCAGAATGAAATACAGGACACATGTGAGGGGATGGGAAAGTAGAGAAAGAGAATGGAAAAATAAAATGGACAGAAATTTGGAAGGGTCTTCAGTGTTGCTAAGACCCAATGTTGCTTTCTTTTTCATACGCACTTAGAAATGATCAGAGAATTGTAGACAGGAAAGAGATTTAAGAGACTGGTATTTCAGAAAAGTAATTCTCTAAGAATTAAGGTTTAAATTATTGCTCCACCACTAACTAGTGGAGCAGATAATAAAATCTTTATTAGTGGATTTCTCTTGTGAAAAGAGGGAATACCTAGTTCACAGAGCTGCTGTGAGGGTTAAAATAGCTAAGGCATGTAACATACATCTCAGTGCCTGGTGCTGAGTAAACACTCAGTAAATATTAGGATTATAATGATGATGATGCCAATGATATTGACAAAAAAAATAACTGGAAGAGAACAGAGCGCCAGGACTCTTTAAATTTCCGATCCAAATGATTGGCAACACTGTTTTCCTTTCTGTAGCTGAAACAGAGGATGGAGTAAGTTACTTGCCCATTGTCAACAGAAACAGTGATATTACCCAAAATAGAGCACAAAGCTTCTCATTCCCTTTCTCAGGTTTTATTCAGGAGAATCAAGTGCTCTTATGAATCTTAAGTTTTCCTTTAAAAAAATATCCACTGAACATCTCTGCCTTTCTTCTGTATTTTTCTCATTGGCCACAATGACACTTATTGGCAACTCATCAGGAGTTAAGTACACAAAGTACCAAAGACATCTTGATTACAGGTGGTTCTATGTTGTCAGTTTTACAGAAGAAGCAATTTTTGAAATTAAATGAGATGGAGAATGTTGACAGAGAAGCAGTTCTGAAGAAATGGTCAGGGGGAAGACTTAGAGGTAAGAGACAAGGCTGTTTGAAGAAACTGGAAAGAGGCTGCCTCACATATGGTTTGTGAAACAATTAAAATGGATGATGTCAGGTGGTAAGATGGGCTTGAATTTAAAAATTTATACCTGATCTAGCAGATAGGTGACAGGCAACTAAAGGAAGATTCTGAGGGAGGTATAAACAATAGAGCATTCTGGAAGAATATTTTGGGCAGCTGCTTACAGGCCAGATCAAAGGAGACCAAGACTGAGGACATAAAGCCTTCTAAGAAATAGGCATCAATAATCCAGGTGTGCTATAGCTGGCAGCAGTATAAACTGAAATAAACTCTAAAAGTGAAAGTAATTTGGCATCATATACTAGAAAATATAAAAATATTCACATCCTTTGACCCAGAACTTCTACTCCTAGGAAGTTTATCCTAATGAAGTCATCCAGAAGGAGAGAAAAATTATATACATAATCATATTTGTTGCAGTGTTATCTAATATTATGGAAGAAGGAGACAGTCTGAATATCCAACAACAGGAGACTGAGGAAATAAACTGCTGTGCATCCACTGATAAAATTTTACATTGCAATTAAAACAAAAGATGGCTAAAAATATCTTAACAACATGGAAGATTACTTATAATGGCATCAAGTGGAAAAATAGTAAAACACCAAGCTAGATGTCTATGGTGACAGTACCTGTTTAAGTACATGGATGCATTCGAACAAAGGCTTGAGTGTTAAAATGCAAAAATAAAAGCAACTGTATAGCGGTGGTAGGATTTCTGGTGAGGTCTGACAAGTTCCATTGTTGGTATATTATTTTCATAATTAAAAGGGAAATTTAAAAAATGAAAGAAAAATGAATGAATGAACAAGGAAAGAAAGAAAGAAAGAAGAGAGAAAGGAAGAACAAGTTGTAACTCCGAAGTCTGTAACTCAGGAATTTATAGGCAAGGTTTAATAAAAACTAACTTTAGATAAAGAAGCAGCAGACATCAGGCTAAAGTTTTAAACTGAAGCATAATAAAAGTCCAATACATATGATAATAAATTGCACTCAGAGACCAAGAAAGCTGATTTTTTCCATTATATGTGAAATATTAAATTGATAAATTATCTGGGATAAATGAACCTGGTTGCCAATATAATGGTTCTCCTCAACTTTTTCTGGCATTTGTGTTAAAGGAACAGAGAAAGAAATCATCTTTTGGAAAAACCCTCATTAAGTTATAAAAATATCTTTCAGACAATTTCTACATAGAATTCATCTTTTAAGGTGATAATTTAGAATAGTACCAAGGACTAAATTTTCTGTTGCTTTTAAATGCAAGGCTGATCCGGTCATAAAACCAGAACATTAACAAAGAAAGAAAGAAAAGCTTTCAAAAGCCCTAACTAGCATGAGGGCTTAATTTAATTAGAAAATATACTCGCATATGAGGCAATACAAATTGAATTTTGAATGTGCCAATCTATTCAGAAGCTCAGCCCTCTATGATTATTTGGATCCAAAGATGTTGGCTTCTCTAGGGCTGGTTTCTTTTATACAACTTAGATTGTATCTAATCTGTTTAGTACTTCTAGCCCTTATTCTATACCTTTTCAAAGACTGAAAGGAAGGGAAGGGGAACTAGCATTTCTGGCTGTAAATACCTTTATAGAACTGCTAGCCAAGAGCCAGCCACCTCACCTTCTTTATATGCTTAATTTCCAGATGAACAGGAGCAACAAGTCAAATATAAGCTAAAGAGTAAAACCATTGTTCAGTTTAGAGACCAAGTAAACTAGGAACAGCTCCGTGATAGATCAGATTTTTAAGAGGACTCCTCCCTGTAGGTTTTATATCCCATGAGTAGGCTCTAAAAAGCTCAGGTTTAGGAGTTAGACGGCACTGGGTTTGAGTACAGTCCTGTTGTTTACTAAAAGTGTGACCTTGGTCAAGTTATCCAACTTTACTACCTGTCAGAGTTTCCTTATCTTTTATGTATGGCACCTTGCACATTGCAGGTGTTCAATAAGTGGCCACTATTGTTATTATAGCATGGCCTATGATGTGGCATCTAGCCAAATACTGACCTACTAGAGAACTAGGAGTCATTTCATATTTTAGAAGATATACTCAAACAGTACTGATACAAGGGAATTAGCCTACTGGGTGTGTGTGTGTGTGTGTGTGTGTGTGTGTGTGTGTGTGTGTATTGTGCTGTATTTCACGAATAGAGATTATTCCTAGAACTAACCGCCAGTAATTGAGATTGTATAATTCTCAGTTACTGAGAATTATAAGTCTGGAAACAAGAATAAGGTATAACAAAGAACAGCTCACTAAACATGCTCCTCTGCAAAAAATCTGTGGAACAAGCTCAAAGAGTCAGAACTTAACCTCAAACTGGAAAGCAAAAAGTCCTCTGACATGGTCCAGGATATTTACATACCCTATTCAAATGTGTAGCCTGTATTTCTAGAACTGGCTCAATATTAGGTCCCTATCCATCAGGTTCTTATAGCACATAAATGAAGACCTTGCTGCGATCAGTATCATTTTCTTTTCTTATGAGGAGTACTCTTGGAGACCTACCTACTTCCCCAAATCTTATATAACTTTTATCTTTAATTTGGTCATAAATTTGTCATATTTCCAAAATGGAATCCTGTTGGAAATTGCTATGGGATAATCATAAATCCAGGTAGTCTCTACGGCTACCAAGCCATCTCTCTATCATCATAGTTGATGACTCTAGGCTCAGTCTCTTCACTTATTAACTAAAGGGGACAGATCCAATTACCTTTGAGATTCCTTCCAGTCTAAATATCGTCTGATTCAGGGAGCTAAGATAATACTGTATATCTCAGGGCCGTTGATCACTGTTCTGATAATCCTAACAACACCATAAAGGTGGTAATCTCTCTACTATATCTGTTGGGTTTTTTTAAAAGATTTTATTTATTTTGACAGAAAGAGAGAGAGCAAACGAGTGGGGGGCGTGGGGGGAGAAGAGGCAGAGGCAGAGGGAGAAGCAAACTCCCCACTGAAGGAGCCTGATGTGGGACTTGATCACAGGAGTCTGGGATCATGACCTGAGCTGAAGGCAGATGCTTAACTGACTGAGCCACCCAGGCCCCCCTCTAGTAAATCTGTTACCAGAACAAGACTTGAAGGAGGAGGAGGCTGGACAGCCTACACTAGACCAATCCATATGTCCCATAATTAATAGCTCACTCTATAACTGGAGTGGAGGTGATTAGGACCCAATGGTAACCAAAGGAAGTACTGTATTAGTCCTGAAAACATTTTTCTCTTCTGTGCTCAAAAACACAGAATAGACAGGGTAAAGGCAACATGACCTTGCACAAAGAGTCCTGGACATGGAATCCAAAGAATATGGATATGGAATCTGCCACTTCTAGCTATACGCCCTTGAGCCCATAGGTAGTCACTTGTCTTTCCTATTCCCTGTGAAAGAGAATACTTCTATCTTTCTCATAAGTAATAATGTAATAGAATTATACGTGATGACATGTGAAAATGCTTGGCATAGATAATACATAGAACATAGCAAGCACTCAATGAAGGTTAACAGGTGAATTGAGACAAATGAAAAAGAGTAACCATTCTCTCTATTTGTTTTTTAATACTTTCCTATGCTAGGTCAACTTGCATTATGCCCTTGAGAAACAGACAAATTTCATTTTTTTCTGGGATAGATAGATCTTCCCTCTCCCCCAGAATAACAAGGGTCAGGGAATGAAGGAAGAAGGCTTGAAAATTAGAGTCTCAGTAATACAGTAGAAATTAGATGTTGTTACCTGGAGCCAGATAGGTAACTATGCTCTAAACAAGGTACAAGGTATTTTGCTACCCATTAGAAAATATAAGTGTCAAGGAAAAAGAAAGGCTAGAGTATACTCCCCTAATTTTTTGTTAAATCAGGCTACATCAACTCAGTGCTGCAGGTTTAACTCCTGCCTTCCTCACTGCCAGGTACTGTTTTAAGTGCTTTAGACATATAACTCACTTAACCCTGACAACAAACCTATGCTGTAGGTACTATTATTGTCCCTGTTTGACAGGTGAGGAAACTGAGCCACAACAAAGTTATGTAACTTGTCCTAGGCCACATAGATGGTTAGTTAAAAATCAGAGTCCAGGCAGTCTGGCTCCAGAGCCTGTGCTATGCCCACAGAACGTCCTCAGTACCTTGATCACTAGAACTGTAACTCACTGAGTAAGCGCCTCCTAGGTGCACTGTGTTCAGTGTACAGCATTAAACTTCAGTTAATTTAAGCCACACGATAACTTAGGTAATAGTATCCCTATTTTACAGATTAGTAAGCCAAGACTCAGGCTTAAAATAACATCCATAGCCATGAAGCCAATAAAAGGCAGATTTGAACCAAGATTTATCTGACTCTAAATTCTACCTTCTTTCCACTATCTGGCAGGAAGAGCCCATTAAACATGCTCTCTGCAAAAATCTGTGGAATGAACTCAAAGAGTTGGAACTCAACATCAAACTGGAAAGCAAAAAGTCCTCTTACATGGTCCAGGCTATTTACATACCCTACTCAAATGTGTACACTGTGTTTCTAGAACTGTCCCAAGTTCTAGCTTTATTAGAGAAACAAGGTAGCATAAAGAACCTCATCCCCCAAATAACCTGTCACTTTCCCTATACATCGTTTATTTCCATTCTTGGTTAGACTCCTCAATGTCCCTAAACATTTCTCAAATCTATTTTTCCAGATGAGGAAAATGAAGCACACAATATTCAGCTACGTTTTAAGGGTTTTAGACTCCATATCCCATACAGCTGGGTAGTTTAATTTCACCTCCCCATTTTTATCGCCAGACCACCACAGTCATACTTCCCCTTCCTATTCATCTGCCTCCAAGGTCTCCCTTGCCTTGACGGGCAAAGCCCCATTGTCAATATGAACCTTAGCTATTTTCTTTGTACGCTAGCCCTACTATAATCAGCATTAAACACGAGAGCTCTTTTCTGAAGGAGCTGACTGATGGGGCTTGTGTCAAATCAGAGCATTCTCAGGCATGGCTCAAAGAGTACTTCAGGAATACCGCCTTAAATAATATACACCGGGCACTATAACTTTAAAAACATTCCCGATGTGAAAGGAGAGCTGGAGATGTCCAGAAGCTAAGCTCTGACAGCACCTGGCCAGGAGTAGTTAGTGGAAACCAACCTGGAGGGAGATCAAGGAGAGGAAGAGATAAACTCAAGGAATCAAATCTGGAGTTCTGGTCAGCTTAGACATGAAGGGAAGGAGAAATACTGAAGAAAGTGGTAAGATCCAGTTGGGGGTTTTTCCCTCCTCCCTTCCCTAAAGAAGAAAGTTCCTATTTATTGCTGGATATCTGGCATATAGTAATTGCAAAATAAATACTCATTGATTCAACACTCTTTCTTTTGAAAATCAGTTGGTAGCTGCCTCAATTTCTTTTTGGAAAGGAGTTACAAATCGGGTTAAATGAATTTAATCTCCACAATATGTACACCTATGCCTTAAATGAATTTCTCCTAAATTAGGCAGATACGCAATAGTAAAGCGTATCAGAGAGTGGAAGAGCAAGATACAAACAGAATTTAATCAAGCCACACATCCTCCCAGAGAAAGCAACATAGTAGTGTAGAAAGAGCTGTCAGACAACCTATATTCAAATCCCAGCCCCATCTCTCAGTGACTGTGTGGACTTAGGGCAACCTTATCCTAAATGTCATTTGGGAAATGGGGAATACCACCACCTTCCTCACAGGGTTTTTGGGAAGATGAAATGGAAATGAAGGTGTCTTATCTTGGGATCTTCTCCACCCAGGGCAGAAACAGCACAATGGCAGCTCAGTCATACAAAGTACAATAAAGTGCAGTGGTGGGCACACAGCAAACCCAGAAGGGGAAACTATGAGTGGGAGCAAGTGAAAGGAAGAAGATGCGGTATCTAAGGTGAGACTTGGTGTTGGCTGTTTTCACACTAGTGAAGAGTCAGTCAATTCCTATAAAGTAGTCTCCTAAATGAAGAATAAAGGTGTGATGTGCTACCTTTTGTAGTGCGCATGTAAAATTCCTGGAAGGAGAAGTAATGGAGAGCTAACGGTTCTTGGAGGAAACATTCAGAGAAGTGACTGGGATTTATAACAAGATACCTTTTTACTGCACAGTTGTTAAGTGGAAAGAACAATTAATGGTTTGAAGACCTAGGTTGGAATCCCAGCTCACAAGGATGACCTTGGGCAAGTTACTTAACAGAAACAATCTCAATTGCAAAACGAAGATAAAACCTCACAGGACTGCTGTGGAGATTAAATGAGATGATGGATGGGAAAGCTGTTAATCCGATACATGTAATAGGTATTATTCGGAGTCAGAACCTACCCCCAACTTACAACATAGTACGTCCATGACCTTGGCATGATTTCAGTTCTTAACGCCTCGGTTTTCTCATCTATAAAATGGGAAGGATGGTACCATCTACCCTATAAACACCCTGAGAATCAAGTTTGACCATACAGGAGACATCAAGCCCTGAAAGTGTGCGGTGCTGTAGGCATACAAAGAATTGCCATCGTGGCTGATAGGTTTTATGCCTATCAAGGGCCGTGTTTAAGCACGGAAACACGGATTTTCATGCTATACAGGTGAGGAAGCCTCGCGTGCATTTAGGCATCCCAGAGCGGGGCACAGGGCACAGACGCACATCTACGGATTCCGGGGGTGTGACTTGCACGCTTGGGAGGAGGACCACAGGACAGCCTGCTGGGCCGGAATCAGAGGAGTGGGCGCCAGAGTGGGGGCAGGGGGATGCAGGATGCACGGACCGGGAAGGCTGGGGGCACAAACACGCATGCCCGAGCCGGAAACGTTTTCGGGGGAGAGTAACGCGCATCCCCGGAATGAAGGGGGTTGGGAGGGATGCGAGGTGCAAGCCCCGAGGGCGGCCCGGGGGTGCTCTACCGCACGCCCGGGTCCAGGGCTCTTTACCTTATCGCTGTAATCCCTCAGGACCCGCTCGATAGCCCCCGCCTCGCCGGCCCGGACGATGTAAAGGGCGCGCTCCTCATCCATGGCCGCAGGTGCGGGGGAGCCGCGGCCGCTCTGCGCGCCCAAGCCGCTGCCTCCAGGTAAACGCCTCGCGCCCCCGCTCGCTCGCTCGTTCCCAGCTTCCTTCCTTCCCTCCTTCCCTCCCTCCCTCCTGCCTCCAACCCGCCAGCCTCCGCCCGGGCTGGGCCGACGTCACCGCCCCTCAACTTTCACCCCGCGACGTCACGGTCCCCCAGCAACCGGCGCCTCGCGGCCGCCCCCGTCAAGGCCCAGGACTCGATAGAGGCCTGACGAGCGGCCTGAGGCGGGGTCAGTCCCGAGGCCTGGCTTACTCTCCAGCCTCTCCCTCCCTCGGAGAAAAGTCCAGCCTTTTAAGTGCGCGCTTGCAGACAGAACTGTTTTTCTCTCCTGACCCTCCTCTATGAATCATTCTCCTCAGCTGACGAGAGCGACCCGGCTCTTCTCCTCCCCTCTAAGAGCCAGCACCTAAATGGACTACAATTCCCTGCGTTCGTTGGGGGCATTCCCCTCTTCCATCTAATTTACTCGTTTGCCGAATGGCATGCCGGGATTAGTAGTCATCCAGCGGGAAAGACTTCCCTCCAAAGGCATGCTGGGAGCTGTGGTCCGGCCAGGGCCGGAAACGGGAGTCCCGGGGCCGCTCGAGGCCGGCGGCGAGGAGACCGTTAGGGGGAGGGTGTAAGCGTCGGCTCTGCCTCCTTTTTGTTCCTATCGGAGCTGACTGTCCTGCTCTAGCCTTGGCTGGTCGGGCAGGATGACAGTCGCGGAAACTGGCACCCCTTGGTGGGAACTGCCGAGCACCGGTATAATTCCCTCTTTTTCTCGTTTAGCGGTTTCGGTCTTTCTGAAATTCTTTCCTTCCTCCCCTTGTTTGCGGTCATGTTATGTATTCAGCCGCAGTAATGTGGGAAATTGCAGGCACTTCTCTGGATAAAAGGTCCTTTTTTTTTTCCCTTAGTAATAGTGGCTGCCACGTATCGCGCGCCGCGGGGGCTCCAGACTCAGTGATAGGTGGTCGCCATGCAGCTTCTGATTCTCGCGACACGCAGATTTTTGCGGAAGCAAAGGAACCCCGATAGGTTAAGTAATTTGTCCTAAGTCACATACATAGCTGGTAAATGGGAATAAGAGACTTAAATCTGGATCTTTCCCCCAAAGACAGCTGCTCTACACCCTCCAGTCGTGTAATAATACTGATGTCCTAGTGATGATAGTGGCGATGCGGAAAGTGAAGGTGAAAGAGGCTCAGGTTTGCTAAATGTTTTTACTATGGGCCATGTTCCTGTTACACGCTCCACCTGTGTCCTCTCAGTCGGTGTCTCACAAAGTCCACAAGTACTTGAGAACCTGCGTTGTGCCCGGCACTCTATTCAGTAAAGTTCAGTACTGCTCAGTGTAGGTACAGTGGGCCCCAAATAACGCCCCTGCTCTTAGGGGGCTTCCAGTCTAGTGCTTAACCCTTTGAGGGAGGTACTGTTCTCTTCTTATTCTCACTTTAAGATGAAAAAAACAGTCTTGGAGAGGTTAATAGAGTAATGTACCAAGATTGGGCAATTTGGAAACAACCTGAATCTATGCTCTTTTTGCTCTCCCAAGCTATTTGTTAGAGAATGAGTGAATTTCCCGAGAAATTCCCGAGTGAATTTCCCAAACAGAAATCTGTTCCTCTCATAATTATTTTATTTCTTCTATGTGTCAGATGCTGTGCTAGCTCTGGGAATTTGGCGATAAAAAGGAATATGGAATCTAAGCTCATGGAGCTTTTGGTCTTTCTGTGGATTATACTTTTCATGCGGCATTTATTGAGCATATTCGTTGAGCCAGGCCCTGAGTGCATGCTGTGCCCATAATAAACTAATTCAAAAAGATTTTAATCTATCTTTTGAAATCAAAAGTACAGTTCTGGGGTGCCTGAGTGGCTCAGTGGGTTAAAGTCTCTGCCTTCAGCTCGGGTCATGATCCCAGGGTCCTGGGATTGAGCCCCGCCTCCGGCTCTCCACTCAGCGGGGAGCCTGCTTCCCCTTCTCTCTGTCTCTGTTGGCCTCTCTGCCTACTTGTGATCTCTGTCAAATGAATAAAATCTTAAAAAAAAAAAAAGTACAGTTCTTAGAGGTGTTGCGGTAATAATAAGCTACATTCCTTAGATAATAGTAATATCTTGCAATTGTTTTTAACAGTTACAAAACATCTTAATATACACTGTCTCAATGGATTATTGAGAAAGGTACTGTTCCCATTTATAGATAAGAAAACAGGCTCAGATGAGCTAGGTAACAAGAGCTAGGACTCAGACTGAGAGCTTTAAGGTAACAGTATTTGGGTTCCTACTCTGTGTCCTATTACATGCCTTTTGGGTAACCATATATTTATTTTTGGAACAAGGGCACCATGACAGGATACTAACAAGCATGAAGTATCAGAGTTGAGATGTTTCTTTTAGAGAATTTTTAAAAAGACTTTATTTGAGAGAGAGCAGGAGAGAGCATGAGCTGGGCTGTGGGGAGAGGCAGAAAGAGAGGGAGAAGCAGACTCCCTACTGAGCAGGGAGCCTGATGTGGGGCTCTATCCCAGGACCCCAAGATCATGACCTGAGCCACCCAGGTACCCTGAGATGTTTCTTTTAAAGAGGGTCTTAGACATGGATTCAAAATATCTGTTTACCAGAAATAGGCTTGTGTTTTTAGCCTCCGACCCTGTACTTCTAAAAAGAGATTTTAAAAAAATGTAAAACCACATCAATTAACAACTTGGGAAACTGCACTTTAGTAATTTTAATTAAGCACTAATATTCTGATTTTATAAATCAAAAGGATCTTTGACTCTAATTCAAGTCATCCTTTGACCACTGACGAGACTCTGGTCCCAGAAACATTAAGTGACTTGTCCAAAGTCAATAGTTAAAAGCAGACTCTGGGACTAGAGCCTAGACTAGCTAAATCCTGGTCACTACATCACTTTACCTCGCTGAATATTTAGTTATGTGATACTTTCAGTGACTAGAGCTTCTAGTCCAGCATAGCTCCAGTTCCTGTTGATTCTTGGGTGGCATGTACTGAAGAATTAGGATTTAGAGCCCAGATAATAAAAAAAATACATAAGTACTCACGAGTCGTTGCTCTGAAAGATAGTAATATAATGATTTTATACATATATTTATTCTATTAATATGTATATTCTATACATATATTCACATAGTGCTTTACTCTTCTCAGATATCTCCAAATAGATCATCTAAGTTAATCCTCCTAATGGCGGAAAAATGCAAGGTCAATAGGACAGGCACTATCTTCCTTTTTATAGAGAAAAGGGAAGTTCAGGGTGTTGATTAGCTTGCTCACAAGCAATAAGTCTACTAATAAGTGGTATAGTTAAGGGTTAAAAGTGCACTGGGCTCTGAAGCATAAAATGTTATGGACCGGGGCCAGTGAAAAAAACCCGCAAATACATACTAGTCATTTCTTTTAGACTTTGATATATCCCCTTGTGGCATTTCCTCTGCTGTGACAATGGGCTCGATGGAATGTGCCAGATTGGTCTTTAAGGAGTACCTGGTGCTAACAGCTTTAAAATCCAAATCTTGTATGTGCATGGGTGAGCGAGTGCTCAAACTTTATACATTTTATAAATGTATACACACACACTTTATACATTTTCTATAGAAGAAAGCAGAAATTTAAGAACAGAACAGTTTGGTCTACTTGCTACAGTCCCTGAACCAGAGAATTCCACTAATTCAGGACATGACCTGTCACACAGGAATCACCTTGCCACTGTGTCAGGCTACTTGCTCAATCTCTCTTAAGTCACAGAATCTTCAGATATAAAATAAAAGGGTTGGTCCAGATAGTATCTTAGTTCTCAGTTCCAAAACTCCATGATTCCAAGAACAATAAAACCATATTTGATCATGCTCAGTCTTTAGAAAAATCTGTTAATCAGGGTGAGGTTGTAGGAATCAGTATGTGCCGCTCAAATACCAATGTATTACAAATCATTGCAAATCATTGCTTGGGGACACCTGCAAAGATTCTGATTCAGTTGATCTGTGGTGAGGTCTTGGTAGCTGTAAATGCTTCCAAGTTGATTTGAGTGAGCAGTCAGGGTTGAGAACCACTGAGCCGAGATTTTTTTTTTTTTTTAAGATATTTGAGAGTGAGGCAGTGAGAGAGAGCATGAGAGGGGAGAAGGTCAGAGGGAGAAGCAGACTCCCCGTGGAGCTGGGAGCCTGATGTGGGACTTGATCCCGGCACTCTGGGATTATGACTTGAGCCGAAAGCAGTTGTCCAACCAACTGAGCCACCCAGGTGTCCCTGGGCCAAGATTTTGATAGAGTATCAACCACAACTAGTTTTTCCATAAGTAGACTTATCAAACTCGTGTGCCTGTGACCCGTTAGTCTTTGAGAATTCAGAATAAACTAGCAGATAAAAGTGATTTTTATTTCATTTTCTACCAATAATCCCCCTTTTGTAGTGAAGCTAATTAACATGGTCTGTTCCTTTAACAAATATTTGGTGCTTATTGGAGCACAGTGTTGTGCTAGGCACCCCCCCCCAAAAAAAAAATAAAAGTGAGTGAAAAGTGAGTAGAAACCATTTATCTTGTCCTTTGGGGGGTCTAAGAAACAGCCAGGCAATCCATGAATCTATTCTAGCAGGAAGGGGAGAATTGAGTACTGTGCAAATCAAAGCAAGATACACATTAATGGGAAGACAAGGAAGCAGAGAAGCCTTTCTGGCGAAGGTGAATTATATAGAGAGAATAGTGGAGAGAGCTTGGAGGGCCAGGAGACCGGGCGGTTGGGGGGGGTGGGCGGTGGGGGGGGATGCCTTGAGAGGAGTTCAAGAGACCAAAATTAGTGAGACACTTATTGAAAAATACCAACCTGGTTAAACTTGAAAGCCAGCAGTGGAGATTTCTTAAGAGGTCAGTTGGTCAGTGGGATAAGTAAAAGTTAAATCTGAGAGACAGTTCATTATCAATGATGACCCCACAGCCAACCAGTGCAACTTCAGTTTGTGGAATGTGATGTTCCTGAAAACATTCTCTTACCATGCCATATGACAAAGATAAATAACACTGGGAAACAGGAGAGGGTCTGTTGCCAGCTGGTGTAAAATAATTGTGCAGATTATTTTAATTTCTCAAGTATCATAAAATTAGTTGGACTGGATGACTTTGAAGGTTGTTTTTTTTTTTTTTAACTCCTAAAAATCTGGGGCACCAGGGTGGTTCAATGGGTTAAAGCCTCTGCCTTCAGCTCAGGTCATGATCCCAGGGTCCTGGGATCGAGCCCTGCATCGGGCTCTCTGGAGCCCTGCATCGGGCTCTCTAGAGCCCTGCATCGGGCTCTCTGCTCAGCAGGGAGCCTGCTTCCTCCTTTCTCTCTCTTTGCCTGCCTCTCTGCCTACTTGTGATCTCTGTCTGTCAGATAAATAAAAAATTTAAAAAAAAAAAGAAAAAAAAAAACCTCCTAAAAATCTATGATTACTCGATCCAGCCTTTTAGCACCTTTATTAGGTTCCTCGGGCATATTCCCAGTATTTTAATTGCTAAAATTGAACCCATGCTGTTAGTCCTTCTATCGTTGTTTAATATTGACTGTCCACAGTGGGACTTTCAAATGAAGCACACAAAATGGGCTCTGCCCTTTAGGAGTTTTTATTTATCCAAGAGCTGGAATGTGGGTCAGACCTATTTGCATCTTGCTGGCTTGGAATCCCATACAGCACCTCTTGGGAAAACCCAGCGCTTTGGGTGGCGGTGCTGTCATGTGGCAAACGGCCCCGGGACCCGGGATTGGAAAACCTGGATTTGAGTCCCGACTCTCTGCGTGCATCTCAGAAGCCCATCATTCGTGAAATTCTTTAAAACCCCTACTGACAACTGATTTTTTGTATCTAACGGGAAAACTTGAAAGCAGAAAGACTCGTTTGAATTTTAACTCTGTCCCTGGGTGTTCAGGGATAAGTCACTCACCCTCTTTGAGCATTGATTTTTCTCAGCTGCAGCGAGCATTATAAAACTTTGGAGGGTTACAAGAGATGGCCATCCAAGCGGGCAGCACAGCAGCCCCAGTGTGGAGTAGCCCCTGAAATGTTAGCTGAACTGGAATGAAAACTGCAGCCTCCCTCACAATGATGTGAAGATCCGGGGATAAAGGTCATGTTATTCCTACTGGTGTACAAACACATGAGTTTTGTTGTTGCTGATGTGTAACAACAGAAGAGTAATTCTAGCACACTGCTTTGGTCTTTCGGCCTTGAAGTTCATGTCTTTAAGGCTGACATAATTTAACAGGGGATAGGACAATTTGGGGACATTGTCATATATATGTGTATGTGTAAGTAAGGAGACTAAAACACTCAAAACACACACACACACACACACACACACACACACCCTATATCCGTGTCTTTGCAATTAAGTGTTTGAGATTCACAAGTCAAAAGAAATATATTCTCAAAGCCTGTCTTCCCACCACTTGCTTTTTAACTGTTTAGGCGGTAAAGCATTAATTTACTTACCAACATTTGATTAAACTCTTAAGGTTCAACCCTAGGAGGAGGCAGGAGCGGACAAAGGATTATTGTCATTCATCATCAGCATGTTTTAGTCTTCCCCTCCAGTTGCCTATGAAGGATTAGCATTTCCCTGGAAGGAGGAGGACGGAATAAATTGCGTCCACCGCCAGAGAACTGCCGTCCACCGCCAGAGAACTGCCGTCCACCGCCAGAGAACTGCCGTCCACCGCCAGAGAACTGCCGGCTCCTTTCAGCTGCCGGCACATACCGGGAGCTTTTCCCATATTAGTCAGCTTTCTCTCAACTTTTGGGCAGTGCCTACATCTGAATTTCATGGGTTTCAGGGTCAGTCAAAACAGAATTGTGGGGTTGTTGAGGTCAGAGGCCACTGCTGTCAAAGGGTAGTGACCTGAACAGCAAGAGGTAGCCAGCCCCCCCCCCCACCGCCTCCCCCCTTCAAATGACTTCATTCTCCTGAATACTTGGCTCATTGCACCTCCCCTGCAGAGTCTTTTTTCAACCTGCTAATAAAAATCCTCCTGTGACCTGGTATTTTTTTTTTTTTTTTACATTATTACTGATTTTCTTTTGTTCCTGTTTCTGTGTAGAATGACCCAATCTTGGTGCTTGATCATGTATTGTTCGTAGGTACCCTGGGAAATGACAGAGGGAAAGCTCGTGTGCTGTTGACTTACAGTGAGTGGAATGCCACCTCGGGCGTGGGGGAAGGATCTGGTGCCCAGCTTAGAGACTGCCTTCATTGAGCGCACACAAGAATTTCCCAGAACTTCTGAAACTCTTTTCAACCCCAGTAGGTTCTATTACCATGGTCAAGGTTGATTTAAAAACTGCACCAGCCAAAGGCGCTTAGGAGAGAGGCTGGCAGGGGTGAGGGGGTGGGGGGTGGTGTGGAGACAAAGGAGGAAGGAGGAAGAAGGCAGGAGTGTGGTTGTAGGAAGAGCATAGACGCTGGAGTGGGGCCGTTGTGTGTTCAGATCCCAGCCCTGCCACTTAACCGTGTGTGACTTTGGGCCTCGGTCTGTTCATCTGTACACAGAGACGATTACGCCACTGGCATTGCAAGGAGGTTGTGAGGGATGGAGACGGGCCATCTGATGATATGCCTGGCACAGAGCAGACCCCAAGAAATGGGGACCTCCATCCAGGGAGGCAGACCCAATTCGGAGATGCGCCGCCTGTCGCCGAGAGCGAGGGGAGGGGAGCGTGTTGCGGGGCTCCTCGCTTAGACTCACTTGCCTTGACTCATCTCACCTCTCGCCGTTGATGGGGTCTGAGAGGCGCGGGCCGGGACACTCCGGAGGTGAGCCCCAGTGGGAGCACAGTCTGGCAGTTCCCGAAGAATCCACTCTTCTCAGCTTCTCTCCGAGGCTCTTTCCTCCTGTCCGGAGGCCAGTCTCAACACCGAGCGGCAGCCCTGCAGCTGTTCCGAGGCTGATTCTCTCACCCCTGCTGTCGCGGTCAGACCTCATCATTTCTCATCATCCTTCTCAAACAACTGGTTTTAGCTCTCAGGCATTTATGATGGCGAGGGGAGGAATAGGACTGGGGAGCCCTGTTTCTCCCGCCCACCACCTCTTTTCACCCACACTCCTTTCCTAGCAACAGCTCCTTTCTCAACTCTTGGGGCCCACGTCTTCTGTCGCACCTACACCAGCAGCAGCAAAATATGGGGGTGAGAAGGCTGGGGGGGGGGTTGCGAGGTGCAGGACGACGGCCGGGGGACGAGCCTCAGGGAGGAGGCTGACGAAGCACAAAAGGTTCTGACCTCCTTGGAAGAAGAGGAAAGCACAGGGGCCGCGTCCAAGCGGGTTCAGCTTGGGAGGCTGGCAAGGAACTGAAGCAGAAAAGGTCCAGGTTAGGAGGGCAGGCGGCGGTAGGGAGGTGGGCTGGGCTGAAGGGCAAACCACACAGTGCCCTTAGGGGCAGCTTCGTCAGCTGCGGGGAACCCAGGCGGCCTAGGTTATGGGGAGTGGCACCCTTCTCCACTCTGGACAGACTGGAACCCTGGGGTGCACACTCAGGGAGTAGCAGACCCCTGGATCTTAGAGCGTCGAGGTGGAAGGGTTTGTTCTCAACCTGGGCTGCATATTAGAATCACCTGGGGGAGCTTGAAAGCTGCTGGTGCTGTTGTTGGGGGCGGGGTGGGGGTTGTCACATTCCTGGCCAATTACTTAGATAGGACGTATGCGTCAGTATTTTTTTTTTTTTTTAAGATTTTATTTTGACAGATAGAGATCACAAGTAGGCAGAGAGGCAGGTAGAGAGAGGAGGGGAGGAAGCAGGCTCCCTGCTGAGCAGAGAGCCCGATGCGGGGCTTGATCCCAGGACCCTGAGGTCATGACCTGGGCCGAAGGCAGAGGCTTTAACCCACTGAGCCACCCAGGCGCCCCTGCGTCAGTATTTTTAAGAATGTGGACAGGGTTAACTCCACTGGGCAGCCAGAGTTGAGAGCCTCTGAAGTCCAGGCCTACTTAGAGCAGGACTGTCCCTTCTATAGCATCTTCGGTGGGAGCGAGATTTAATCTCGGGGCTTCCTCCCTTCAAAGCCAAGGAGGAGAGCCATCTTTTTCTCTTAAGCTTCCAGTGACAACGTGTTGCACATTTCGGGCTCTTGACTAAGTTGAACTCTGTGCTTCAGGAGACCTACATCAAGCCCCACCGCGCCCCACACACATGCCCTTTTCCCTTTAATAAAGGGAGTATTTATACTATCCCCTCCCCGGCATTTACTTTTTTTTTTTTTTTTAAATCTTGTGATTCTGCCTAAAAGACGTACAAGACGTTGGGACAAACAGCCCGTTTGTTTTTGCTCTTTCCATCAGCAGATTTGCTTCCGACCTTTTGATTGATGTCACTTTAAAGCAAGTGTGAAGGACAGAGCTGGAGGCAGGGGAAACAGCAGAAGACCGCAGTCCAGAGCCGTGGAAGAGGGGGGACTGGCTCTGAGGAAGGGGGTACGCCTCACTCAGTGGCGGGGGCAAGTTTACGGGCCCGGCTCATGGGCACGAACCCTGGGCTGTGTCTGAGCACCAGCTGGTGGAGCCGTCGCCTCTCTCTTGCAGCTCCCTCTCTGAGTCACTGCCCAGCTGCCAGTCCATTCTGTGTCTCCCCTGAGCTGTCTGCCCTCCTCACCGGGACCTGCCGGCCTTGCTCCATCAGCGCACAGGCCATAATCTGAGATGTTATAGTCCTAGAACCTGCCCACTTGAGGTCCTCACTGAGGAGGTAATGCCTCCGAGGTCACGTGGTGGTGAAGCCAAGACTCCCTTTCAGATCTCTCTCCAAGATTTCAGTCCCTCTCCCCATTCGGGTTGGGCTTGCCCAATGGCACACATTTCTGATTGGTCTCTGACTGGGTTGCAATCTCAGAAGGGCCACAGATTCCCTTTCTTCCCAGACCTGGGGCACACGAGAGGCCTGACAAAGGGACACAGCAGGGTGGACGCCTAGGACGCCACAGGCCTGCAACGTGGGTGAGCCGTCCTGGCTGCCGTTCATGACTTCAGCCAGTTTCAAGCTGGCAGAGTCCTTTTCAAAAAGAGTCCTAAGGAGGGGAGTGTCCCTTTATTGCCAAGACTCCTCTGTTCTTCCTCTGACAAGTGACTGGCCCTACTCCCAGCTGCCAACCTTGCCCGTTCCCATTCTGGTCACTGGCGAGGAACCATCAGAGGGGAGAGAAGGTGCATTTGAGTCACGAGTTCACAGCAGCTGTTGTCTTTTCCTAATCAGATCCTTCTCAGTTCTGAACTGGAAGGTTTAGAACAATTGGGAACATGGCAGTACACTCGACTCCCAAGAGCGGGCTCCTTGCGTTCTGGAGAGCACGCCCAGCCACCCCCTGTCCTCATGGAAAGCTGCCGTCTCCCTACAGCGCTGAACCCCATCCTCGGCTCTGCGGTGAGGAGGAGGCATGCGTTCTCTCCCCTGCAAAGTCGATGCAATGACCATTGTTCTCTGGGATTGGGCCCTTGTTGGTTGAGACGATCTCTGCCTCAAGATCTGTCCATTTAACGACCTTGGGGCTATTACTTGCACACAAGTATTGTTCGTTATGTGCTACCTGGCCAGAAAATTTGGCAAATGCTTCATTTTTTTCGTGCTTGGTAAGTCCAATGTCAGACTGACTACATCCTTTCCTTTACGGAGCACTAGCTTTCTATTGTAAGAGAGCAACAGGCCTGGTTCTTCTTGGGTTCCTGTTACACGGTGACTAAATCTGACATTTTTTCTTCTTCACCCCCACCCCCGCCCCCAGTGCTGCTTTCCTCAGACTGGGCCAACTAACACATCGTGGCCGAGAGATCAAACTAATTTACCTTCAGAGAGTGAAATCCAACATCTGCTTTCTTTTTGTTGAACAACATAGGGAAATATTTTTAAGGGATGCTATGTAAAATATATCATTTTAATCCTAAAATCATTTTTAGGTATAAATATGTTATGTAATGGCAAGTAAGAGCTTGGCTTTAAAAATAAATCTTTCAACATGCAAATTGAGTTGTCAAATTCTCTTGCCTTTTAGTTAAAATAGTCACTGCTGCCATTTCTGGAAATCTGTGGCTCTCAATTTCTCATAGATCCTACTCTTTAATGTTTGGACAAAATAGTCATTTTGCCTCTGTATCCTCACTCCTCAGCCCTAGCGTTAAAATGAAGAGCTGGAGAAGAATTTGTTGAAACTTATTAAGTATTCAGTAATGTTACTGTTCTATCCCAGAAGTTTATTAGTATTTAAAGCCCTGTGCTTATAATATCTTTGCACCCAGTGATCATTAAAGCATAATGAACTAAGTACCAGGGGACCTCTTCATGATGCTGGTATTGAAGAATAATATTCCCTATAAGACCTGCTCTTTGCTGACGCTAGCCATCGTGCAAACCTAAGCCAAATCCTTGTATGTAGAATTGGTCCCCTACAAACCTCCATTAGGCTATCGATGCTAAATCATTCAAGGACTGGATGTGCGGCCCATCCAAACGGTAGTGATTGTTTTACGACAAGATGACGGGGGAAGTGGATAAGCACAATCAGATGAGGCCACCTAATTTTGCCTGCTTCGACCTAAGTGTTCACAATGCTATGTATTACTCTTCATTTCTCTCTCTCTCTCTCTCTGACACACACGCGCACACAAATTGTCAAATGTCAAATGCAAAATGAAAATGAAGAAAGAGGTCATTTCAATACTTTTTATTTGAGTGTGAAACCATTTATATCTTGCACAACTGTACAGATAAAACTATTTCCATTTTAGCTGTAGACATGATTATCACACTGAGCGGTGTGATCAAAGATTTTATTTACAGAACAACTGCTAAAACATCCGATGTCATATTTCCATTTATTTCTTACCCATAGGGTAATAGGTCCACCATAATTGCTTGGTGCATTTTATAATACAGAAAGAAAACCTATGTTAATCTCTAACAAACCTCACAAATTGCTACAAATCTGACAGAAAAATGCCTACGAAAAAAATTTTCCAAAAGTACAATACATTTTCTTATTTCCACACATACACAGTATAGTATAGGCTCAAAGGCACAGCTTTGAATTTTTTTTTTCTATCAAAGTGTCGGAAATTATTATGGTCTTATGAAGGAACCATGAAAGTCGTTTTCACACTTGGTGCTTGGTAAGTGAACGTTTGGTCCATCTGGTTTCACAAAGTTAATACAGCAGAGCTGAGTGTGATACTCAATACCATAAACCCACATTCTCACAGAATTTTAAAAACCCCTCTCCTGCCTTTTGCTGACACTAGCCATTGTGCAAACTTAGGACAAATACTTGTATGTAGAAGACCCGGTCCCCTACAAACCTCAATCAACTTAAGGCATACAGAACAGGCCTCTTCCTTCCCTCTAGACAGTGCTTACATTCCAAGACAATGCAGGTACTGTGAAAGACATGGGTGTGCTAACAGGGACTCTAGAGTTTTCCAGACACCAGCGTTTTGCTCTGGTGCTCCCGGAAGCAGTGATGGCACCACCAGGAAGAAGGGATGCGTAGAACATACCTGAGGGCTGTTCGTGGTATAGTAAGATGACTGACAGATGGCAAGGTGAATGTTCTTGGTGAATTATGTGCCCATCCAAGAACACAAACCAGACTCTGTCTCTAGTATCCATCAAGACTAATGAACTTTTGTCAACAGGAAAATAAGTAGCTTATGGGGAGTGTTTGCCAACACAAAGCAAAGTCATGGAACAGAGGGAAAAGGCACAGATTGGCCTGCCCAAAATAGTGCTCTATAGAAACAGTCAAGTCTGGCTTGGCTACAGGAACCCAATCTCACGGACTTTCAGTGAGTCCTGTTTCTGAACTAAAGTTGATTCATTCCACACTGAATCCCAGACTCACGTTCATTAGGGAAATGGACACCTAGGAGTAGTCCATGAGTTATGATGTATAGAGATAAAGTCTTCTGGGGGTGGGTTGTTGGGTTTATTATTATTAATAATTATTATTAATATTAAATATGGATTCCTGCAATAGCAGTCATTTAGCCCATCCTGTGGAGGCCTCTCCGTTGATGTAAGCAAAGCCAGGAAAGTGTTGCATGTGCTCGTACTCAGAATTCCTGCGCGTGGTCAGGGGTGTGTACATGTCACTAGAGTTTCCATACCTCGTGGAATGCACAGACGGGCTTGTGTAGCACGTGTTGGCTGTGGGCACCTCTGGCCATCGGGGGGTGACTGGGGTGGGATGCAGTCTGGGAGTACTGCTCATCAAACAGGGTTCCATCCGGGAAGTAGGGCCATTGAAAGGGTACTTGTTGAGGGGAAAGAAATTCCACAAAGTTAAACTTAGCTTGCAAGTTGCAAATACACAATATTGGTCATGCTCACAGTTTAAGTTAATTTCTTAAGATGCTATTGATGAAAGTTGATAGGAAGGAAATCAGTGAACTTCTGAAAGATGGAAACTTCTAAGGAACCAACAGGAGAAATGCAAAGGATTTCATACCCACAGTTGGTGTTCACTCAAGTAAGAGTGCGGATTCTGTGCTTGGAATCTAGAATATTTGGGGAAGTCAAATCCAAAAGAAGGAATAGCCCCACTGGGAGTACAGGGGTGTGTGTGTGTGTGTGTGTGTGTGTGTGTATACAAGTAACAGCATGTCCAAACAGATACGGATGTATGGAGGTATGGCTGTGAATTTTACCATTAGGAGATGTGATAGGTCTCATTTCATCAACCCCAGAGAACAGTACTACCAAGTAAAATACAGTGACATTATTAAAAATAGCATTTTACAGTTGAATTCAATTATGAACTGCAGCCTAAAAGCAGGCTTTTGAAGAGGAAGCAAGCCAACAGCTTCAAAGGTTGTTATTAGTGCCTATCATTTAGAGAACATCTCTCTTTTTGGTTCACATTCACTGAAGTCCTGAAAGAGGTACAAAGTAGGAAATGGTGAATTGTGGGGCTTGGTGTGAATGTGGAGGAAGGAGTCGAGATAAGCCAATGGTGAGGGGATGGGAGGGGTGCTTTTGTGGAGGACAGAAGAGGGGAAGTAGCTCTAGAAAGAACTGGGAATAAGAGAAGTGCTTCTTCCACATTCTTTTCTGTTTCCAAGACAGCTATGCAAATAAGCCCCTTTTAGAGGGGAGGAACGTGTGGCGCTTCAGGCTCCCTTTGAGAGCTCCAAGAGGCCGGCAGGTTCACACACAGACTTCCTCCCCGGGCTACAGAAGGGCCACCCCAGCAAGGATGGGAGCCAGTCAACAAGGAGGCAAAGGCAGCGAATAGGGGAGAGAGAGGAAGTAGGACTTCTTCTGCTCCCCATCTGTCTTCCCTGACAGTTGGAGAGTGGATCCCCGAGGGATTAGGTAGGGGGGAGACAGACAGGCTGAAGCCTAGACAGCCTTGAGAAGGGATTCTGACAACAGTGGCTGCTCCCTTTAGTCAAGGGGGCCACACGGAACCATTCTGCTGCTTTGAGTGGGAGCCTGAGGAAAGCACGGGCAGGCTGTTAGGCCCAAAGCCTGCAGAGAGAAACAGTTACTCAGGCATCAAGAGAGACAGCTCCAACTCCTGGTAAGAACTCCTGGATTTTTTTTATATGGGAAAGCATTCCTTGTATTGAAACTGCAGCCACTTCCCAGCCCAAGAACAGGTCAGAAAGAGGGAGAAGAGTGGAGATGGGGTCTGGGAAGTCAAGGGAGAAGCACCCAGGGCTCTGAACGCATACCAAGGCTTTCATATCCCCAAATCGGATCAGAAACCCTTGAGTGCACCCATGTGCCCAGTACGAGAATCTACATGGTCCTGTGTGTGTGTGGCAGCCATGGTGAAGCCTCAGGCCTGAGATCATAGTGGTACTTGACCTTGCCCAAGAAAACAAGATCCCAGGTATCACACAGGTAATGTTAATATTATTACAAAACAGTCTTGCATTTTTCCCAAAAGATTGCTTCCCCCTCCTGATAGTCTCCCAAGTAAGCTCCCTACATGCATGTCACCTTGGCTCACGGGGCTCTCCCTGGCCCGGAGGCCCCCTCTCCCATCCTGTGGCATGCCAGGCTGGTTCCCCGCTCAGGGAATTTCGTCCTACCTGTTCCCGCGCCTAGAACACTGGTTTCCAGCCCTAGCCCCAGGCTCCTTGCATGGCCTGCCTTTTTAACCTCCTTCAGATCTCAGCTCAAACGTCATCTCCTCAGAGACTTTTCTGGACATCCTATCTCAGGATGCTAAATGCTCCACGCTCTGCCTCTCAGGTCACGCCCTTACCATCCTGCTTGTTAGCTGTCTCTTTCCACTGCTCTCTATTCATAAGCTCCTGGCTGGGCTTCGCCATGTTCACTACCATATTCCCAATATCTAGAAGGATGCCGGGCATCCCAGCAGCTATCTGGCAACCGAACACCAGGGTGTTACCTCTAGAAAGCAGCTTAGGGATCCCATACTCCAGGCCGTGTATGCACATGAGAGCCACAGCCACCAGCCGGCTAACGTGAGGCTGGCACGGAAACCTGGGGCTCGGGTAGCGTGTCCCCCCACATCGCTGTGGCACAAACTAGGCATAACTGGCCATGACTGAATCACATGAGAGAGGAAGACATGCCTGTTTCGGAACACACCCCATTATACCTTAATGTCTCTGTCCCTCTTGCTCTAAGTGCCCTCCTCTAAGGAGGTCAGAGGGCCTCCTCTGACCAGGCCTCCTCTTGCTCATTCAGACAGAACCTGCCTTGGCTTGGCCTGTGTAGGTAAAATGTCGCCATATGGACTTGTGGAGCCTCTTTCCCACAGAACCCAAGAGAGTGTGGCTTTTGTGCCTAATCCAGGACCCTAGATGCAGCTGTGCCCAGGGGTGGTGTCACAGCTCAAAAGCGTAATTGCCTGGAAATGAGACTGGCTCAAAATATCTCTAATGGGACAATAAAATCCTGTTACCACAGAATCCAGCATGGAAAAATCTGTCCCGTTAGGTCAGCTAATTGCAAATGAGTCAGTGACTCGTTTTCCCCGTGGTGAAGAGACCATTGAAAGATGAGAGGCTGAAGGGCCCGCTGCCTCAGCCTGGTGATTAAAGCCACCAATGAAGCTTCTATTCAGTCTGGCGGGAGCGGCTGAGGCCGGCCTGTGGCACCCGCCTCACCTTTCACACTTTACATCCGGTTTTGTGCGGGGTCCTCCAGCATGCTGGGCACAAACCCTGGGGTCCAGAGAGCTCTGCCCAGAATAAAGGCACTTTTTGTTGAGGGCCCGTAACAGGAAGTTACCACTTGCTGGCTTAAATCACACGCTGTGGTCACTGATGTTAAGCTGGGGAGAAGTCCCCAGTCCCCACCCGGTGAGAGAGGGGTGTCAGGGAGGCTTGTGGGCACATGTGCGTGCGTGTGCGCGTGCATCAGGAGTCCGACTTTCTGTCAGGTGGCCATCCCAGCTGGGATGGATTCTGGGCCTCTTTGGAATCACATTAGGAAGTTCTATTTTGAGAAACAAGTCCCCACCCCGAGGCTGACTCGATGGTCCTGCACATGAAGAGGGAAGAATGAGCCCTTTATCCCTGACCCTCTGCAAATGGGCTGCTCCTTGAGCAAGGGGTGAAAGGTGGCCTAGTCAGAAGCACAAACTGTTTTCCTATGAAAGGCGGCTCTCACACCGCACCGAGGTTCTGCCAGTGGGCCTGCCCCTGGGCAGGCTTCCTCTTAGCCTCTTCTGGAAGAGGATGTAGCTCCCCCTCCCCCACAAATCTTGGCCAGACAAGCCACATCCGCCGAGCTTTTAGGGTCTGGATTAAATGAGTTAATACACATGAAACACTCAGAACTCCCACACAGTAAGTTTTCAAAATGTGTTAGCTGTTACTAGTATTCTTCGCATCATAGGATCATGATCCGTTAATGATAGAAGAGCCTTAGTGAAGGACCATCTGGTCCTACCTCTCCTTCCACAGATGCAGGAACCGAGGTCAAGAGAGGGGAAACGATCTGCTTGAGGTCACAGAGCAACTTAGTATCAGAGTGAGGAGCCATTCATTCATTTCGTTTCATGGACAGATACTTAACTGAACACCTGCTAAAAGCCACATCTATTCTGAGCCTTGGGGATATAATAGCCAGGAAGAAAAGATGTGGTCCCTGTCTCTGTAGAGCTAGTAGAGAGAAATAGATATTCTTTAATTACACAATTGGTGTCATGAAAGACGATATACACAAACAGTGTTATCCATGAGCCAGGCCCTGTTCCAATCTTTATCAACTCACTTAACCCTCACAACCCTAAGAAATATGTACTACAATCCTCCCCATTTTTCAGATAAGGGAATTGATTAGAGGCAGAGCTGGGATTTGAACCCAGGAAGCTGGCTCTGTAGTCACAGATCTTCCACTACTCTGGCTGATTGCCTTTTCTCCCCTTGACAGGAACACCCTAAGCAGAATGGCCCGGGGCAGGGCTGGGCCACTGGAGATTCTGTGAGAGCTGCAGGATTGGCTGCCAAGGCCTGGCCTTGGCCATGCGGATGAGGGATAATGCACAGCTTTCTAGTCTACGCTAGGGGAATTTCTAGCCCTCTAGCTTCTAGTTGATCAAATGGCTTTTGGGCTCCAGGGCCCCGTGCACATTCATGGCCGCTGAGGGGGGTAGAAGTTCCACAAATGTGTGTTGAATGAGGCTCAGAAATATTTTGCAGGCACATATTTGGTCTGGTTGGTTTTCCCTGTTTGGTCGGGCATGGGAATGGGGCAC
The DNA here is from genome assembly GCF_009829155.1 of Mustela erminea. Taxonomy (NCBI): domain Eukaryota; kingdom Metazoa; phylum Chordata; class Mammalia; order Carnivora; family Mustelidae; genus Mustela; species Mustela erminea. The sequence continues at coordinate 15,313,889 of NC_045619.1, forward strand.
CTGGGAAGAGGCAGCCGAGACCATCCCTCGTTCACTTAGTGGGAAGTGAACAAGTATGGCATAGTCGCAAGAAGGGTGTTTTTCTGAAATCGTTCAAGCCTTACAGTGTGAAACCTCCTTCATCAGGACTCACTAATTCAGAAATTAGGAGAATTCAAGCAGGACTGGAGGTCTATGTTTGTTATTACCCAAGAGGAAAGCATGTGTCGTGCAAATAACTACTACAGATAAGGGCATACACATACTCCAGTTCAAAAACCAAATGGGGGGGGGGGCGCCTGGGTGGCTCAGTGGGTTAAAGCCTCTGCCTTCAGCTCAGGTCCTGATCCCGGGATCCTGGGATCGAGCCCTGCGTCGGGCACTCTGTTCAGCGGGGAGCCTGCTTCCTCCTCTCTCTCTCTCTGCCTGCCTCTCTGCCTACTTGTGATCTCTGTCAAATAAAGAAATAAAATCTTTAAAAAAAAAAAAAAGTGGGTTTTGATTATTCCAAGCATACACCTGCTGGAGCTGGGACGCCAGATGGCGGCACTTCCCGGACACACTGCATTCATCTTGAAGACGGGCATTCATTTGCCGAGATTGGTTTTAGGTACTCTAGTGCTGATGGCCACCTGCGTTCCTTAACCGTGTTCTAGAATTGTTCCCGGACACACTGCATTCGTCTTGAAGACGGGCGTTCATTTGCCGAGATTGGTTTTAGTTACTCTAGTGCTGATGGCCACCTGCGTTCCTTAACCGTGTTCTAGAATTGTGGTTTTTCTCCAGTTCAGACTGATCTTTTCCCCAGTGAGTCTGATATAATGAAGTGTGATATTCAGTTCTTAGGCACTAATCAGCCCTGCAGTGGGTTTTCCCCTCTATGCTCAACGTTAAACCAGAGTACCACAGGAAGAAAGAAAGAGGGAGTCTAGGGTAGGGGATTCTTCTCTTTGGTCCCTTGAAACTGACTGGGAATAGTTGCAGTAACTTCTTGAATTCGCATCTACCCTCCAAAAACACATTGGGGGTAGTGTTCATGGCCCCAGGCTTGGGGTTCAGAGCTGGAGAATTTGCATTTGAGTCTGCTTTGCTGCTTACTGGATGCATAAGCTGGGGCAAATTACCTTATGAGGCCATCTCCTCATCTTTAGAAACTGGAGAAAAATGCCTTCTTCCCCAGGTTGCTATGAGAATTAAGTGAGAGTGTGTATTTGCAAGAGTCTACAACAGGACTTGATGCATAAATGTTAATGAAAAAACAAAGGATTCTTTGTGTTGTACTGGCCACACACACCCCCAATCAACTCGGGTAGAGAGGTGATATAATTAACTTCTCACCCCACTTAACAAATGGAGGCTAAGGCATAACCCTTCAAGCACAGAATGTGAGTGTGTGGTGGGGGTCAGAGGTTGTCAAAAGGCCTTGTCAGAGGGGCGGAGGGCATGGTGCTGCCCGGCCCTGTCACCTCTCACCCCTCGTCTGGATTCAAAGGGCTCCTCCGTGGGCTTTCAATTAGTCCTTGGTCCTTTGATTCAGAGCTGCTATTAAATGATAGTGCTCCGTTCGGGGACTTCTGTGGCTTCCACAGAAGTGGAAGCTGCAGACCTATCTTTGATCACCAGGGACCACATGGGCCTTTAGGAGACCCTGGTTTCTTTTTATGGCCATGGCTTTAAAGATATCATCCCTGAAATTTCACGAGGAAAGACAAGGGAGGGAGGAAAGACGGAGGACAGTGATGGCCACTGCGGCTTAGATGACTGTCTTCTACTGGAGCCTGAGCTCTCCAAGGGCAGGTGCGCTTCTGTCCCTTTCTCCACTGTCTGATCAGGGACTGGCGACCGCTTGCCACACAGCAAGCATCCCACAATCATTTGAGGAGTGAATGAATGACTGACTGAGTGAGTGAAGGCCCACGTGAGCTGCTTCTGTTCAATGTGAGCTGGCCTCAGAGCAGCTCGGAGGCATTTTGCAGATCACAGTGAGGAGCACAGACTCTGCTCCCGAGGGAAGCAGGACCTCAGGAACCGGCTTCTCTGCGTGACGCAGTTGGGAGACCTATAATGAATGCCCCAGGTGATGGTTTAGTGGAATCAACTTCTTGGCTTGTTTGGGGATTATACTGGGGCTTCCCTTGGTACTGCAGATGGAAATCAAAACAGAGGCCTGTTTGCCCCGAGCGCCCGTGTATTGTGGATACAGGCTCCTCAGTGCCTCCCCTCCGAGGCTGGTCCTCGGGCTGGCAGCTGATGCAATCCTGGCCTCCGCCCTCGCTCGGGTCCTGCCATCTCTCTTCTAGACTCCCACAAGCGCTCCGCAGCAGAGCTCCCTGCCTAGACTGGGCCCCTTTTCAGTTTATCCTGAGTACTCCCCGCCTCGAGCCGCGCTCCATCCTGCCTGCCTGGCTGCCCGTCCCCCCACAGCATGGAGTGAGGGTCCTCTGCACTCCCGTTGCTTGTGATGCCTCACTTCCTGTCTCACTGGTTCCAGAAACTCTTAGTGAATGCTGGCACAGGAGAGGGGGCAGAGGGCCACGTGTAGGAGCTTGGACACACGGGGTCATACTGCCTGGGTTCAGATCCTCAGGCAGGAGGTTCTGCACACATTACCGTGACGATGTGTAAAGTGCTCAGGATGGTGCCTAGCCTATGACAAGTGTTCAGTCAGAGGTAGCTGTGGCTCTCGACAGGTGCCAGGGTTTGTGACCCAAGGACACCAGACTTACTTTTTGGCCTTCGAGTTGCTCTGGGGTCTCCTGCAGGAGTCAGAGAAGTCAGTGATGATAACAGGGCGTGAGGCGCTGTGTGAGTCTAGAGCAGTGGGACCTCATAAGGTCCTGGAGGAAGGAAGGGCTGGTGTCAGAAGGCGCCACAGAGACAAGTGCGGCTCCTGAACAACACGCACAAGTCTGGGGAAAGAAAGTCCTACCCTGGGAGAGGAGCATCTGTGAACCGCACAGGGGTTGGCATGGCTGGAGGAAATGGAGTGGGGTGGCTGGTCAGCCACAGAGGCAGGCAAAAGCCTGATGGTAACAAGTCTTAAGACATGCCAAGACACGTCGTAAAGTAACATGTCATAAGAGACAAGAGAACTGAATGTGACTCTGAATGCGAAGACGTGAAAAGAGGGAGAGTGTTAACGGCCCGTCGGATTTTTTCCACAAGACTCCTCCAGCTGCAGTCTAGAGGATGGGCCAGAGAGGGGCAGGTTCAGTGACACAGAGACTGGTGGGAGGATTTTGTCACCATTTAGCTTAGCCCCGAGCTGAGGCAAGGACAGTGCGGGGTGCAGAGCTGTTGAGGATATAGAATTGAATAGACCTGGAGACCAGCTGCCTTTGAAGCCAGAGCAACAGGAAGTGTCTGAGACAAGCAGAGGGCCCAACACTGGCGTTAGAGGTGCAACCACAAGTTCCATTCACCACAGGCCACAGAGGGTTGGTTTGGTTTGTTAGACAAGTGAAGAGCCAAAGGAAGTGTGTGGCTTGAGAACAATCTGATATAGGGTTCATTTCAGGAACATTCTTCTGGTGAGGTTGTGTGTGTGGATCAGACTGGAAAGGAACAGACATGAGACCCAGAGACCAGTTAGAATGCTGCCAGGTGACCGTCCTGACAGGACTCGAGGGCCGACACCAGCAAGATGGCTGACAGAGATCCCGTGTGTGGGCGGCTGCCTGAGACAGGGCAGCAGACACAGTGGCTGACTGGATCCTGGGATTAGAGAGGACGGAACCAAAGACAGGTGGTGTGCACCCACGTGGCAAGAGGGAGTGGAGCCTGAACAGTGGCCGAGCACCCACTTCAGTGGGCAGCCACCAAAAGGTGGACGTGACCCTGAGGAAAGGATCCTCCCCTCTCCTTGGTGACAGACACACGTGGTATACAGAAGGTACCTATTAACTGTGTGAAATTGACTAGACCTGCCACCAAGGGACTCGAGGCCTGGGCGGGCCAGCAAGCAGGACCGTGGACTCACCTGTGCGGAGCTCCTGTGGTAAGGGGCGTAGTGCAGCGGGCCAGAGATGGCCGTGTCGTGGGGGAGGGCCGGGTACTGGCTCTGCATGGGGGGAGGGTGCTGGCTGCCGTAGCTCCCATAGTTGTAGCTTCCCGTGTATCTGAAACGCAGGAAACACAGTGAAGAGTGGGAGTCAGGGCGGGGATGGCGGATCACTTTCATGCCTCCAAAAATCAACCTCATCTTTTTTTCTTTCCTTTTTGGTCTTCTTTCTTCTTTTCCATTTTTCTCCTTCTTTTTGGTTCTTACCATCGCCACCCTGTTGTGGGTTTAAACTCCCAGGCTGATTTTCCTTCTCTCCTCGGCACACCTCCCTTACCACTCGGAGCGCGCTCAGGGAATGAAAGGCAGCCCAGAGCAAAACATAATTAGGGACAGAAACTTCTACTCCTGTTCTGTTGGAAAGCCCCATATTATAGCCTGAAGTCAAATAGGAAAGAAAGAAGAAATTACTTGGGGATTTATGTTTTGTATCGTCCAGGCCCCACGGGAGATGCATCATGGGCCGCTCACCCAGGTGCCAGAGAGCCTGCCTCCGCCCATTTCTAGCTGTGGAGCCTTGGGCAACCCGCAGCCTTGTTTCTCACTTGTGTAAAAATGCTGGCCCTGGTTTTTCTGAGGGTCAGATATGTGAAAACCCTCTATAAGATAGAAAGTCCTATGAAATACAGGATATTCTTATCACTGTTCTTCCTAATAACATCTCCTCAGCAAAAACATGGACCTAAGACCACGTGGGTGTTTCTTCCGCCATTGCCCCAGAATCAAAAGGCTTCCTGGGGCGCCTGGGTGGCTCGGTGGGTTGGGCCACTGCCTTCGGCTCAGGTCATGGTCTCAGGGTCCTGGGATCGAGTCCCACATCGGGCTCTCTGCTCAGCAGGGAGCCTGCTTCCTTCTCTCTCTCTCTGCCTGTCTCTCTGCCTGCTTGTGGTCTCTGTCTGTCAAATAAATGAATAAGGTCTTAAAAAAAAAAAAAAAAAAGATTATCTTTAAAAAAGGCTTCCTGAAACCATTTTCAAAGTCTGTTCTAAAGGCGTGGAAAGATATTCTAAGAGATCCCCTGAGAAAATAAAGGTCAGGAGGACCTGACCCTGGGGACAGATCTTGGAGTCCGTCAGCCAGTAGCCAGGCCGACGTCCAGCCTCAGGGTTGGCGTCTTGCTGTGTTTTGCTGGGCCACCATGTGGACGACACCTGAGGGGGTCGCCTCCTGTGTCCCACACAGCTGCTCTGCTGGAAACGCCTCCTAGTACCCATGTGGCAGAATCTCGCCTTCTTGAGAATAAGGGCCCTTTTAATGTCATGTGGTTTTCAGATGACTGCACATTAGACATTCTAGGATTAGTGTCTTTTGATGAAGACACTGCATGATGACAAGAAGCTCCTCTGCTTTCAGGTAACACCTCTTAATGGACTTGTGGTTCATTCATCACAGCAACAACATTTTTTCTCCAACAGAGATTTGGGGAAAAAATGAGCAAAATCAATGACTTATTTCTTTGGGCACAAAGCACCAGTAGAACCCATGGGGGTTCCCTGAGCCCCCTTAACAACTGCCGCTGTCCAGAGACCTTCAGCCCTCAGGTGGGGAAGCCCTTCTCTAATCCAGTCACATGAGGCCTGGGCCTTCCACAAGGCTCTACTGCCTGGGGAAACTGCAGGGGCTCTGCAGCAGAAGAGAGGGAAGAATACAGGCTTTGGATGTGACAGGACAGATGCTCAGTCTGGGCCCTGCATCTATCAGCTGTGTGACCCCGAGGGACTGAACTTGAGCCATCATCTCAGTTTCTGCATCTGGGAAATGGGCTTGCTAATGCCCACCTCCAGGGCCCCGTGGGGACTGCAAGAGTCTGTTATACTCAGGATGGTACTGAGTGCCTGCAGAGGACAGTACTCCTCCTGCCCTTTGAGAAAACAGCAGCTAAGTGACCCCAAATGTCAAAGTCCAATGGCATCTCAGGCAGTTCGCCTACCCGTGCTCCTCTCTGTGCGGATAAACTGGTATCCTGTGTGTGACGGAGGAAGAAGGCACATGGGTACTCCTCATACAGGGCAGCTGTTGGGAGTTTTCGGCTGGGGACCCTGCCGCCGTTGTCACCGTATAGGTCAGAGACCACGTGTATGACTGCATTGCTCCTGCAGAGACAAATTAAGACATGTACGTCACTCACGCAGTTCCTCCATGCCCCATTCTTAGAACACTTTAGTGGCTTCCTCCCATGCTCTTTAAGCAGCTGAAAGTCAAAATCTTTACAGAACATGTGTCTCTGTCCTAGTTGACCTCATGAGAAGCATCCCCTACCCCCGCCTTTGTTCTCTCTGATCTAGCCACAATAGATTTCTTTCATTTTTTTCCCAGAGAACCACAATTCCCAGCACCACAGGGCCTTTGCACATGCTCTTTCTGCTGCCTGAAACTGTATTCTTCCCTTAGGTTCCACTCATTCCTCGTAACTCAATAGCGAGAAGCTCTATTGAGATACTAACCCCTTATCCTAACCCCAGACGGAGTCTGATCCCCTACCTCACTATAGTCTTTTGTGGTGTCTACAATAATTTGTCATCTTACTCCCATTCATGAATGTGATTTACTTAATGCTTATCCCCTATCAACTAGAAGCTCCATGAGGATAGGGTCTTGTCTGTTTTGGCCCCTGTTGGAACGCTGGTGCTTGATACAGAGGCTGGTGGCCCCAAATTTTTTAATAAACATTTTAAAAAGAAGAAGAGGGAGAGGAAAGAGGGAAGGGAAGGAAGGAGAGAGGACAAAAGAAAGCTCAGAGAAGCACAGCTAAGTAACTTCTCAACACTCAACTAACCAGATGTCAGAGAGCCAACAAACTGCTCTAAGTAGCCCTAAGTAGATTATTGGGCTCTGCCTGCCCAGGTCTTTTTGAAGATTATTAGACAGTGACCTTCATGGTGACCTATTGCATACATATTACTAATTCCATTAACTTACTTTTTAATTGGATATCTTTAAAGTGCTAGGGATTGGGAAGGGAAATTGACAAACTTTAAAACCCTCAAGATGCTTAAGAATTTTACGAGATGGTTAGACTATAAAAATGGTAATTTAAGAAATCACTAAATGATACACTTGTCGATTTCTGATAAATTTCAAAATGTTGATCAGTGGAAATAAGGAAACCTATTGTAGGAGATGGGGGGGTGGTGGGACTAGAATTGAACGACCCCTTGCAGGCACAGGGAAAATTGAAGAACTGGTTATGGGAGGCCATTCTTAAGGGAAAGTAAAACTTGATGCTTTAGTTCTGTTTTCTGCAGCAGATCTTTGCTATCCTAACATCCCTGAGGGAAGCTGAAGAAACGGTTTTCACTGAAGAATGCGGTCCCTTCTGTCCCAAGGACTTCGCAGATAGCACACAAGTAGTGACACTGGCGTGGAGCAGGTGGGAGGAGGAGCTGGTGGGCCAGCCCTTTGCCAATTACAGACAGGTTCACTGAGGGGTACTCTGGAAGGCAAGTGAAAATGGAGTCTGACGTTGAACATATTTATTATTAAAAGAACTCTGTATTGAACTCTCTTGTAAACCAGAGAATCTTTCAGAATGCAAATAGCGCCCCTTTTAAATGAAGGGGCAAAGGTTTATTCCAAGAGCATGAAGGACACACCATTTATTGAGCATCTAATATGGTCCAGGCACCGTGCTAAGTGCCTTACAGATACCCTTAAAATACTACCCCCACTTCACAGATGAGGAAACGGAAGGTTAAATCTGAAAGAATGTAAGAGCACTTAGGAATACAAAGGAGTCAAGAAAATCATGCAAATGTGGGAGTGAACAAAGAAATTAAAACTGGAGCGAAACAGGAGTAAGGCTAAATGTGTCTACTCTAACTCTTCGTAGAGGTGGGCCTTAACCTGGGCTCAGAGATTTTCCAGGAAACCAGGCCACAGGGAAACCTGACAAGGTGGAAGCCATGAGATAGCAAACAAGATGCTCAGGAGTCACCTGTCAAACAGGAATTTCTTTCAGATGCCCCTGTAAAAGACAACTGGGACTTGCCCAAGGGTGACCCCCACAACACCCTTACCGTGGACTCCACACTTGATTCTCAGGACCGTTCCTTAGGTCCGCCCTTCAGGCTAGTGGCGTCACACTCAAGTCCAATTCAGGGAAACTCAGATTGATTAACTTGCCCGAGGTCCCCGTGGGTGGGACCAGTGGGGCTCTGAACCCCAGTCTGGCATAGGCTTTTCATTCTCTCTACCAACTGCCTCTCCGCTCTGGGGTCTAGTCCCGCTGAGTACTGGCTGGAAGATCTTGGGCGAGCCTCTGAAATTTTCTTTCATCATCTATAAAACAGGCATGATAATAGCTATTTTGCAGAACTGTGGTGAGAGGTAACTGACATGAACTTGGCACGTGGGAGGCTCTCGACGATATTCACGCGCTCTTCCCTGTGAATTCACTAGGAATCTTGTATTGGACTTTCTTAAAGTAGAGATTTCTCTGTGTCCCATTTCAGATGACAGGGAAGAAAGACACTTTTCTTGGGTCAGATTCTGTCACCAGGGGTGAAATTTGAACAGCAGCAGAAATTGAGCTAATTATACCAAACTTCTAAACACGTTTTTTTCCCATAAAATCATAGATGTTCTTATTCACCAGGGTGCCTAAAAGTACCCCTTCCTGGTTTGCACGTGTACATCACATACAAGGAGATAATGACTTTAGCAGGCTATCTGTTAGGTATCATTTATAGCGACTGCAAGGAGACTGGAAAGACAAAATTCCAAAATGATCATGCCCCAGAAGACTGGATTATGCCTGATTGCCCTCCTCTATATTTTGTGCTTCATATGAAATTATATTACTGTTATAATTTTTAAAAAGATCCTTTTTATTAAAACGGGTTATCTCTAGGCAGTGGGATTGAGAAAGGCTTTAAAACATTTCTTCAGGGCGCCTGGGTGGCTCAGTGGGTTAAGCCGCTGCCTTCGGCTCAGGTCATGATCTCAGGGTCCTGGGATCGAGTCCCGCATCGGGCTCTCTGCTCAGCAGGGAGCCTGCTTCCTCGTTTCTCTCTCTCTGCCTGCCTCTATGCCTACTTGTGATCTCTCTCTGTCAAATAAATAAATAAAAATCTTTGAAAAAAAAAACATTTCTTCATTTTGTTTATATTTTTTTAGAATGAATGTGCACTACCTCTATGAAAAGAAAAACATTATTAACATATACTAAACAAATTTTACAATTGGAGATAGAATTGGAGAAGGGTGGGAAGTACAGGAGAACAACGAACCAGCCACAGCAAGCAAGTAATTAACCCTTCAAGGCCCTGGGACCTCGGCAGAGCACTGTGAGGTCAGTGGGTGTTTAAAGGAGGCAGCCAAGGAAGCAGCCAAGGAAGCCAAAAGATTTTCTCTTTTTCCACCCCACCCAGCAATAGGAAGACACAGTGGTGATAATAGCCATCACCTGAGGGAATGCAGTGGAAGTTACTTTTGTCTGAGCCCCTGGAGTGGAGCAACTGTTCCTTATTCATCTCTGTATCCCCAGCAGAGGGCCTGCCAAATAGTAGGTGTTCAGTAAATCTTTGTTTCATAGAAGTTGTTGTTGAAGGAGTAAATGCTGCTAGAAATAGACGTTATCAAACAAAAAGCTAGTGGAACTCTTGGAAAAATGGGCTCCTGTGGTCTGGGAAACAAAACCCCTAGATGGCCATGTGCCAGCCATCGAACAGACCCACTCAAGCAGGCTTTAGCAGAGTAACACCTACTGGCTCTGGTGAGAAACCCGTTTTGCCTGGGGCCTAGAAAAGAACACCCCTTACATTTCCTGTTCCTGTCCTATCAGTGGGGCCTCCAGGGAGAACGGCTGCTGCTGCTCTTTTCAGGAAACTAATAAAAGAAAATGTGTGTGGTTCACAGTTTGTGCTTAATTTTTAAGACCGCTCTCCTGCTTTTTACTTTTTGGCAAGACAACAACAAACCTTCCCTATGTGCCTAATTCCCACATCTCTTATTCTTCCCTCCCTACACACTCATCCTTAGTTAAAAGTCTGAGGATTGTGGAGAAAATCCCCTGGGCTTTGAGAATCCATAAAGATCCCAAAAGATCCAAGAATCCTATAAAGTTAAGTTTTGTCCATGTTCTGGTATTAAAACTGTGGGAGAGCAAGATTTTCTTTCCTTCCCATCCCCAACAAAATGTTTTTCTTCCCTGAGTTTTTGTTACTGTTGTCATTTTTCCTGGAGGGGGTTTTAAACAGAGGCTAGGAAGTGGGCTTGGAATAAAACAGGTAGTCAAGAATAATCTGTTGAATAAATGAAGGAATGAATGATTAATCATCCAACATAAACCAGACCTCAAGCTACTTTCCTTTTTAATACACTAACTCACTGAATTTTGGCAATAACCTTTTGAGGTAGGTGGTCTTACCTCCTTTTCACAGGTGAGACAGTTGTGGCCCAAGACTCACTCAAATTTGAACCCAGATCCTGCCCAACTCCAAAGCCTTTCCACAACAGCAGCAGCTTCTCACAGTTGAATGTGCCTTTGAATCCCTGGAGATCTTGTTAAGAGGCAGATTCTGATTCAGCAGGTTGGGAGCTGAGCTAGCAATTCTGCATTTATAACAAGCTTCTAAACGATGGTAATGCTCTTGGTCCATGGACCACACTCTTGAGTCGCAAGGTTCTCTAAGCCACTGCCTCCGGTCACGCACGCTGCGTGTAGCGGGCCCGTCAAGATCAGAGGTTGTAAGGATTTGGTACAGACTTGAGAAAATTCAGGCTACTTTTCAGGCTACCTGGCCGTAGCCTTCCTTCAGATCTTGACCTAAACTGTTTGAACCTTTTCCCCCTGCAAGGATTCTATGAACTGTCATAGATGTTGCTCAGGTTTTGATCTAACCTAAGCCTTTTGTTAGTACCTTCCTGAAAAATAAGCTCCCTTAAGTATGTCTAGATTCCGGAGCTGCCTAGACAGTAGCCACAGGCCACAGATGGCTCTTAAAATTTAAACTAATTAAAACAAAATACGATAAAAAAAAAATTCAGTTCCTTCATTGCACTAGCCACCTTTCAAGTGCTCAGTAGCCCTGTGTGCTCAGCATCTACTGCTTTGGTTAGCTCAGATTAAAAAAAAAAAAAAAAGTTGCCATTATCACAGAAAATTCTGTTTGAACGGTGTCCTCTTACAGCATTTGCTATGAAGCAAACATTTGGTATAACCTTCAACACTGAGACAGGAAAAGACTTCATAGGTATATTCACCCCACCGGCTACCCATCCTCCAGGGAACAGTGCTTAAGGAGAATACTTGCTCAAGTTGAAAACCTCAGCTGTTCGGGTGACTTTATCAGTAGCTCCCTGGCCAAAATCTCATTGACAGAGCTGACCGGGATCCTTTCCCAGAGAGAGATGCTGGTTCGGCCTCTGGACCTGCCTCCCTCCGCAGCTTCCCCGGCTGCCACTTTCCGCTTATGTAGCCACAGCAGTCAGTCCTCATGATGACAGGCTCTTCTCTGCTTCAGGCCTGGGCCCATGCTGTTCCCTATGACCTAGAATGATCTTTCCCTCTCCCCAGACTTTATGTGGCTGACCCTTTCTGATATTCTGGGTCTTGGATAAATGCTACCTCCTCGGAGAGGCCTCCTCTGACCATTTCCTAGCACACTCTCATTCTCGTTATGAGCATTCGAAATGGTTTATTGACCTGGTAGTTTACTTCTGTATTGAATCCCCTTACCCACTAGGATTTAAGTATCACGAAGGCGGCACCTCTGCCTGTTCTTATCACTCTGTGCCCCCAGGATACCACACAGATGAGGCCTAGAAGAAGTCAACAGGAGAATGAACGAGCAACTCCAGAGGCCTCAGCACCAAGCCAAGACCCGATGAAGTGAAGTCAAGAAGAGATTCAGCAATTTGTTTTCAGGCCCAGCTTATGTTTCCTAATTCCATTCCTTTCCACAGAGGAAGCAGCAGGGCTGGAGGAGGAGGCCTTCACTGGCAGGGACAACTTGAGGATGTGTCCATGAGTCATCATGGGCTCTGGGGCGGGGACGCGGTGGCCCCCGTGGCCCATTCCTTTTAGCTCCCCTCGGCATAACTGAGCTTTTGTTATTTGGAAAGAGTAGGGGCCAGTTAGCTTTGTTACATCCTCAACCGGCGGAAAGAAAATGCAGCTGGGCAGGCCAGATGTTCTACAGCTCAGGCCATTTGTAGGGAATCTGCCTTTATTTCTATAGGGATCCTAGAATCTCAGTGATTTAATTTGCCGGTTTTGTCGCACAGGGAAACCATGGTGGGAAGGTGAAAACATGCGTTTAATAGTTAACTTTTATTGTCATTGCTAAAGGAGGGAATACTTCAAATGACATCATAAACCAGGTCTTCGAGCCCTTCCGAGGCCTCAGCGGGATGGAGTGGGAGCTTTACAGTTTGCGTTAAATGACATTAAAGAATTGCAGCCCAATGTCATGTTAAGTGGGCTGGTCGGTGTGGCACCACCTGCCACGCCCCTGAGGAGGAAAAGAGCCACTTTCCCTTAACAAAAATGAAGGTTTCTGACCTTTGCTGGGCCAGGAGTGAGGCGGCAAGCTCACAAAGTTAGGGAAGAAAACAGATAAATGGGTTAGATTTTCACCTTGTGGAAATCTGTTGAAATGGAAACCTTTACCCAGTCACCTATCATGGCCTTGCCGTAGACTTGAACGTGCCCAATCAAAATCAGCCAGTATCGGGTTCCATGTTAGGTGCCCCATATCCTTTCCTTTCACTTTCTTCCACACCCCTCCACCCCTTTAAAAACAATTAATGAAAACAGTCCTAAGAAAACACTTTTAGAAATACATGTAGGTACGGACATAGATCGACACAAAGCCATAGATAAGCAGAGTGGCTGTTTCCCTAGTAAGTCATAACTCATTATCTATAATAAAGGACTTTGTATTCACTAGAGCTTGTACCAAGGATGCCGAGAGATTATGTGCAATGAATTAATTTTCTCTTTGTGCTCACCAAGCAGACATAATACTGTTCTCTTTTTCACAGCTGAAAAATGAGGAAGTGTCCATCAACAGTGAGACACTGATATGTGGAAGAACTGCAGACACCTGATTGGCCTTGACTCTGACTCGAACTTGATAATATGTACAACATCTGAGTGATGATATCCAGAAAATGCTAGAGACCCAGCAGAATAACTAGGTCACTTACAATTTCATTTAATGTATTAGTAAACTGTTTTTAGTGGGGGTGGTTGGTTTTGTTTAATTTTCCCCACTTCTTACTTTCTGGTTTGGGTCTTTTTAAAAAAATGCTTTTTCCTTCTTTCTTTTTTATTTTTTTAAAATTGTTAATCACTTCAGATACTTTCTGGAAAGTCATGGTATATAAGTCAGCCAGTAATTTTAAGACGAAAATAAAAATTAACTGGGCATGAAGACCATATGTTGAGTTAACTTAAAAAAAAAAAAAAAGAAACATGGCGAATGCATTTTATAAGATATACAATAATTGTTTTCCAATTCACAATATTGGTTAATGGAATATTTGCCCAAGTCCCCAAATTTAAGAAACCTACCACAGTACATTTCCTAATACTTTGGTATATATCAGGGATACATGTGTTTTATAATGCAAGATCTATAAAACCATCCGTGTTGTTAGGAAATTATGTTTATGTCTCCTCCAAGACCATGACCCACATGCATGCCAAGATCCAGTCCAATTTAGCCGTGGGATATTTCAAAAGTGGTGCTTGGGAAAAATATTACACATAGTTTTATCTAGGATGACATTTTTAATGCCCCCTGGAGATGTCTGAGAACAAAGCAGGAATGTGCCAAAATCTTCAAAGGTTACGATCATCTGAAGAGAACCTGTTTCACATTTGTATTTCTAAGAAGCTACTTTTATGACTCTTGAACACATTGCACAGAAATCTCTGAACACATTTACGATATTCCTGTGGGTCTGACGGTCACACCTGCCACACCTCGAGGCCTCCACAGTGCTATGAGGAAAGCCAGGCAGACCCACTAGCCGGACGAGAATTACGAAGAGATTCTGGACATCCTGCCTTCGCAGCCCTCCTGTCCCCTTCTTGCCTCACAGTGTCCTGGCTGGACGCACTGCCAAAGAGCCCCCCCACCCCACAAACCACTTCTGCTCCACAACGCACGACTGTCTGGTGTGCATGGTTTCCCTGTGTATTTTCACAATAAGGACGTTGTCACCGATTGGCTCACATGTGTCTCCCGGGGATGTGGGGGTGAGGCTGAGAGCCCTTCTTACTGTCCTGGCTCCTGCCTTGCCCCATGCTCTAGCCTGGCAAGGACCACCGAGTGGCTAAAGAGCTGTGAACAGGGCTCAGAGTTCTCTCCCCGTGACTAAGGTGGTTCTTTCCCCTACGGCTCCTCTTCCCAAGCCTCTAAGCAGGAGCTACAACAGCCCAGGATGGAGGGAAAATGGGAGCGTTTGGGGGGGGGGGCGTGTTCTTCCTCCTCAAAGTGGAGACAAAGCACGATTCCAGGTGCATCCATGTAAACACGTATGTGATGGCGGAATGTAAATTCCCACGGAAGGTGAGGGCGCTTTCCAGCTGTGTACCCAAAGCAAAATCAAAGATCTATCTAATGCCAGTTTCTGACCCCCTTCCTTCACAATACTCTGAAGAATCCAGTCTCCTTAGCAGTCCCTGACAAAGGACGTTGAGTTCCTTGGCAAGTTTCCGCCCCTGGCACAGTGCACACGAGGGCAGGCACCTGATAGGCTCTTAAGCACCTGCTCATTCCCTGAGTAGCGCTAGTTCTGGAGAAGGAGACTTGAGGGAAGGAATTAATAGAAGATTCCTAGGATATATACTTTAGCTTCTCTGAAAAAGACATGCTGTCTCTTGCCTCCAGGTCTTTGTACTAATGCTTCCTCCCTCTGCCCAGACCACCTGCTCTCGCCTCATCCAGTCTTCACAGACCCTCCAGATACACGGCCTCCCTTTGTGCTTCTCCCTTCCCTGCTCCCAAATCAGGCCTAGTTAGCACCCATCAGATCCCGAACCTCTAAATAACATCGTCCCAGGAGGCAAGGATCTGAAGTGCCCAGTACATAGAAGCCATGGAGAAACAGTTATTGGATAAATGGGTAGAGAAACGGATGGACCCGTAAACGAATGAATGGGTAAAACACAACCTCCTAAATAGGGCAAGCTCACCCTATTTATGTGGTCTTCAAAACCATGCGATTTAGTCCCTAGTCTATTCTGAAAATAATTCTAAGTAGAACTAGGATAAAAGTAAGCTCCAGCAGCGACTGGAGAACGAGCCTGCTCCCAGACCCGAGTTCGGGCTGGTGGACTCGGCCGCTGCACTTTGAGGGAAACCAGTGCAATGGGCAGCAAGAAAGTGGACAGACAAGAGGAGAGGCAGGTCACCAGCTTGAGAATCCGCTCGACGTCCGCAAGAGGTGCGGGAAGACCTGAACACGCGGCGACGGTGCGAGGGGAAGAAACAGGTCAAAGGAGCCTTCATTTCCCAGCTGCTCTCTGCAGTCACATGAGCCGCTGTGACTCAGTCCTCGCTGGGCGGATGGAAACGGAAGGGACCCGCACACCCTGCAGGCCCGGAAGGTGCAGCTTTGAGCGCATGCGCTCTCCTCTCCCCACCCACCTTCTCTTTCCATCAGCTGGTTGCAGACTTGACAAAGCCCAAAGGCAGTGGGCCTCTAGCTGGTGTGCATCCCAGTCACCGGGAGGCGTGGTGAGCCAATCTGTGGGCCTCGCCCCCCGAGTTTCTCATTCAGAAGGTCTGTGATGGGACCTGATAACGAGCATTTCTAAGACGTTCCCAGGAGAAGCTGGGACTGCTGGTCCCCAGACCGCACTTTGAGAACCACTGCCTTGCGGTGTGGTGCAACCTAATACCGAAAGACCAAGTGTTTCCAAATGGTTGCATTTAAGAGGGCCTCCTCTCTACCTGAACACCTTGCCAGGACTGTCTGTAAGCACGAAATTGCTCTCTCCTGTGTTAACTCGAACTTTTGGATCTGTTTGTTACAGTGGCTTAGCTTAACCCTAGCTAACCTTAACCTAACGAATGCAGGAGCTGAGGGAAAGAGTTGAAGCCGACTCCCAGATTTCGATTTGGGTAACGCGGAGAAACAGTTAAGCAGGTTTGGAAGGGAAGATGACGAACGGATCATCACAGTCTTAGAAGCCCTCCACTCTGCGAGGACTGGTGCTTCGGCTGGCCCAGCCCGACCCAGGGCCCATCTAGCAGAAGGTCGTCTCTGCCTTTCATTGCTCTCCTGTCGGTTCTCTGTCAGCTTCTAAGACTGCCTTGGCATGTCCCCTCTCTACTGCTGGCTTCCCTCCTGCCTGCCAGAGTTCAGGTGGGAAGGGAGAGGACCGCTGCTTCCTCTGGCATCCAGAGCTTCCCCGTCGCCCCCACCTTCTAGGCATTAATCAGAGTAACCCCTTCTATCTGGATCGAACCTCACTATTAGCAAAGCACTCTTGGCTTTCATACCTCCTCTGATCCCACAGCAGCCACATGAGCTGCTCTGGAGGCACATGCACGCGCGCGCACACACACACAACGTGTTATCATACACTAGCGAACACGTGTTGAATATGCCACCGCCACAGTCTCGTTTCCACAAGTCTCATGAGCAATGTCTTAAGGACATTTGTTGAATGGCTGAGTGAGTGCGGTGCCCAGAACAAGGGACTTAAGCTTTGTCTCCCTTCACTTCTCTGCCACAACCTTGCAGTGAGAGACACTGCAAGTGTCTCTCGTGAGACAACTACCGCAGTGACACCGGACCTTAGCAACTAGTTATTATTATCCTTATATCACCTATTCTCAATTTTCTGAACCGTATCTTGGCATTCGAGATCCTTCAGGATGCGACTGCAGCTTACACGTCCAGCCTCACAGGATGCCTTCACGGACCTCCTACTGAAAAGTTTCCCGTGCCCTGAGAAAGCCTCACACGCCCCAGCCCTGTGCATCTGTTCGCACCGCCCTCTGTCTAGAAGGCCCTTCTGCTCCGCCATCCTCAGTTAAAGTGAAGAGCCACTCCTGTGTGAGGTCCTCCTCGGGGCCTCCCACCAGAGGGAATCTCGGCTTCCTCGGGAGCCCCAGAGCACCAGTCCGCACCTTGCTTACCGCCCCCGCCTTGCCATGGATGTCATGTCTTAGCATATGACTTTCTGGCTGCCCCACTTTCCAGAGATGCCTGCCGCTCAATTTCTGGTTCACAGAGAACTCCCTTTCTTGTTTTCAAGAAAGAATTGGCTGTGTATTAATTTATGTCATTTCATTCTCATCATTTCAGTGGCTTAGTTGGGGAAGGTGGCGGTTATCATGTACTCCATCTGCCAACTTGAAAACAGAAGCAAGAAGAATATGTACCTATGAATAAATGAGTAACTGCAAGGCATCTGTAAATCCAGGCAAATACTTGGCATTTTGAGGGGCGGGGGGGGCTGAGGGGAAGAACGTTTTTCCAGAAAGCTCTGGCTTTAAATACCAACTCCGCATTCAGAGCCTACGGGAGGCCTTTCGTTACCTGTGGTGCTGAGGCCAGTGTACTCAGGGGATGGGTTGCTGACCGGGGAGGACGGAGGTGGCACTTCCACGGACGTGGCGGATTTTGCTGGCGAAAACGATGGCACTGGGGAAGGGGTTGGCGGGGTGGCCTCTGTCAAGACAATCTCTTCTCGGACTTCTGCTACGGGTAGAGAAAGTGTAGGTCCTCAGAACCAAAGGTGAAGGCAAGTTGTCTTTAAAGGACTTTAACAATTGGAATATTCTTTCTCATCTGTGTCATGTCACCCCCTGCTTCAAGCCCTCTGATGACTTGGGCACCACCATCACGGCGGGCAAGACAATTCCACACATGCGTGTGCCCACTCTAAAGAAGAAGACATCATTGGTTTCACACCACTTGGCCTGCCAACTATAGCTAAATTCTTTGGAAGACAGAGCTGAAGAAACACAGAACATGGAAGTAAGGATACAAATCAAGTTGCCAAGTAGGGCAATTCCCAGGGAAATGCCAGCTTACCGGTGCTTCCTTCCCCCTTCATGGCTCGCATGAGCTCATTGGCACGTTCCTGACAGTGCAGGGATTCTAACAGGTAGAGCACGTAGTCATCAAACATCAGGTGAATTAAGTGAAAAGACCCTGATGAGAGAAGATCCAAACAGAAAGGTAAGTCAGGGCAGCTCAGGTACACCCCTCCACCTGCTCAGCAGTCCGTACACTGGGACTCCCGCAGGTACACTGGGCTCCAATGCTCCGTTCAAGTCTCTCATTCCCCGCTCCATAATCATCTCCGCATGGTCAAAAGTTGCTCCTCTTTGCTGTATCCTCAGCCCAGGCTAGTGCTTGACATCAGGTAAGGGTCGCTAACACTTTGTAGCAAGTGAGTCTTTTCCTTGCTCAATCTGGCTCCTCCAAAATGGCACCCATCGAGCCGTCTGCCCAAATGCCATTGAGCCGTCTGAGCCCTTGCCGAGCCACTGGCCTCATCCTCATCTGGGCACCACTCACTTTGTTCAAAAATCTTTCATTTTTATCTCCCCCACAAGTATGTCTTATTTCCCCGACTGGACTTTAAGGATGTCCATGGCAGGGATTTTGCCTTCTAGTTCCCTATACCGATGTACCTGACATAATTCTGGGAGCAGAACTGAAAATCAAAAATTGCAACAACTGAATTATTTCCTTAAATGTTTCTGAGACATCTGTTTAACACATGGTTATTAGAAAAGGTATTAGGGGATGCCTGGGTGGCTCAGTTGGTTAAGCCGCTGCGTTTGGCTCAGGTCGTGATCCCAGGGTCCTGGGATTGAGTCCCACATCGGGCTCCTTGCTCAGTAGGGAGCCTGCTTCTTTCTCTGCCTCTGGCTGCCACTCTGCCTGCTTATGTGCTCTCTCTCTCTCTCTCTGACAAATAAATAAATAAAATCTTAAAAAAAAAAAAGGTACTAGATTGAGAATGTATGGTATTCTCAAATAGCATTCTTCATTCTTAGATTGTTTATTTATTTATTTTTAAAGATTTTATTTATTTATTTGACAGAGAGAAATCACAAGTAGATGGAGAGGCAGGCAGAGAGAGAGAGAGGGAAGCAGGCTCCCTGCTGAGCAGAGAGCCCGATGCGGGACTCGATCCCAGGACCCTGAGATCATGACCTGAGCCGAAGGCAGCGGCTTAACCCACTGAGCCACCTAGGCGCCCACTTAGATTGTTTATTAAAAGGGATGGCAACAATCCTCCCCAGGGATTTTTCCAAGGGCCAGTTTATGTGCTCAAAATCATATCCTCTGATTTAATCTCTACAACCAACCCATAAGGTAGTTATGTTCCTATTATAACACATTATTTCAAAACCATCTTTTCTTGCATGTCATGCTGCCACCATGGCCAGTGGAATGATCCACATGTGGGAGGGGCTCGATTCATGTCTGCTGTAGTCAAACCTCAGGAAAGCCAGAGCCAGAAGGGCCAAACCTTCTTCTCTAGTCCCATGCTTCCAACTCCCAACGGGACATCTCCATGTGGCTCTTCTGCTACCCATGAAATGTCCAAAACTTCTCACCCACCTATGTACAGCTGACCTCCTCTTCCCATTTCCCTCTAGTTTACTTTTTTAGAGGACCTGGAAGAGCCTCTGGTATTACTTCTACTGTGATTCCATCATCACCACCATGACTGTTATCACTGTCCTAGTCACAGTCCTCATTGTTGCCGGCATGGTCTACCGAATGCTTACCATGTGCCCAAACTGTACGGAGCACTTAACACACATCTCCTCCTTACCACAGACTGGGATAGGTGGCACTGTCCTTCCTTAGGGAGCAGGAAAGGAGTCCCTCCATTAGCAGTATGTAGGGATTTGCCTCGGTTTGGTCTGGCCCCAAATCTGTTTCCTGTCCCCTACAGATCATCCAGTTCAATCTACTCATGGCACAAAGACCAGGTCCCAGAAGGGTCCTTTGAGTTGGGAGCTGTGCCTTTTCAAGTCTCAGTAATAGGGTGCTAGGGCTATGGCTCCAGGTGCACAGCTGGTTAGTACATGATACTTGTCAGAAATAAGGTGTTGGGGGCCGGGGGGGGCAGGGGCTAACTGGATAAAACCTCCTTGGTGGAATTCATCAATTTTTCCTTTTCAATTCCACCTTCTTGGTAGAATTTGTCAATTTTCTTTTTAATTGCATCTGGCTTCTGCACATACACACGGACACACACACACACACACCCTTATAGAAGACTATAGAGGAAAATCCTCAGCTTAACTCTGAGGCCAGTGGATGCCCAACAGGTCACATACACCAACTCTTATATCCCCCCTCTCTTTAGAGCCTGCCACAAACTCTGGTATCCACAAAGCTCAAGGCCATGGTCCCTGTCCTATACTTTTTCCACATTCTTCCTTCATCCCCAGGGTGTTGTGTCTGTTTGAAATTCAGAAAGGAGTAGATTGTGCTAAGTCACAGAGAGATGTAGCCTCTAAAACTCAACTTTCCATCCACTTCTCCAAAATGGGTCCCATGAACCACTGAGGAGGCTCAGCATTGTGGGTAACAGCACAGGTGCTGGAGCAGTGCACCCAGGCTGACACCCAGCTCCGCCACTTAGTGACTTAGACCCTGGATGAGTTACTCCTAGTAAATGTTAACAACAAAATCAGCCACTTCTTGAGCCCTTGCTCTATGACAGATTCATGATCTGTATAAATATGCAGATTTATTATCACACTTAATCCTCATCACAACTATAGGAGATGAGTGATACTCTCCTTTTGCAAAGAAGGACACTGAGACCTAGAGAGGTGAAGTAAGTGTCCAGTGTCACACAACTAGTAACTGGCAGAACTGGGACTTGAACCTAAGACTGTCTGATTCTGTGCAGCTCATTTGGCAACATAGCTCTCTAAAAGCGGGGGTAGTACAACCCCTTGTTTTGGTTACAGAAGTACTAACCATAATGAGGAAAAGGACACACTAGATGTTTACTGAATGGTAACTACTGTTATCTGTAAAGTCCCTTTTGCTCCTGATGTTTTAAGATCCCGTAGGATCTTAAAACATTTTGCTCATATAGCCAAAGAGGTCAAAAGACAGCATCAAATACTTAAAAGGGTCTTCAAAATGAAAAAAATATTTGCTGCAATGTTGCTCTAGGTCCATAAGGATAGAAAGATAGAAACACAGAGTGACAAATTAGAATGGAAAACTCTAGATAATGGAAATGGGTGTTGCAGTTTTATCCCAGGCAGATGCCTTTGAAGTCAGCTATATACCCTTCTCCTTTATAGACAAGGAAACAAAGATCTGACGAAGTGAAGAAATTTACCCAAGACCGCACAGGGAGAAGCATCATATCCAGGCTGGGGGGCCAGTACTCTGGGGCAAGTGTGGATTCTGAGCTTCAAGGTCTCTTCCTTAATGGCTCTGATCAGTTACCCAACTAAATCACCTTTTGATGAGTTTGTAGAGCTACTGCTGCCTGCCTACTGTTGTGCCAAGTACTCTGAGTCCACAAGAAACCTAAAGCTCAGATCCTGACTCCACAAAAGCTACAGGGTCCTGCGTAGCAGAAGTCAATCATTAAGATAATTGGGCAACAAATAGTTCAGTGCTGGCGGGGGGAGGGGGGCAGCTGGCAATGGGAACAGTGCAAGGAGAAGAGGGCAAAGTGAAAAGGGGGAAATAAAGACTGAAAGAGAGAAAAAGAGGTGGGGGGGACAGGATGGAGGGAGGAAGAGAGAAACATCAAAGACAGACAGACAGAAGGGAGAGAGGCAGTTACAGCTAATACCCTGGGCTTTCTCTCCCTAGTGCTTATCACCGTTCCCTGTACTTTATAACCTGTACATGTGCCTCCCTACACTAGACTACAAGCTCCATAAATGCAGATGTTTATCTTTTTTTTTCCCCCAACTGTTCTCCATACCCAGTGTCCACAACAGTGCCAGGCACAGAATAGAGGCTCAATGACTCTCTGTTAGATCAACCAATCAAACGCGCAAGCCCTGTGTACCATATGCACTGTACTGAGCTCTCTTTCCGGCAACACTGTGAGGCGGGCGTTATTATTATCTTCAACTAATAATCGGGGAAATGAGGGCTCAGAGGCTTTAAACAACTTGCCTAAAGTCACAGAGTTGGCATTTGAGTCTGCTGTGGAAAACGGTATTAGGACACAGACAAAGGAGATTTTTGTTGCTGTTGCAACGTGTTAACGTAGTTGAACACATTTCATAGCATCAAAGCATTTCTCTTTTCTTATGAACAATTTCAAATAGATAGAAAAGTACACAGAATTTTAAGATGAATGGCAGTGTACTCAACTCCTGGCTTTATAGCGTCTTAGTATTTTACTGTGTTTGAATCAGATTTGTTTTTTAATAGAAGATGAGGATGAAGCCTCTGTGTTCTTTTCCTTAATTGTATTTCTCTGCCTCATGGCATTCAACCTGAGGTAATCGCTGACTTGAATTTGGTATTTACTTGTTCTACTCTTACTACATATAATTATGTACCCATAAATAACATATGGTGCTGTTTTCTGTTTTCACACATGACGTAAACGGTATCACACCTCACAGAGCAGTCTACTACTTGCTTTTGATAATCCGTCCACATGGAGGCACGCAACTCAAGTCCGATGGCCACTGTCCGCATATACCATACTTTATTTATCCATTCTCCTGGTGATGGAATTTAGGTTGTTTGTAAGTTTCCACTATTGGAAATTGACTCTTACGAATATTTTCTGTACCTCTTTTCTTGTGTCTGTTGGGTCCAAGAGTGCCTGCATCTTCGGTCTTAAGAGATGGTGTTCCATTACTCACCAAAATTTTTTACCATCCTACTGATAGTGTATGAAATATAACCCTTGCCGTCTGAAGGGTGTGAGGTGTTATCTTATTTTCTTTATAATTGGTATTACCCTAATTACTAGAAAGGTACACATCTTTTCAAATGATTATTGTCAACTTGAATTTTCCTTTCTGGGAATCACCTATTCATATTCTTTGCTCATTTTTCTTTTGGGGTATTGGAATAATATTGGGGTATGTGAATTTCTATTGGAGTATTTAAACAATTTGTTTACAGGGGTTTCTTATATATTCAGGTTGTTTGTTATATGCACTGCAAAATATGTTCTTTTCTGTGGCTTTTATCTTTTAACTTTGTTTATGATATGCTTAATAAACACAATTTTGAAATCCAAACATATTTATTTTTGAAATATTTTATGATTGGTCTTTTTTGTGCCTTTTAAAATAAATAATATACTATTTCAAGATCATAAAGATATCATTCCTTGTTTTCTTCCAAAAGGTTTAAGGTCTTTTCCCCCCCCATTGAGATGTTTCCTTTCAGAAGCTATAGACAAGGGGTCTAATTTTTTTTTTTTTTGTACTTGTCCTGTACAAAAAAAGGCTTGTTCAGAAGAAATTTGCCCAATCCACTGATTTTTAATGCCATCTCTGTTATATATACAATCCTCTTGTTTAACAGAGGATCTGATGAGGGGAAGACAAGTTTTGTATCTGTCTGTCTTGAGCACCTCTGTTCTGTTTCACGGCTCTACCAGTCTCACTACGTTACAGCCCCGCACTGTCTTAGTCCATAACAGATGTGAGTATCAGGTAACCAAGACCCTACATCTTGTTCTTTACCTTCAAAATGTCTTTACTATCCTTGGCATTTTGCCTTTCCACATGAATTTTAACATCAGATTGTCAAAATCAAAGGGAAAAAAATTAAGAATTGGTCTAGAATTCTATTGAATTTGTGTATTAATTGGTAGAACAATCTCTTTGATGTTGACTCTTTCCAAACATGAACAGGGTAGATTTCAATAATATTTTTAAAATTTCTCTTTGAAGTTCTTCAAACAATTTTTGTTAGAATTATTTTATAGGTATTTTTTAGTTTCCTTGGCTATTTTGAATGGTATATGAGTGTTTATTTATATACACTATGATATATACTTAATATATGTTAGTATATGCTTACTATATACACACACTCAATTATAATTTCTAATTAGGTTCTGGTTTATGCTAAGAATACCAATGATTTAAAAAAAAAACTCAATCGAATGATCTCACTGAATTCTTCTTTACGCTATTAGTTTGCAGACTCTTTTGTCGGCCATCATGACATCTATAACAAAAGGCAGTTTTTGTGTTTTCCTTTCCATTTCTTAGATTTCTTTTCCTTTTCTTATTGCATCAGCTAGGACTTCCAGTCCATATTTATTAGAAACAGTGTTAAAAGGCATTTTTGTCTTAATCAGTTGAATGGGAAAACTTCTAAAGTTTCACCAGTTAGTATGATGTTCACCGCAGGGTTTTGGTTGCCCTTGAAACATACTAAGTAAATCCCTCTCTATTCCTAGTTTGCTAAGAGTTTTTAAAAATTATACCTGGGAGCTGAATTATATCAAATCCTTTTTTTCCCTTCTACATCTATAGGGAGGACCGTATGATTTTTCTCATTTAATCTGTTTAATAATGTATGTTGATAAGTAATTTTTCTGACTTTGAATCATACTTGAATTCTTGCCATAAACCTTTATTAATCATGATCTTAAAAATTTTGCTGCTGGATTTGATCTACTAGTATTTTATTTAGAAGTTTTCATCTATATGTGGTTGGGTTGGAATTTTCTTTTCCTCTACCATTCTTCCAAGATTTTGAAGTTGAGGTTGTATTAGCTTCATAATTGAGATTACATCAGCTTCGTGAGTTGTATAGCTTTCCTTTTGTTTTTATTGTCTGAAACATGTTCATTTTCATAAACTAAGGATTTTATATTTCTTAAAAGTTTAGTAAAAGCTATCTGTAAAAACATTTATGCCTGATGTTCTGGAAGGAAGAGACTTTGACATCTACTGCGATTGTTACTTGATCTTTTTTCTAGCATCCTATTTTATGTTTTTTGTTTGCCATCCTGTTTCTATGCTTCTTTTATCTTGCCATCTCTTTTCAAATTTTTTCATTTTCCTTCGTAAATTATGATGATTTAGTGATGAGCTCTTGATTTATTAACATATATCTCACACATTAAATCCAAACTGTATTTTTTTCAGTGAAGTCCAAAATTATTTAGCATTCAGAGACAAAAACCTTAGCATGCCTTAACCAGTCCTTGAAGCTTCTCTTCCCACCACCTCATGTTACTTTGCAGCCTGGGGCTTGCTTTTATCTTTTTTAAACATGAAAAATATTTTTTAAATGATAGTAATTAAATTTGTTTGCAAATTTAAGAATTTCTCTCATCTTGAAAGAGGGCTCCCAAATTGTTGGACATTCCTTCCGTGGAAAATTGAGTGTCTCTGCACTCTCTTCAAACTTGGTCGGTTTGTGACTGCTTTGACCAACAGAGTATGGGGGAGGTGACAACTTCTGGGATTGGGTCATAAAAGGCAATGTGGCTTCCCCCCTGGAAGAGGGAGCCACCATGTGAGAAGTTTAATTATTTAGAGGCCACCATTGCAGTATGGACACTGAGCCACATGGAGTGCCCACAGAAGGCACCCTGATCACAGCAGTCCTGTCTTCAAGATATCCAAACCCAAGCACAGACACAGGAAAGAAGAAGCCTCCAGATGATTCCAGCATCCAGCTGTCAAAGCACCACTGCCCTTGAGTGTTTCCATCTGAGGTTCTAGACATCATAGGGATAAGCCAGCCCTGCTGTGCCATGTTCAAATTCCTGACCCACAGAATCCACATGCATAATGAAAGTACTATTTTAATGTCACTAAACTTTGGGGTAATTTGTTACACAGCAATAATAACTAGAACCTGGTTGTTTCTTGTATCCCAGACCTTTATTTTTCTTCTTGCTGAAATGTATCCTTTAAGTGCTTTTTAAGTGATGTTCTGTGGGGCCACATTCTCTTAGTCTTTGTAGAACCGAGTGTGTCTTTACTTTGCCCTCAGTCCTGAATGATGGTTGACAGTTCTTTGTTCTCAACACTTGAAAGATATCATTTCTGGCATCCCTTATTACTCTGATGTTTTGTTCTCTCATAGCTTCAAAACATTTTTAAATCTACCAATATGGATTTTTTAAAAATCCATCAGTGAGGATTAAACAAATTTGTCTTACCTTTCGGTGCTCAGCATCTGAGTCCAGGGTGTTTGTCTGAGTTGTGGAAACTGAAGCAGCATGGGTTTCGTGGTCAGGCAGATGTGATTTAGAAACAGAGCTCTGCCCCTTGCCATACTGATCTTGGGCACGAAAATTCTCCAAGCTTCTTTTCTACCTATTATTATCTGCTTCGAAGAGTTAATGTGAGGACAGAATGTAGTACATGCCTTCTAAGCATTTGCTACAATGAGCAGCATTATCCTGTCTTTGCTTCACGTTCTCCATCAGACTTCACAGGTTGTTGCAAGAATTAAATGAGGATGTGCCCAATATCCTGCCTTGTGCATGCTAGGCTCTCCATCAATGTTACCTTGTTTTTATGAGTAGTATTCAGCTGCAGAAAGCTAGACGAGGTGGTGGCTGAGCAGGAAGAACAGGGCTCTAGGATGGAAAAGATTCAGGGGTCTCAGCACAGTCTGTGGTGCACCTGTGGGCCAGCCCTTCTCCTCTGGGGTCGGCTTCCTCCTGAATACAAGGAAAAGCAGTTCCTGCCTCCGAGCGCTTGGCAGGGGCCTGGCTGATGTGTGCAACGTTTGGCAGGGTCTGGGTAAGAGAGCCAGGCCTGGTCACCTACACCAGGAGAAGCAGTCTGGAAGTCTCCGGTCATGGCCACCTGGTGTGGGAGCAGGGTGCCTGACGGGGCTGCTCCCACGTGGCCCCCTCAGCCCTTCCTGAGCAGCAGAACTACGACACTAAGCCAGAAAACAGGTGCGTGGGCAGGTGAGAACGTGGGCCGTGAGCAATCCTGCCCCCTTGGTGGGCAAACCTGGGGTGGCTTTTCCAACAGTTTGATGCCGGAGTACTTCCAGGAACCACGTTTGCCTCCAGATGTTCCCAGCAGTGAAATCCGGGGCATGCGGTGAAAACCCAGAGTAAAAGGGTAAAGACACCTGCACTGACTTGGGATCCAGGTGTCCTCTGAATGGAAATCACAGCTGTCGACGGAAAATACATGGGTGTGAGTGTGTGTGTGTGTGTGTGTGTGTGTGTGTATGTGTTTCAAAAGTAGAAACTATTTTCCTCAGCCCCGTTAGGACTCAAAGTTCATCTCCTGCCAGCCTGCCTTTGCTGACTGATTTTTCTAGAAACTGCTGCTGGCGGCAAAGAAAGATCGTCTGGCTACTTCAGTTCACAGCATAGGCTCTTTTCAGTGAGAAGGAATTAGGAAGAAAAGAGTGAAAAGGAATTAAGGAGAAGAAAGGAGTCAACTACCTTTTGAAAGAGGCCGTTCTGGGCAGAGGTGGCAGAGGACCCCCCTCCCCAGGATCGCTGTGATGTTCCCCACCCTCACGGCGTGGTCAGCCCGCACCACTGGGGCGGCAGGGATCCTGTGGGAGTTACGAGCCAGATAGAGCTGGCCCCTGCCACTGGGGGAGGGGGCCGGTGAACAGAGGGCTCTTTTTCCTAATTAGCTGTTTTTATACAGGGAACACATGACCCAAACACAACCACCAACTGTGTCTTTGACATATACAGGCAGAAAGGGGGAGCTGGGCTTTTGTCTGCCGCGGATTCTTTCAACTTGCCTGTCACCCCAAAGCTGCCGAATTCCACAATGAGTCGGATGAGCAGAACCACGGCAGACAGTGTGCTAAATGGACTTGGAAACAGGTATTATTTCAGCCCGCCTCGGGTTGGGAAATACTGACAACGTGAAGTTGGGTGAGCGACTCCTTGCCTTTCCTAAGAGATCTGTGACCGTTTCTGCCATTTGCCCAAGTTTCTGGTATATCCTAAAACAGTGCATGGTTCAAGAAAGAAAGGAATACATTTCAAGGAAAACGTTTCTTGGTAATAAATCCAGCCCTTTTCACAGAACCCTAGCTGTTCTACTGTCTTGATTTCCTATCATGTTGTTAACTTAGTAAAAACAAATGAGTTCCAAAGAATCCTGCCAAGTAAATTACTTTCCCTGTCTAATGAAGGGGCCTCCGTAATCTATATAATCAGTTTAAGAATGAGCACACTGAAGATTAAGGGATAAAGCGAATAAGGCGGCTTGCTTTGTGGACGCGGGTATGTATATTTGGGTGCGATGTTGTGGATTCTTTGATTTTGAAGCAGTGAACAGACCGCAAAAATGTTTCAGCCCTTCGCTGGCTTGAAAGCAGCGATGCGCGAATGGTTTTCCCAGAACCAGAGGTGACATGTGCTAACACTAACTGCTGGAAGTTATCAAAACGCCGTGCCCGATGGCCCTGCCCAGGTATCGGCCACCAGAGCCTTTCCATGCACCATTCACGGAGAATTTCCATCTGTAGCCACAGCTCAGGCCAGTGCCGAGAACTTCCCAAGGCCGAGATTAAAGAAATCCACAACAAAACACTGCTCCAACTGGGGAAACACAGTCTTTCATGGGCAGCGCTGTTTAGAAAAAATAGTGCCGCCTTTGTTTTACCACATACTTGCTTCGTTGTGTAGCACAACTGGAAAATGGTGACAAGACCATAAAAAAGCTGGATGGAAAAGTGTCAAATTAAACCCGGAGCGAAACCCAGAGCCGATTGGCTTAATTGGAGGTAATGAGAAATGAAACCACATCTCTACTCGCAAAGTCAAGTAGTGAACTGAAGCAATTACCCAGAAAATCTACCAACAGCCCTTTGCCGAAATGCCTCAAAATTTGAGGCAAAAGTGTGTGGAGATTTCAGATGTCTGCTAACGAGGGCCTGGACTCCGTGAAAACGAGTAAACCGTGTCCCACAATGTAGCACAGCATTCACCCTGAGTCGGTGGTTCGGTTCCTACCTGTGGACCAGCGTGAGCACCTCTAGGCAGAGATTCCAAGTCCTATTACTGTGGGAGCAGCAGGTGTGCCCTTGGGGAGGGAGGTGAGGAGCACCCAAAGGGTCAGCAAAACCAAAGGGAAAATGAACATGAAAGCCCTTTTCTAGGGATCCGACTGAGGCACAGTGTTAAAGAAACCTTTAGACATTCTGCCCACTCCTGGAGCATTAGGCCAAGCTATATGCCAATGTTCCCACTCAGAGGCTTTCGGTCTTGGGAAGGCCACACTATGAAATTCTGCAATAGTCCTGGGACGCAGTGTTCACTGGGGACACCTGGCCAAAGGGGAGTGTACCC
The DNA here is from genome assembly GCF_009829155.1 of Mustela erminea. Classification (NCBI taxonomy): domain Eukaryota; kingdom Metazoa; phylum Chordata; class Mammalia; order Carnivora; family Mustelidae; genus Mustela; species Mustela erminea. Next base: position 15,343,132 of record NC_045619.1, read on the forward strand.
AGTGTTTTTTAGTCCCCGCTAAACTCCAGTAATAATAGCTGGGTGAGAACCTCCACCTTCAGATCTGCATATGTCAACACACAATGCTGTCTTTCTCCCCGAATGTCCGGACAATGTCGACTCCTTCCAGAACAGCTACATTTCAGGGTGATGTCCTTGTAGGCTCAGACACAGCAAGTGAGATCAAGGCTGAATTTAGAGAGGTGACATTCAAGCACCAAGTCCAGAGAGAAAGTGTTTGGGTGTGGGGAGGGCTGGGGCGGCCTTACCGAAGCTGGGGGCACTATGCAAGGTCATGTCCCGGATCACCCTTGTGCCAAAACAGGACCACATCAAGAGGAACTGCTGGGCCACTTTCTTCAGGGACCCTTGTCTCTTGGCAGCCACCTACAAGAAAGGGAACAGCTTAAACAGTGGTCAGCATAACCTTTCATTTATTACGGACTGCCTGAAAAATGTCAGGAAGGCTTATGGGTCTCCAAGTTTAATGCTATGAAACAATGGTTTTTGACTTGCTTTGTCTTCCAGCAAAAAATATGCTTTAAAGAACGAAATTTTCTGTCAAAACCCAGTGCACACAGCAGATAAAAGAGATGCTGACCCGGCTGAGTCAGGGGAAGGAGACTCATGGTCCTGCCTCCTGCAACTCCCACCTCCAGAGGGGGGCCCAGGCCTCTCCTCAGAACCCCAGGGCTCCGTGGCTGCTGAGGAACATTCAGATAGCTCAGCGTGGGGCTCTCTATCTCCCAAGTGCCACAAAGGTGGATGGTGGGTCGCAGTACCCGGGCTGCTCCTTCCACTCTGGGTTACCAACCTTCACAACACACCGGTCCACCATGGTGTCTAGCCACTCGATGTAGGACTCGATGGGAGACTGTTCCTCCAGGAGGTGGTCAAATTCCTGGTACACTGTCAAACAAAGGAGAGAGCCCCATACCTCACTGCAGCTGTGTCTACACAGAGATACAACTTAAAAGAACAAAGGAATGAAACTGAATAGAACAGAACTCCAGTCTTAACAGAGCATTCAGGTTTTAGAAAATACGCCCCAACTTATTTCCAGGCTCATCTTCGCCGCTTCTCAGCGCGTGAGAACCTGGCTCCCATGTTTAATTTGCCATGCCCTCAACAAGCCCTGCTTTCTCAGGCAGTTCTCTCTGCCTGGACTGTCTGGCTCCTAGTGCCCAGCCCACATGATGCCTCTCATGAAATCCCTTTCCTCCTCCGCAGGACCCTCGCTGGTAGAACTGATCACTTGTCTTTGAAGCTTCCAGCAGAACTGGTCACTCGTCCTTGAAGCTTCCGGCAGAACTGGTCACTCGTCCTTCGAGCTTCCAGCAGAACTGGTCACTTGTCCTCCGAGCTTCCATAGCACTCTATTATCTGTATCCACCCCTTCGCTGCATTGCTAATGCTGTGTGACAGTTGTGGTGTGTCTCCCGGGCCAGTTCTCTGTCCGGGATCTTTCCTAGCCGGGGCCTTCCCGTATGCAGCTGTTATCTAGGATGTGTTTGGTTGCTTGAACAGACCCAGGCAGCACTGCTTCCTTGCTCCCTGCCCCGTGGGGGGGGCATGTTTGATAGTTCAATGCTTCTAAACCACAACTATATTGGGCAAGTCGCACAACCAGCCTCTCAGGGCTCAGCATGCAGTAGATGCTTAATAAATGTTCACAGTGCAAAGGGAACAATTTCTGTGCCCTTAGTTTCTGCATTAGGAAAAGGAGGATAATGGTGCCACTTTATAGCCCATCTTCAGCTGCTCGTCAAATAACCAGTCCGGAAGGGCTATGGAATGTGTGAAGCACTAGAGAAAAAAGAAACCCCGCTGGGGTGACCTCCAGTTTGAAATATCTCTTTTCATGACCGTTTTGTGTTTTCTGCATGTGGAGCTCTGTGAACCAAACCACACCTTTAGATCCGCACTTTTAAAAATTTCTTTTATTTTTTACAGTTTTCATTTGTCCACACCGCGTTTGGTCCCCCATTCACAGGCCCAGCTGAGGTGCTCCTGTTTCCTGAGTTGATGACTGCGACAAAACACAAGACATCAGCCACTGGCCTGGGAGATCAGAGCAGTTTTAGAATGACAAGGGGCTTTATTTACTTATTTATTTAAAGATTTTATTTGTTTATTTGACAGACAGAGATCACAAGTAGGCCCAGAGGCAGGCGGGGTAGGGGGTGGGAAGCAGGCTCCCTGCTGAGCAGAGAGCCCGATATGGAGCTTGATCCCAGGACCTTGGGATGTGACCTGAGCCGAAGGCAGAGGCTTTAACCCACTGAGCCACCCAGGCTCCCCGAGAAGGGGCTTTAAATGTCCGTTGCGTCAATATCAGTGTCCTTTTACAGAGGAGGAAGCTGTGTTTCAATGAGATTAAAGGTCCCCCTCGAAGTCAGAGGGTGAGCGAGTGCCAGAGCTGGGACAGAGCCCAGGTATCTGATTTCTCTTTGGGGTGCTTTCCTCTTGATGGCCCCATGGATGCATCAGGTGCTATCGTGCTTCTGTCGATGATGGTGAGGATGACAGAAGTGGCAGAGAGGGCGCTTACGGCTCACGCCTCCTGGGGTCTTGCCGCGTGCCAGGCACCTTCCTCACTGCTTTGCAGGGACACTCTAGTCTAAGCCTGCAGCAACCTCGGGAATGTGACAGCGGATTCTCAGGTGCTGGCTGAGTGAACAGACGAACCACCCAAGGAGGCCAGTGCTGTTAATGCTCCCATTTTCCAAAGGAGGGGGCGGAGGCACTCAGTGACCCTCTGCGGGTCTCACCGCCAGCGAATAGCAGAGGCAGGTTTCAAAGCCAGCCAGACCCGATGCTGCCTCCCAAGCACGGCACTGTCCCAGGCCCCTTTCCATCACCCCACGGTCTTCCCGTGTCAGAGACTTGGAGGCCGGGGTCACTGGGCACAAGAGCCAGGGATTTGAGGGCGCCCCACCCTCCTGCTCTTACCACAGTCATGCTCACCAGCACGCTCAAGTCCGAATGTGCGTTCTTTAATTTAGGGTAAGCGAGCATTCCCAGGAAGGACCTGTTTCACTGAGGAGACGGAAACCCCATAAAGCAGGAACGTGCAGGCTTGTCAACTACTGATAAGGAAAGGAGGGCGCAGCACACAGCTGTGTTCAAGAACTTACTGCCCAGCTGTCTGGGGTGGGGAGGAGGGGGATCTGCAGGGATGATATTCACGTGCCAGGCCTGCTGCCTTGGGAATGCCCTTGTCACTCTGCGGCCCCCTTTCCAGGCACTGCATCATACAGAGGTGTCCTCTTGGGTAACACGCCACCATTTATGAATTACTTGTTCAATGTCTGATCTTTCATTACCTCTGAGCTCCACACAGGAAGTGCACTGTCCATATTACTCATTGCTTTTTGCCCCGCTTCTAACACAGTACCTGGCCCACGACAGGCGTTCAGTATCAGCTGGGATGAATCAAACCTCAGCACTCCCTTCCTCTGGAAGAAGAGCACACTCACAGCTTTAAAGGGTGCCGTTCTGCGGGCGCCTGGGTGGCTCAGTGGTTTAAGCCTCTGCCTTCGGCTCAGGTCATGATCTCAGGGTCCTGGGATCGAGCCCCACATCGGGCTCTCTGCTCAGCGGGGAGCCTGCTTCCCCCTCTCTCTCTGCCTGCCTTCTGCCTACTTGTGATCTCTGTCTATTAAATAAATTAAAAAAAAAAAAAAAAATCTTAAAAAAAAAAAAAAATGTGTTTAAAGGGTGCCGTTCTGTCCTGGGCTGAGGAAAACCTGAAAAGGAAATCCTGAAACGTTTTCTTCTTGGAGAGGTTGCAGTGATCTCCAAGGTGTTCCAGCAAAGGCTCAGAGCGTGGTCCCTACAGCAAGCCATGGGGACTGCATTGTCCCCTGTGAGTATGGGTGATGTTTTCCTCCTTCACAAAAGGTGCCGGGGGTCTGGAGAGAGCTGCGTCTCATGCTGCTGGGAGTCGTGTCATTCTCGGTTCCCATGTATCCATGCCTGGCCTGGGCTGAGGTCCTGGAGACACAGTGATCAGAGGTACAGCTAGTGCTGGTAGGCAGCGGACACCCAAGCTCTCTGTTGGCCTTGTAGCAGGGAGCGGGGATAAACAGAACAGGAGCATGACCATAAGAATCTGAAAAGACCCCGCAGCCTCTGGAACTTGCCCATATCTCATCATTTTTGTCTTCTCTTCTCCTCCAAGTGAGTAGCACTGGAGCACGGTGGTGAAGCCAAGGTCAGGCGCAGGTCAGGGGCCCCGCTCTGCTGCTGGGGGTAAGGGTCACCCGCTCTCTGAGGCTGAGCCTTGTGCTCTGTAAAATGGGGGCAGGTATCTTCCTCGTGGGGTTGGTGTAGAGAATTAACGAGATTATGCCCATGGTAGGTCTGGCCGAAGACCCTGCACGGAGGAGGCCATCTGTGAGCTCCTGTCTTATTTTAGTGACCACCTCTAAGTTCTTACCAGGGGCAAGCAGGCTGGCGGCTGCTGTGGAGGAAGGAATGAGTACACAAGGCGCTCCAGGAAAGAAGCCCCAGGGAAGGACCCTAGGGTTCAGGTTTCAGCTGCTTCCGTGGCTTCTGAAAAGGACTCAGTGGGAAGGGGGTCTCTAACAGGAACATCTTTCTGAACTTAGTTATTTTTAACCACCACATGCTTAGCCTGGCTGAAGAAAGTTCCCTCAAGAGGACATGCAGAAGGCACAGACTGGCAGTCTGAGGGGACCGTGGTTCTCAGGAGAACAGGCCCAACTTCTCAGGGGATGGCCGACCTCCGTGCAGCTTCCCGTTTCCGCACTCCTGGCCCCACCCAGGCGTGAGAAAGGAAGGCTGAGCAAAGCCAGGAGACCCGCATCCAGGGCCACTGGGTGTGGGAGGCCGGGGCCGCACGCTGCGGTGGGCGCGTGAGGAACAGCAGAGGTGTGCGGACGGTGGCGGTGTTCTCTGGCCCCTGCACGTCCGCTACTGCTAACAACACCCGGCCTGACCTCATCCAGACAACAGCTGGAACATTCCCGCAGTCTTTGTCCACCGGGACAGGAGCACATGTTCACAGAAGTGCACCACCACCCGTTCCCCACTCCAACACTGAATGTGATTGGCAGGTTCGCCGGCCCGTAGCTGGGCTAACTCGTGCGACCCTCCGCTGGGAAACAGGTGCAGCGTATCCGGCTGACTCCAGGCCGATGTACGCGCAGACAGGCAACACACTGCTGTTCTCATTTTTTTATGTCACCTATGGGACTACGCCCGGCACCGAGAGTCACGGCGGTGGGGGGGGGGGGGGGGGGCTTCTGCCTGACACTGTGCACTGCCCAGCAGCCCCTGGCTCCCTTTCCCCCAGGGATGTTGACACACGTCCTCTTAAATCAATTAGCCCTTCCATCTGGGCTGACCCATTTAATAGGAACAATAAGAGAGAAGGGATCCTAGGGGGCAGGACAAGATGGGAATGCCACTTAAATATTTACGCAGATACTTTTTCTTTCTTTTAAAAACAAAGAACAGACAGACCCGTTGGCGGAGCGTCTTACACTGGATGATGAGTTTCCGGTGCTCATCGCGGGAGTCCTCCATGGTATAGAGGGTTTGCTTGGTGATGCTGTTGAGGTCCACGTTCCTCCAGTCTTCCAGCATTTGGAATGTGATGTCTGCACTGTGGATCACTGTACGAGATGCCTGTAATCCAAGCCAATTAACTCATTAGCTCCAGGGCTGTTAGGTTAAAACCCCGGCATGTTATTTTCTTTTGAATGAATCTGGAAAGGGTATTTTGCAAACTACTTTGAAATTCAGGAAAACCCCATTTCAGGAAATCAGCAGATGAGCCCATCACTCGGAATATCTGTACAGTCTTTTCTCTTGTGGTTCTCTTCTGTCAGCTGTGTAAAAGATTTCTCCAGGGTGGCCGAGGCCAGACCACACCCTGCTGTTCCCAGCCCCTTTGGTCTTGACCCCTGGGGAACAGTGGGATGAAGGCCAGAGACCCGTCAGCCTACAGATGTAAGCTTGCAGGATGGAAGCGCTGTGCTTAGTAACCCACGTGTCTCTCATGTCCGAGAAGCAATGGGCCCAGACCTTGGAATGGTCCTGCTACCCGTGGGCCAATGACGGTTTCCATCTCAGCAATCTGACCATGTGTCTTTTTCATATAAATGCATTCTGAAGCAGTTTATGGTCTAGCTTTCTCTTTTTGCTTTTTGGTTTTTAGGTGACTGTCATGAGGAGAGGAAGGGAAGTGGAATAAAACCTTGAGACTCAGTTGCTCACTAACGTGCCTGTGGTGTTTGTGCGAGCACGCTCATGTGCACATTCAACCTGTGGTTTCCTCCGCAAACCCTGCAGTTGGTGAATGGGAACAGTACTTAGGACCACCACGTTCAACAATGCTGATAAGCAAAGGAAAACATTTCCAGAATCATTTCCTTTGCTTGCATGTTTTTAAAATGTCTTTAACAAAATGGAAAAAAAAAAAAGATTTCTGATACACATGGACTTTAAAAGTCTCCTAATGAGTGTGAATTTCCAGGCAAAGGTAAATACTGACAACCCCTTTCTCCCCACTCCGAGCACAAGTAAACTCTTACTTAAATCACTATAGGACTTTTTAAAGGTCAGTGGCCTCGAATATATGAATCTATGAATTGGGTCCATCTCTAATGATAATGAAAACAACCAGAGTAAAGATCTGGGATTCTGGACTCAAATATATTGAGTTCGAGTCCTGGCCTTGCTGCTAACCAGCTGGCTGATTTGGGGCGGGCCAGCAGATTTAACCTCGGTTTCCTGATCTAGAAAATGGAGGGAAGAGGCTCTGCCTCTGAAGGAGGCTGCTGCTGGGGGACTCCGTGAGATGATGTTTGAAAAGGGCATAGTTTTGGGAGGAAGAGCTCAGTACAGGAGCTACTATTACTCAGGCCCGTGCTGGTTGTGGTGATGCAGGGACACCTCAGGGCCAGGGCTCATGGCTGGGGGCCAGCAGGGGCGGTCCTCTCGCACCCTGCCCGGCAATCCTGACATCACCCACGCTCCAACTACAAGGTCACACCCGAGGTGCGGCCTCCTTAACCCCTGCGTCTCAGTCACACTCACATGCCCCATTATTCTCTATTTCCATTGTGTTTCCTCCCTAACACTTAGCACTTTTAATTAATTATTTTTTCATTCACACTTTTTTCCCCGCTCAGGGCAAGTACCACTAAACATCGTGTCTGCATATAGTAGGCGCTCAAAAGATTCTGTGCAATGAATGGCTGAGACAGGAATGCCAAGCTGCTTGCTTAGTGAACCCCAAAGGGCCTGGGTGCTTAGATCCTGGGTTTCAACATGACTTGTCTTGTATGTGTTTAGGAAAGCTTGCTGGGATGGATATTAGCTGGGAAGTTCCACGGAGTTTCCTTCCTGTCACCAACCCCAGTTCCTCTGGCTGGTCCAGAAGTGTGTCTCCGAGCTTGTCCCGTGAAGATGGAAAGGTAGCACATGCTGATTAAAATACGTGCCATCTGTGTGGGAAGCGGAGAGTGAGCTTATGCGTGCACGTGTGTGAGCGCACACGCGTGCTGGTGGCTGTAGGGACAAGTACGGATGTTTTTACCTGCATGCATTAAAGGCTCAAAGGCTTCCTTAAACTGCCTGCGCCCCAGAGGGAGGCATCAAAGCCATGCTTAGTTCTCCAATATGATCCAACCCCAGCTCTTCTAAGCTGGGGAAAGAACCGGAAGGCATGCACCCACAGAAATACAGCAGTGTTTCTCTGTTGTGCCAATATTTGTTTGCTCCCCTAAATCCCACTAATCTGGTAGGGCTCTGCCCTATTCCGGAACAGTGCCCGGGTGTGGCCTCTCTCACAACCAGCATGAACATGAAGGTATAACTCTGGTTTCCAGATCTTCCAAATCACCCGCTGTGCCATTTATGCCGGGGGCAGGGTAGCAACAGTGAGGTGTGCAGGGGTATAGTTCTGTATTCTGAAAGTTCTGTAGTTCTGTATTTTCAGAATACAGAACTGGTCTGGAGGCTTCCTGCAGGTCACTCTAAGTAGAAACCCCTCCTTCCAACCTTGACCTTGAATAAACAGCACTAACCCAGAACCCACAATAAGAGGGAGAGGTGGCAAAACCCACCCATACAAAGAAGGCAGGCAGATGGCAGGTGGCAGTGAGGGGGTCCTGCCAAGCTTAAGAGGCAGTGGGGCTGACAAGAGGACAGTGCCTGATGGAGAGGAGCTCGGCCCATCCACTCGCTTCCTGCCCTGGGAAATGTGGCTCAGGGGCTGTTTAGCTGACATCTCCTAGGGCCAACTATTAACAATGAAGTAAAAACAATTTTTGAACACATGCAAATCAAACAAAAATAACCCCACTCATCTGAGGCCCAGATCTGACCTGTAGCCACCAGTTTGCCCCTTCTGCTTTAAGATCATTAATGTTCTAACGAATGTTAACTGGGGCCTTAATAGGCTTCGATTCCCTTCCTTAAGGTGTAAACTTAAGAGAAACACAAAGCTTTATGCCATCGAATCATCACCAAGGAGTCATGGGGAGAAATTCTGCCTTTCACTGTATGCATTTTTGTTACTGCTGAATTTTTTATAGGAAGCATATGTCACTTTAGTGCTGAAAAGAACAAAAATCCGGAGAAAATAAATAAAAGTGGGTAAATATTTAACATACTGTGAAGCTCTGAACTCCTCGGGATGATACATACACAGCAAATCACCCCCTTTATGCATTTGAATCATTTATCTCTGTGACTCCTAAGAAGGGAGGAGACACTGGGCTCCCTGGGCTTCAATGGGGCTGGTACTTGGGGGTGCGGTGCCGGGCATCTGGTGTTGGCATGCGGGACGAGGCCCGGGATGCCACCAGATCTCTGCACTGCACCAAACATTCTTTCTCCCAGAGAAAGAATGGTCCAGGCTCATGTGCCAGCCATGGCTGAGAAAGCCTCATCCAGTCAAGGGAAATGCAAACTTGCACGAGAACGTGATGCATGGTTAAGGGGCGACGGACGTCAGAAGCTATTCTGTATGTTAATCAAAACTATTTCGTGATTGCCTAATGCTTTTATTCTTTATCTGTAGAAATTAAAGGTAATGGTAAGGATGTATCAAACACCTATTATGCTGCATTCAAAGACCAAACAGCCTGACAACAGTTCCTTCTGGGAGCTGTTCTGTGCATGTGCCCCTCACAGCTGATGACTCCGCAGGACACGTACCTGGCAAAGGTGATTCAGTGATGTCTGCCGTCTCAGAATTTGGGAAAACCTTCTCGACACTGCAAGAAGGAAGAGTTAGTCTGTAAGTATTTGCACGCTGTATGGTCCCACCTCAGATTTTCCAGGGGCGGATTTCAAAAAGTGGCTTATTTGGCCTAAATTTGTCTCGCTGTCCAACCCCATTTTTTATGCACCCGCTGGCAAAACCCTGCATTTGATTCTTTGTTCTCCCGTGTGGACAATGATTTCCTAAAGCGGCGATATTTGGGGTACATATTTCAAAGTCAACCACATGCCATACTGGCAGGTGTGAGAAATTGTGGCGTCAATCAACCGTGAGTAAAAGCAATTATTTACTTGTCTTTCATTTCGCTAATTGCAAGCTCAATCGCTTCTCCCCATAAATAATTGCTGGAATCAAGTGGAAGCTTTGAAGAAGGCCCTTTAAAAGTAGTATATCTAATAGGGAAACTTGATTGAGCCTCAGCGGTGTGGTGGTGCGAGGGGTAGCTTTTAGGATGGGACCCTGGGCTGTATCTTGGAATGCTGCTTTGCGTTCATAATCTGCTACTTTTATCGAATGATCTCTATGACCTGTTGGTGAGTTTCACGGATCCTGTTTACGACAGTGATAAAAAGGCTAATGGTTCGAAACGGGATGACCTGAAGATTTCAACACCAAGCAGTCAAGTCATGTGCCAGCCTCAGGTCTCCGCTCTCACAGAGTTGTCTGGAGTGGTGAGTGTTCCCACTCCTCGCCCATCCTCAAAGTCCCCCTGAGGTTCCCTGGGAAGAGGGGTTCCCGCGGGTCCCGACAGGTGGAAGATCCCACAGACCTCCTCGCTGCCAATTTCAACAGGTTTGTTTTGTCAGCACAATTAAAACAGGTGCAGGGCATTCTTCTCATTAATTTCTGAACTGGTCAAGAAGCAGAAATTTCCCTGGGATTATTCTAATTTGTACTCAGAGCCAGCTCGGTTTGAAAAATAGGGCGTGGGGTGGGGGAATGGGGGGGGTGGGGGCACAGATGAACTTCTAATTTTCCAGACCGATCAATCGTTAATCCTTCTCCTTAATTACTTTTTCTTTAACTTTGTGATGTGGAATTTAGTGCTCATGAAAAGAAAAGAACTGAGAGCCGTGAAATAAAGCAGGCTTTATCAGTAGGTGCTGGGCGCTGCAGGCGGCCTCAGCCTCCGAGCGGGTCTGAAAGGGCTCCCTGTGCCTGCCCAGAGAGGGTAATTTGATCCTCTTCATTTTCCCTGCCGCCACTTACTCCCAGGCAAGAATGGCAAGCTGTATTCAAATGCTGCTTTAAGAAACCTATATCTTAAAACTTTGTTTGGCTTAAAATCATTTCATCTTTGTAGAGTAGCACGTGCGTCTTTCCACAAGTACGGAAACACTGGACAGAGGAACAGGACCGGTTTTCTCAGGCAAAACGAATGGGGGAGGATGGCTGGTGATGCTCAGCAGGGAAAAAAAAAAAAAAAATCACAGTCCTAATCCCCGTAGGAGAAATATTAATTTGGCTTTCTCATTAGGCAGAGAATTGAATATGTGAAGCCCTGAAGCCTTTCTCTGGCTCCCGTCACCACCTTTTTGGGGGTTTCGAGGTTTGGGGTTGGACAGACTTGAGTTTGACTCCTGGCCCCTTCTTGCTGGCTGGGTGGCTGGGTGGCTTTCGGGAGGTTTCTCTGCCTCTCGGAGCCTCATCTGCAGGGAGGGGATGCTGCCCCTGTATCACAGAGGTGGCATGAGGATTAAGTGGGACGAGATAGTGGTGAAGAGCAGACACTCTGGTGTGGACAGACAGACCCCGGGGGGGCGGGGGAATCCTGCCTCTGCTACTGACTAACCCCCCTAAGCCTTTTCATTTGCCATAAAAGGAGAAGGGCGCCACTTGTAACACACCTTTTGGGAGCACTGAGGAAGTTCATGCAGGAAAAGCGCTAGGCTTAATATCTGGTGCTTTGCAAACAGTAAGTGGAAGTTGTTATTATTATTATTATTATTATTATTTTATGAACAACCAATGTAAGACTGTTTGACCCTAAAATGTTGTTTTCCCTTCCCCTCAGCTCACCACCTCCGTACTTACATTCAAACTTAATGTTCCGCAAGTTTTCTGGGAGGTCATGGAGAGCCACTTTTAGCCACTCATCCAGCTGCTTGGCAAACTTTCGGATCACCTGAGTTAAGCTGGAAGGAAGAAAGGATCCGTTTTAAGTGCCTAGTGTGTTGCCCAACCTGGTTGGGTTGTTCTAGAATCGTGTTTTGGCCATGCCAGTGTCACTCGGAGCAGTGGCCTTAGGGGCAAGATGGGTGGCCCCGCGTGGCGCTTGTGGGCATGAGCAGGGCCTGGAGGCAACGTGCTCTGGTGCCCACGCTGGTGGCCAGAGGACGCCCTCACTCTGGGCGTCATTGGTTTGCTGCTGCACAAGCCTGTGTGAAGGCAAGAACAAGCCACATGTTCTAAAGGCACATCTACCTCAACATGTCCAAACTGAACTCATTGCTTCTCCATCAGACATTCTTTTCTTATGTTGTCTATTTCACTGGGAACTCTATTTTCCCTAAAATTTTTGTTTTCAACTTTTTTGCATGGAGAAATTTCAAATATACCCCAAGACAGAATGGTATAATAAAGCTCCAAGTAAATCCGACCCAGCTCCAATAAAGAGCAGTTCAGTTTATCACCTGCTGCTCTGTCTTTTCTGGAACGCTATAAACAAATTCATGATGTATCGTTTCAGAAACTTTGTGTCCATCTTCCAACATGCACTTAAACATGTACGTATGTGTATGCACGTGCACACACACACACATACACATATTTAAAACCATCGTTGCCATTAGTATACTTAACAGAATGAACATCAATTCCTTAATATTATCTAAAGCCCAGTCTATCCTCGAATTTTCTATTTCTCTCAGAGCAGTCTTTTGGTTTCTTTGAATCAGGATCCAAACAAGGTCTACACATTGCACAAAAAAATGACCTTGTTCTATTTCTAAAGACTTTTTAAAAAGCCTCTCTCGTGCCATTGGTTTGTTGCCCCCCTCCTGTTATTTGTTCCCTGGAATGCCTCCCCCTCTGATTTGGTTGACATCCTCATAGTGCCATTTAACCTGTTCATCTATCCTGCGTGCTTCTCATAAACTGACAGCCCAAAAGAACAGATCGAATGAAGTTACAATTTTTTTTTAAGGCACGAGAACTTCACAGGTGGTCCATGTCTGCCCTCTGTACCACACCATAAGGCTTATAATGGCTGCTTGCTCCTCTGGTTTTTGACACTTGAATAGTCTCTTGTCCCATGAGCAGGTACTGCCGATTTTTATCTCCAAGTTTCTCTCAACCTCAGCTAGTCTTTCCCTCTTATCCCAGCTATCAGTACCTCTCACCCGGGCCAGTACTGCAGCTTCTGCAACAGTGGGTACAAGAGCCTACCTGCTCTGTTCACCTCCCCACCTCTACCTCGTCTTCCACATTGCGAGAGGAATTTCTCCAAAAACACTTGCAAATCTGATCTAGTTCACTTTCTGATTAAAAAACCCCCCAATACTTTCACATTCTTCTTAGGGTGAAGACCAAAATCCTAACCACGATCCCCCAAAGCTCACATTCCAGCCTTGCTTTCCTCTCCAGCCTCACTTTGCAGTCTCTCTCTTCACCATGTTTCAACCCCTCTTGCCTCTGCCCAGCTCCTTCCCACCTCAGAGCCTTTGACCTTGGCATCCTTCCATCCAAGAGCATCTTACCCTTCTTCATCAATTCCTCCTCATTGATCTGATCTCAGAGCAAGTGTCATGTCCACAGAAAAGCTTTCTCTGAAGCCCTCTTGGAAGGGGCAAGTTGTGACAGTTGGTAACTATACACTGATTTGTGTGATTATCTGGTTCATGTCCATCTTTCCCATTGACTGTATACGCTGATGTGGAGGGCAAGGGGCTGTATCTATTTTGCTTATCACTGTGTGTTCAGCACCTAAGCATAGTGCCAGTCACCACACTGTGCCCCCTTTATCTTTCTGACTTCAGCTCCTCCCACTCCCTCTCACCACCCCACTCCCACCAGCTTACTCAATTCACACAGCACCAGCTTTCTTTCTCTTTCTTCAGGTCCTTGACAACGTCACCATGGCCTTTGCATCTGCTGTTCTCCCAGCTTGGAAAGCTCCAGCCCCAGATTGCAGCCAGTTTTCTCCCTTCCTTAACAACTTTAGAGGTTGGGTTCAAGTGCTGACCACAGGATCTGAAACTGCCAGTGTCCTCACACTTCCAGCTCTACTAACTATCTCAACACTATTGAGCCTGCCATATGTTTTAAAAAGATCAGCCTGGTTCCTGAGATGAAAATTGAGTTTAGAAGGGCAAGGACAGAGCAGGGAGATCTGTTTGAAGGTTATCCCAATAATCCAGGCAAGAAAGCATCCTGAATGAAGATGTTAACAGTGGAAATAATGCAATATGGTCAGATTAAAATACTTGGAAGGCAGAGCCAACCATGGTGCCCTGGTGAGTGGTTGTGGGTGTATGAAGAAAGAAGGTTGTCAAAGATGTCTTCATGAAAGAAAAGTGGTATAGGTACACTCGTGCCTAGCACAGTGCCTGATATACAGGAGGTACTTAATAAATGTTGAATACTGAGTGAACCAAAAGTACTGCACATGTAGTAAAGCCCTAGCACATTCTCAGTGACTAGCACACTGGATCCAGCTTTGGAGTGAGAAGACTTCTCAGAGTAGTTGGCTACTCTTGACAGAGGTCAACATTTAGAGAAGTGCGTGGAGTAATCATCTGATGGCTGCTGTACCATCCAGGAGGGCGGGCTGCCATTGCCCACCCATGACACCTTGCCCAGGGGCCATTACTTGCAGCTGGAGTAGAGGAGCTGCCCTTTGTATGGGAGCAGGAAGCAAGCAGCAGGACAGGGATGGTCCTTTTGCTTTGTGCAATCATTTGATTTTATTACACTGAAGAAAAGTAGGAAGAGACTCATCTTGGAAAGGATTCTATTTGGGGACTTGGAACTGGGACAGACTTTTAGGAGTGATCTGAACATGAGCAAGTGAGGAGCTAGCCTCCTGATCACCTAGCCTGGAGATGCCCCCCCAGCCCGCTCCTTCCTGCAGCCTCAGATGACCCTGACCATCACCTCTTTCTCACAGACTCTCCTCCGATGGTATACACCCTGTGGTCTGACCCCCTTTCTCTGCTGACTACCCTGTCTCCTTCCATCTCACTCCCCAGGTCTGTCCCCCAATCCAGTGTTACACCTTCTTGTCCCTTTTGTGCATGTGGCTCTCTTGTCTATAGCTGCTGCTTTAGCCCTTCTCCTGCATCTTTTTTTTTTTAATATTTATTTATTTATTTATTGGGGAGAGAGAGAGAGAAAGGGAGAGAGCATGAGAGGGGTAAGGGTCAAAGGGAGAAGCAGACTCCCTGCTGAGCAGGGAGCCCGATGTGGGACTCAATCCCTGGACACCAGGATTATGACCTGAGCCGAAGGCAGATGCTCAACCAACTGAGCCAGGTGCCCCTTTTTCCTGCATCTTAATTCCACACTTGTAACTCTCTGAATGACTTCCAGCCCTGATGCTGCTACAACAGCAACAGCGCTAATACCAGCTGCTGTTAATGAGTGCAGTGTGTCAAGTGCTAAACACTTCACACGTATTTTCTTATTTAACCCTCACATCTACCCTGCGAGGTAGGTATTATTGTTAGTCCCAGCAGAGAGGTGAGAAACTGAGGCTCAGAGAAGTTACGTGATTTGTCCGAGGAGACCCAACAAGCAAATGGACAAGCCAAGACTGCAGACTGCATGTGTGTGCCTCCAAAGCTCTAGCGTCTCAGTCTTCTCTTTGCTTCTCTGCTATCTCATCTTCGCCCTTCCACCACTCCTACGCACATGTGCACACGTCCATGCACACTCACGCTTCCTTACTTCCGATAAACCAATCATCACCAACAACCACTATGCCAGGATCAGAAGTGACAAGCCCAAGTCTGAGAATGACCTACTTTTCTTATAAATACACAGCAAATGGTTCATGGTTATCTCTATATTATCACTTGTTCACTGAAGAAGATATATATATATATAGAGAGAGAGAGAATGAGAGAGAGAGAGAGAAGAATTTCAATATGCTTTACTGAGTTAGAAGGTAAGGGGTGGGTCTGAGCTAGTCAGCTGGTGAGAACCTCCAAGTCATATCTCATTTCTACCTTGGCCAAGCACAGCGCCAGGCACTCAGAAGACACTCAAACAAGTTTCAGGGATGAAGGAGCACATAAAATTGTGAAAAGTTAGCTGTCTGATGAAGTCTGTCTTTGGAGTAACTTTTTCTTCCTGATTTCATGAGAAAGGGGCTCGATTTCCAAGTCAAGGATCACTTTGGCAAAATCATACAAATCAGTTAACAATGTCATTTAAAAAAAAAAAAAAACAACGGTCTTCTGGGGTAGACTGTGAGCTCAGTGAGGGTAGGGAGCACATTTGTCGTCTTTAATGTGATGCTCCAGGACTCCGCATAGCACCCTGCGTGTTGTAGGAATCAATAAACACTATTTAATGTGGAATGAACAGCTGAGTCGTGGCTGTTTCATTTATTTGCAACTGAGGATGGACTTAAGTTATTTCAGCTCCTAAGCTTCAATTTTTATGTCTATAAAAACAAGCCAGTTACAGAAGAGGCAGCAGGGGTTAGCATTTCATTAGCACCCCACAAACTGCTTCATAACAAACCAGGATGCCTGGCCTGTGTGTAACACCCAGAAAGCACTACTAGTGGAATATGAAGCCCTCATGTAATGGTGTGTAGACTTCTGCTGACCTGTCTCCCCACCCCCAGAGGTACCTTTCCGCTACAAAACAAAGATACACATTTGGCCACTATCTAGTTCCCTTCAACAATGCACAAGAAAGAATAACTCAAAGCTTAAAGGGGTCCATATATATATATATATATATATATATATATGTATTATATATATATATATGTAGTTTGTATATAGATATAAAATATGTGTGTATGTTTATTTTTATAATCCTATGCATATTTAAATTTTGAAATCAGCTATATATGCATATGCACAGGATTATAAAAATAATCTAGTCATAATTAGAACACTAGAAAAATACAGAAAAGCATGAGATTAAAATTTGACCACAGTCCCACCAGGATGTACTCTCTGTTGCCTTTCTAGGTGTGTTTCTGTTCCACCTAGAATGTGGAAAATTAGAAGGAGCAACTCTCCCACCATAACAAGAGAAAACCAGATAATTTGCAAAGTCCTAACTGTTCTTTAACCCATTGGATAGCTGAGGTCACAACTGCTTAGCTTGGAGTACACAGAAAGACAATCACCTCCAAAGAAAGGAGGACTTGGGGACTGGTTCATCTATGTCTGAGGGAGGAAAGTGGGACATCTAAGTTAAAAGAATTCAGCTCAATTTTTAAAACAAATTGCTAAAGTCAACGTGTGAGCTCACTTGATGGTATAGAACTCTGAGAGCCATGGATGCAAAGGAAATGTACATCTATTCACAAGATCGCCACAGACCATGCCCAGTGCTCATGAAGAGTCCCCGAGAACAGAGAATGGAGAAAGCCTATCTCTGAGGTGCCTGTTTTGCAGGAGGAGAGCAACCACTGCTGTGGGGGAAAGCATGAAGTCTTAGCCAGCCTTCTCCCTTATGGAACAGAAGCCTCAAGTGGCTAGGGGAAGGACAGAAACACTATTGACCATGGGCAAACAAAGAGACCCATTGCAGGTGGGGGAAATAAAAAGAAAAAGCTCTCTAACCTTGGTAGAAATCATCACAGGCTTAGATTATTAGAGGTTTCTCTTGGGGGAGGGTGACGGAGAGGGTGGACAGGATCACTGAGAATCCCCCAAAACACAGGGTTTGTTGGGACTAAGCCAGGAGAGCAGGGGACCCCCACACCTCCACCTCAGCCCCAAAGAGGCTAACAAGTAGGTCTACTTCCCTAACAGGGAAGACTCAATGTTAACAGTGTAGCAGCAACATTGAGAAAAGCCCCTTCTACAAACAAACTTCCAACCTGAGCACAGGGCATCCCAGAAGTATATGAATCTGATAGTTCACTGAGGGTACCCATAGTAAAAACAAAACCCCAAAGCAATCAATGCCCAAATCAACGGACTCAATTCCTCACATTAAGAGACTAGGAGAAAAGAAGTGTGTCTATTTCCAGGCATAAATACTCTCTACTCCAGTCTCTACTCTAACCACTGTTTGGAAGTCAATAAAAAATTACAGGACACACAGAAAATTAAGGAGAAGAACCGATAATGACTAAATGGATTAAAGAAACAAGACCTATCTCTATGCCACCTACAAGAAACTCACTTCAGACCTAAGACACATACAAACTGAAAGTGAAGGGATGCAAAATGAGAGTGAAAACAGAAAAAAAAAATATGGGTAGCAATACTTATATCAGACAAAAAAGGACTTTAAAATAAAGACTGTAGCAAGAGCCAAAGAAGGGCATTACATAATCATAAAGGAATCAGTCCAAAAAGAAGATAAAACCATTGTGAATATCTATGCGCCCAACACAGGAGTACCCAAATACATAAAGCAAATATTAACAGACATAAAAGAAGAAGTTGACAGTGACACATTAATAGTAGGGAAACTTAACAGCCCACTTACATCAATGGGTAGATCATCCAGGCAGAAAATCAATAAGGAAACAGTGGCTTTGAATGATACATTAGACCAGATGGACTTAATAGATATATTCAAAACATTCCATTTAAAAACAGCAGAATGCATGTTCTTTTCAAGTTCAAATGGAATATTCCCCAGGATAGAGCATATGTGAGGCCACAAAACAAGTCTCCGTTAATTGAATATTTAAATATTATTAAGCATCTTTTCTGATCACAATGGTATGAAACCAGAAATCAATTGCAAAAAAAAAAAAAAAAACCAACTGGAAAAACCACGAACATGTGGAGGCTAAACAAAATTCTACTAAACAACCAATGGGTCAATGAAGAAATCAAAGAAGAAATGATGGGCATTAAGGAGGGCATTTGATGAAATGAGCACTAGGCGTTACACATAAAACTGATGAATCACTAAATTCTACCCCTGAAACTAATAATACACTATATGTTAACAAAATTGAAATTTAAATAAAAAATTTTTAAAAATACATAGAGACAAATGAAACTGAAAATACAATGGTCCAAAAATCTTTGGGATGTAGCAAAAGCAGTTCTAAGAGGAAAGTTTATAGAGATACAGGCCTACCTCAATAAACAAAGAATATCTCAAACAATCTAATATTACACCTAAAGGAACTAGAAAAAGAACAAAACCCCAAAAGTCAGTAGAAGGAAGGAAGGAATAGAGATCAGAGTGGAAATAAATGAAACAGATACATATAAAACAACAGATCAATGGAACCAAGAGCAGGTTCTTTAAAAAGATAAAATTGATAAACCATTAGTCAGACTCATCAAGAAAAAAGGGAGAAGACTCAATAAAATCAGAACTGAAAGTACTGACATCACAGAAAAAAATTATGAGAAATTATTACAAAAAATTATACACCAACAAATTGGAAACCTAGAAGAAAAATGGACAAATTCCTAGAAACATATGACCTTCCCAGCCTGAGCCAGAAAGCAACAGAAAATCCGAACAGACTGATTACTAGTAACAAAATTGATCAGTAATTAAAAAAAAAAAAAAACCTCTCAATAAACAAAAGTCCAAAGTTTTACAGGTGAGTTCAACCAAACATTAACCAAAGAAAAGGTATTACTTATTATTCTCAAACTTTTCCCAAAAACAGAAGAGAAAGGAAAGCTTCTAAATTCATTCTATAAGGCCAGCATTACCCTGATATTAAAACCAAAGACACTACCAGAAAAAGAAAAATACAGGTCAATATCCCTGATGAATACAGATGCAAAAACCCTCAACAAAATATTAGCAAACTGTATTCAACCATACACTATAAGGATCGTTCACCAGGATCTAGAGGGATTTATTGCCAAGATGTTCATTTAACACAAATCAACCAAAATCATACATCACATTAACAAAATGAAGGATGGAAAGATGCAGAAAAAGCATTTGACAAAATTCAACATCAGTTCATAATAAAAACTATCAACAAAGTGGGTTTAGAGGGAACTTACATTGACATAATAAAGGTTATATATGACCATTCCACACCTAACATCATATTCAATAGTGAAAAACTAAAAGCTATTCCTCTAAAATCAGGAACAAGACAAGGATGTTCACTCTCACCAACTTTTATTCGATTGAGTACTGGACATCCTCACTAGCCACAGCAATGGGATAAGAGAAAGAATTCAAAGGCATCCAAACTGGTAAAGTAGAAGTAAAACTGTCCCTATTTGCAGATGAAATGATACTATATATAGAAAACCCTAAAGAGTCCGCCGTAAAACTATTAGAGCTAATAATAAGTGAATTCAGTGAGGTTACAGGATAAATATACAAAATAAATATAAAGAAATCCATTGCATTTCTATACATTAATAATTAAGTCCCAGAAAAAGACTAAGAGAACAATCCCATTTACACATGCACCAAAAAGAATAAAATACCTAGGAATAAATTTTAACCAAGGAGGTAGAAGGTCTGTACTCTGAAAACTATAAAACACTGATGAAAGAAACAGAACACAACATAAACTAATATAAAGAAATACATGCTTATGGATTGGAGGAACTTATACTGTTAAACGGGACCTAATACCCAAAGCAATCAATAAAATCAACACAATCACTCTCAAAATAGCAACAGTATTTTTCAGAGAACTAGAACAAATAACCCTAAAATTTATATGGGAACACAAAGTACCCCAAATAGCCAAAGCAATCTTGAGAAAGAACAAAGACACCACAATCCCAGATGTTAAGATAAACTACAAAGCTAAAGTAATCAAAACAGTAAAGCACTGGGACAAAATGAGACATACAGATCACTGGAACAGGATAGAGAGTCGGAAATAAAGCCATGCTCATATGGTAAATTTATCAATGGCAGAGGAGGCAAGAATATACAATGGGCAAAAGACAGTCTTTGCAACAAATGGTGTTGGGAAAAGAAGACAAAAGCACACCCACAAACCCCCTCAAAATAAGACGTAAATATAATACCTGAAACCATAAAACTCCTGAGAGAGAAAACCTAGGAAGTAAGCTCTTGGACACTGGTCTTAGGCATTTATGGACATGTCTCCTCAGGCAAGGGAAACAAAAGCAAAAATAAACTATTATATATCTGTATCTATATATAGATACATATAACAAAATCTATATATAAATATACATTTTATAATATATATAACATAATTTTTATAAAATAAGAAGATTTTGCACAGTAAAGGAAACCATCAACATAACAAAAAGGCAACCTACTGAATGGAAGGAGATATTTGCAAATGATATATCAATAAGGGGTTAACATCCAAAATATATGAAGAACATACGCAACACCAAAAAACAGGTAATCAAATTAAAAATAAGCAGAGAACTTGAACAGACATTTTTCAAAGAAGACATACAGATGGCAAACAGACACAGGAAAAGATGTTCAACATTACTCATCACCAGGGAAATGTAAATCAAAACACCAGGGAAATGTAAATCAAAACAACAATGAGATGTTACCTCACCCCAATCACAGTAGCTAGTATCAAAAAGGCAAAAACTACTAAGCGTTGGTGAAGATGTGGAGGAAAGGGGACCCTCCGTCCTGTTGGTGCAAATGTAAATTAATCCAATCACTGTGGAAAACAGTATGGAAGTTCCTTGGAAAGTTCCAAATAGAAATACCATACAATTCAGTAATTCCACTCTGGCTGTTGACTCAAAATCAAAACACTAACTTGAAAAGCTACGTGCATTCCTATATTCACTGCAGCATATTTACAATAGCTAAGATATGGAAGCAGCCCAAGTGTCCATCAATTAATAGATATAGAAAATGTGGCATAGATACATAACAGAATATTACTTCACCATAAAATGAATGAGATTTTGCCATTTGCAACAAAATACATGAACCTAGAAAGTAGTATGTTAAGTGAAATAAATCAGACCAAAAAAACAAATGCCATAGGAGTTCACCTATATGTGGATTCTAAAAACCAACCAAATGACCAAACAAAAAACCAGAAACAGCCTCATAAATACAGAGGACAAACTGGTGGTGGCCTGATGGAAGGGGGACAGGGAGTATGGGCAAACCAGGCGAAGATACCAACTCCCAGTTTTAAAACAAGTCAGTCACAGGGATGAAAGGTACAGCACAGAGAATATAGTCAATATTATAATAATGGTGGATAGTGACAGATGGTAACTACCCTTATTGCAGTGAGCGCTGATAATGTATAGAATTTTCCAATCACGATGCTGTATGCCTGAAACCAATGTTACATTGTAGGTCAACTATACTCCAAAAATAAACATTTTGAAAAGAGAAAGAGTCCACTCTCAAGAGACGAAGCAATCAAAAGAACCTATCAAACAAGGAATTTAAAATAACCATAGTTAATATGCCAAAGGCTCCCATGGAAAAGATAAACAATAAGGATGAACAGATGAGGAATTTCAGGAGAAAGAGAAATAATAAAAAGGAAATGTTAGAAATGAAAATAAAAACAAAACATGGCAAAAGAGATGAAGAATGCCATCAACAGCTTCATCAGTAAAGTTGACATATACTAGAAAAAAAGTCAGTAAGCTTGCAGATAGGCCAATAAAAAATGACCTAAACCAAACCACAAAATGAGTGAAAAAAAAAAAGTTAAACAGAGCCTCCAAGGGCGCCTGGGTGGCTCAGTGGGTTAAAGCCTCTGCCTTCGGCTCAGGTCATGATCCCAGAGTCCTGAGATTGAGGCCCGCATCGGACTCTCTGCTTGGCAGGTAGCCTGCTTCCTCCTCTCTCTCTGCCTGCCTCTCCGCCTACTTAAGATCTGTGTCTGTGTATCTACCTAAGATCTGTGTCTGTCAAATAAATAAATAAAATAAAAAAAAAAACAAAAAACAGAGCCTCCAAGTAGTGGAACAGTATGGAAAGGTCTGACATGCACGTAACTGAAATAACAGAAGGAAGAGAGAGAGAGAGAGAAGACAGAGCAGAGGATAACCGCAGGGAGTTTTCCAAATATAATGGAACACATCAAAGCACAGATCCAAGTTGAGAAAATCTCAAGCAGGATTAAACACAAAACAAAACAACTAGACATGTCATATTCAAACAGCTAAAAACCAAAGATAGAGAAAATCTTGAAGGCAGCCGGGGTGGGGGGGTGGGCGGGTGGGGAAGGCACACTGTATACCGAGTAGAAAAGATGCGCAAACAGGCAAGTCAGAAAAAAACGGATTAAAATCTATAAAGTGCTGAAAACAAAACAAAACAGAAAACTTGTGAATCCAGAACACCACACCCACTGAAAGTATCTTTCAGAAATGAAAAAGATATAAAGACTTTTTTGGACCAACAAAAGCCACAATCATTCATTAGCACCAGACCGGCAATACGAGAGGTTTTAGAAGATTCTTCAGGCAAGGGATATGACAATATATCACAGAAACTGGGATTTTATGTAAAGAAACAAGGATCAAAAATCACTAGACTGAAGGTAAATTTTAAAGATTGTTTTCTGTATCTTTAACCAGTCTAAAGGATAGTTATCTAAAGCAAAAACAGTAACAACACATGTGAGTTTTGAGTATATATACGAATCCAAAACGTGTGACAGCAGCAGCATAAAAAATGAGAGGATGAATTGGGGTAGACTGTTGTGAGGTCCCTACATAACGTGGGAAGCAGCAGGATATCATCTGAAGGTAGGCAGCAAGGAGGGCAACCACTAAAAATTTTTTTGTAACAGGTATAAAGAACAGTCTGATTATGGAGAAAAAATAGAGTGATACAAAAATTTAACCTAAAACTAGGTGCAAAGAGAGGAAAATGGGATAAAAACAGAAGGAAGTAATAGAAAATAATAGGGGAAGTAGGGGACGCCTGGGTGGCTCAGTTGTTTGAACGTCCGGCTCTTGGTTTTGGCTCAGATCATGATCTCATGGGTTGTGAGATTGGGCCCCATGTGGGTCTCTGTGCTCAGTGGGGAGTCTGCTGGAAAATTCCCTCCCTCTGAATTGCCTGGGTGACTCAGTTGGTTAAGTGTTTATCTTTGGCTCAGATCATGATCTCAGGGTCCTGGGATCAAGCCCCACGTTGTTTCTCCTCTGTAGCCTGCTCTATCTCCTCCTTGTACTCTCTCTCTGTCAAATAAATAAATAAAATCTTTAAAAAAAAAACAAAAAGCAAAGAAAATTCTCTTTCTGTACACCTTCCCCCATGTACTTGTGCTCTCTCTCTCTCTCTCTAAAAATAAATAAACAAATCTTAAAAAAACAAAAAAGAAAAGAAAAGAGGGGTGCCCAGATGGCTCCATCAGTTAAGCATCTGCTTTGGTTCAGGTCATGACCCTGGAGTCCTAAGATCCAGGCCCACGTTGGGCTCCTGGCTCAGTGGGGTCTGCTTCTCCCTTTACCGCTGCCCCTCCCCCTGCTCATGCTCACTCACTCGCTTGTTCTCAAATAAATAAAATCTTTAAAAAAAAAAGAAAACAACTAGTTAGAAGGAATTTTTAAATGAACTGTATCATTAATATTAAATGCATAGGTCTAGACATAGCAACTAGAAGTAGAAATTGTCAGATTGAATAAAAAATCAAGAGCTTACTATATTGGCTACATGAAATCTATTTTTTATGAAGATACAGGGTAACAGGGTGGAAAAGGATATGCCATGCAAATCCCGAACGATAAGGAAGAGGGGCATGAGAACATTTTTAAAGTGGTGAAACTACATCTTGATTGTACAGTCGACACCTGAACAACATGGGTGTGAACTGTGTGAGCACACTTATATGGGAATTGTTTTTCAATAAATACTGCACTGTAAATTTATTTTTTCTTCCTCATGATTTTCTTAACAGCATTTTCTTTTCTCTGGCTTACTCTATTGTAAGAATGCAGTATATAATATACGTAACATACAAAATCTGTGTTTTTGCTTTATGCCAGTTTATGTTATTGGTAAGATTTGTGGTCAACAGTCGGCTATCAGTCATTAAGTTTTGGGGGAGTTGAAAGTTATGCACTTTCTTCAACTGCACAGGGGTTTGGCACCCCCAATACCTGTGTTGTTCAAGGGTCAACTGTATACACTAAAAATGGCTAATGTTGATATATATCAAGTATATTTCAATAAGCCTGAATTTTTTAAAAGAATATTAAATAAAAAGCTATAAACATATATGTAATAATGTAAAATGAAATGATAGAACTAAGAACAAATTATCCGTTGTGTCAAGAAATGTAACTGGGCTATACTTACCTAGCAAGAGAAAAGGCAATTGAACCATAAAACAAATTCTGAATGGTTCCGTATAAGTAAGTTATAAAGGTCACAAATAAGAAGATGGACAGGGTATTCAGGTATTCAGACAGATGAAAACAAAAAGAACGTAGAGGTCATGATCTTAATATCAGACAACCTAAATTCTGGGCCAAAAAATTTTGAATTAGACTTTATAATGTTAAGTGTACCAAAAAAATAATGCTAGGAGTACAATTTACAATGAAGATGTTGCAATTCATATTGAAGGTATTACACTGAAGAGAAGGCAACTAGAAATATCAAAACATTATACAACATAGCATCAACATTCAAAAACAAAAATTAAGGGAGATTCAAGGTCAAATAGTTAAGCACATATTAGTAAAAAGTCTGAAACCTATTTACCTGTCTTGGTCCATAACAGTCCAAGTGGACCAGTACTAAGACAACAGAATAAATAACAAAATTGTTGACCCAGATACAGATCTGTCGAAGTCTGCACTTTGAAGATAGATAGTGCTTCATTTTCCCAAGAGTCACAATATTGACCATGTATTAGAAAACACATAAAATATCAAAAGAGAGGGCGCCTGGGTGGCTCAGTGGGTTAAGCCGCTGCCTTCGGCTCAGGTCATGATCTCAGGGTCCTGGGATCGAGTCCCGCATCGGGCTCTCTGCTCAGCAGGGAGCCTGCTTCCCTCTCTCTCTCTCTCTGCCTGCCTCTCCATCTACTTGTGATTTCTCTCTGTCAAATAAATAAATAAAATCTTAAAAAAAAAAAAAATATCAAAAGAGAAAACAGTTCAGAAAACAGTCATTAATCACTAGGCAATAAAAGCTAAAATGAATAACATAGCCAGAAAATAACAGCTCCTAACAACTGTAAGTTTTTAAGGACTTTTAAAAAATTTTTAGGGCAAAGAGGAACTCCAAACCAAAGTTGCAAAATATCTAGGAAATAACAATGTTAAAATATTACATATCAAAACTTATGGGATGCAGCTCAAATAGTGCTCAAAGAAAAACTCAAGTCTGAAATATTTATGTTGTTAAACAAGGATGAAAGAAAGTAAGTAAATCAAGCGTCAGTTGGTTTGGGTCACTGATGAAACAACAAACTATGTAGTGGGCACTCAATAAAGTGTTTGTTGAATAAATGAAGAACAGAGTAAACTTAGGAAAGTAAAAGGGATGAGTTAAATAACTTGCTGTATTAGAAAATAAAGAGTAATGGCACCAATAAATATATCCAAGAGCATGGGCCTTGAAAAAATGAAACCGGTAACTTAATCACAGAGAAGCAGCAGAAAGCCCAAGTACACCAACTGAAATGTATTAAAGCAGAAATATTGAGACACAGAGGACACTCAATGAGACTACAAATCCACTATGCTCAACCCTCAGCAAATACATTTAAAGATCTAGAAGTGGATATTATGTAATTTACCAAAACTTACCTCCGAGAAGACAGAAAATCTAAACTAACCAATTACTATGGAAAAAGAAATAAGAAAAATTTCAAAGACTTACTCCCACAAAACACCACACTAGATGCCTTCAAAGGGGAATTAATTCTTCAGAGACTTCAAGAGCAAATAATTTCAATGCTATTTAAAGTGTGTCAGAGCACAGGGAAAAATGGGGGTGGGGAGAAGCTTCCAGATTTCTTTTATGAAGCAAGAATAACATTGATACCAACAACTAATGATGATTAAACACAAAAAGAAAATTGCAGACCAGGGCGCCTGGGTGGCTCGGTGGGTTAAGCCTCTGCCTTCGGCTCAGGTCATGATCTCAGGGTCCTGGGATCGAGTCCCGTGTCGGGCTCTCTGCTCAGCAGGGAGCCTGCTTCCCTATCTCTCTCTCTCTGCCTGCCTCTCCATCTACTTGTAATTTCTCTCTGTCAAATTAATAAATAAAATCTTAAAAAAAAAAAAAAGAAAATTGCAGACCAATCTCACTCTATGGCTGTGAGGCAGAACCTCTAAATAAAACATTAACAAATAAAATCCTGTAGCACATTAAAAAAATATACTATGAGCAAGTGGGGTTTATTCTAAGAATGCAAGAATGGTTCAGTATTAGGAGACAGATAATGTAATAATTTCCATAGATGATGAAAACCATTGGATAATATTCAACATCCTTCACAAAACGTTTAATGAATTAAGAAAATACAGACATTCCCTAACATGATAAAGTTTATCAATCTTAATTCAAAAGCCAGCACAATGTTTAATGGAGAAACACTAGATGCATTTTCATTAAAGTCAAGAACTTCAACATGTTCTTGAGGCATAAGCCAATGTAATTAGGTAAGAGAAATAAATGAGAGGTATAAAAATTAGAAAAACAACAGTAAAACTATTTGCATTTATAGATAACAGGATTCTAAACATGGAAAATGTAAGAACCTGAAAAAAGAAATACAACAACAAGATAAGCTTGGCATAGCCAGCTCCAAATATAACCACAGACATCAATAACTTTCATAGACATAAACCACCAACTGTCAAGAGCTGTAGAGGAGAAGACTGCACTCACAATAGCAACAAATAGATAAATATCTAAGAATAAATTTTTTAAATGTGTAAGATTTATATGAAAAACATTTACAGGGGTGCCTGAGTGGCTTCAATGGGTTAAAGCCTCTACCTTGGGCTCAGGTCATGGTTCCAGGGTCCTGGGATCCAGCCCCACATCAGGCTCTCTGCTCAGCAGGGAGCCTGCTTCCTCATTTCTCTCTCTGCCTGCCTCTCTGCCTACTTGTGATCTCTGTCTGTCAAATAAATAAAATCTTTAAAGAAAAAAAAGAAAGAAAAACATTTACAGTATTCCTACAGTCACAAAATGAAGATCAGAATAAATGTCAAGGCAAACCATGTTGTTAGGAATTCTCAGTATCATAAATACATAATTCTCCCTAAATTGGTCTCTAAATGTAATGTAATCCCAATAATACATGTGTAAGTACGATCTATGAGCTATCGAAATAGGCAAACTGATGACAAGGTAGTTCATATGGAAATTTTTTAAAATTTTTAAAAATTTAAAAAATTTTTTAATTGTTAAATTATTAAAAAAAGTAAGTAAGTAAGAGGAGCTTGTCCTACTAACTATTAAATATGTTTAAAAGCACAAAACCTAAAGCAGAGTGACCGTGGAACATGAATGCAGAGAAGTATCAATGGCATGGTCCAAAAACTGCCTCAAATACATATAAAATTTACTATATATAAAAAAAGGGCATCTCCACTCTGAAGAAAAGATGGAATAATTGGCATACGGTGCTGGGAGAACAGGAGAGCTGCTGAGGAGAAAACAAAGCCATACTTCTCATCTTACCCCAGGATGCGTTCCAGATTGAACAAAAATTCAAAAGTACAGAATGAAACCATAAAGTTAGTGTGATAAACCATGGGAAAATTACTTAATCGTTGGAATGGGGAGGACTTTTAAAGCTAAGATACCGAATCCAAAAGCCATAAAGCAAGGACTGATAAATTCAACTACATAAATCTATTTCTGGGTGGCAGAGACAAAACAATGACAACAAAATGAGAAACTATTTGCAACTCTTAACACAGATAAATGGTTATTATACCTAATAAATAAAGAGCTCCTGGGGATGCCTGGGTGGCTCAGTCAGTTAAGTGTCTGCTTTTGGCTCAAGTCATGGTCCCAGGGTCCTGAGATGGAGCCCTACGTCGAGGCTCCCTGCTTGGCGGGGAGCCTGTTCCTCCCTTTCTCCCCTGCTCATGATCTCTCTTTCTTTCTCTCTTTCTCTCAAACAAACAAATAAATAATATCTTTAAAAATAATAATAATAAACTCCTATAAATCAATGAGAAAACCATCAACCACCAAATAGAAAAATGATCAAAAGATAAGAACTGAGTGGTCACAGGAAAGAAAACAGAAGTTGCTCTTAAAGATATGAACAGACACTCAACTTCACTCATAATAAAAGAATGAGAAAAGTTTAAATCATACATCCTTTGAACCAGAAATTCAGCCCTATAGGAACTTATTCTGCACACATATGTCATCTAGTGGGATAAGTGGTACCCCCTCCCCACTCCCCAGTATGTCCACCGGAATGTGTGAAGGTGACCTTATTTGCAGTGTGATTAAATTAAAGGTCTTGAGATGAGATCTCGGATTAGCTGGGTAGGCCTTAAATCCGATGACAAGTGTCTTTATGCGACAGAGAGAGACACATGGAGCGGGAGTCAATGTGAAGACAGAAGCAGAGACCAGAGGGAAGCTCTACAAGCCAAGGAACACCAAGGACTCCAGCCACCGCGAGAGGCTGGGAGACAGGCACAGAGTACGTCTCTGGAAGGAACCAATGCTGCCAACACCTTGATTCCAGAATGCTGGCCTCCAAAACCGTGAGGGAAGTCATGTCTGTTGTTTTAAGCCACCCAGTTTGTGCTACTTAGTTGCTGCAGCCCTGGGAAAGCTAATGCCCCCTGCCCCCTGAAAAGGAAGGTACAGCATCCATCACAGCATTATTTGTAGTAAAACAAGGCTGGAAGCATGAAGACAACTGATGACATCCAGTCCGTGGGAACAGTATGCAGGCACAAAAAAAGAATAAAATCTCTTTACAGACTGATGTGAAATGTTTTCTAACAGTCCTAATAGGAAACAGAGGCCACTCAAAATAGGCGAGATTATTTACCAGGGACACGCCATGAAGGTGTCCATAGGCACAAAGGAGCCCATGACGGAGACTCTGCTGTGGGGTGGGGAGTTAGGGGCAGCAGGCTCTCACCCATCCCATGTCCAAGGGACAAGATTCCAACCTAAGCACAGGTACTCCAGGAGAATTTGAATTTGGTGGTTTGGTGGTGGGGGCGTGTGGATGGCCAGGGCCAGCCTGAGGTGACCTCCCAGGGAGAGAGACGAGTCCGTCTCCTGACTTCCCTCTTCTCCCTCCCTCCTGGATGCTGTCTTCCCTTGAAGATAGGGAAACAGAGCCTTGTGAGGTACTCCATTTGGTCCAGCCCCCGGGGAAGGGGGCAGTGTGGGGCATGGTAGGGAGTGATCTGGAGGTGCAAGGAAGCCCCAGCATAAGCTCCATGATTTTTTTTTTAAAGCAAAGTGCAGAATAGTATAATAGAGTATATCACCGTTTCAGTGGGAAAGAAAAAAAGAATATGATGTATGCATTGGTTATATGCGCTCAGTAGATCTGAATGGACCCCGCTGAACCTCATCCCGCATCAAGAAAATGACTCAATTTGATGCTTTATGGAGAAGTCTGGGGTACCTAGGGAACAGGAGTTGGTAGGGAAAGACTTTTCACCATTTCCGCATTATACTTTTTGAATTTTGAACCACACAAATGGTTCAAAATGTTCCAATTTTTATTTATATTAAAAACTGTAAATCAAATTGAATTTTTAAAAGCCCAATGTCTGCGGTCTTTACAAGGGAGAGCACCAGAGAGTGCATGATTACGTTCAGTGAGAGACAGGCAGGAACAGCACGAGCTAAGGACGAGTCACAAGAAGAAGCGTACCCACCTGTCAGGTAACGCCTGCAGCACGGTGGGCATCAGCACCCCCGAGATAGCTTTATAGAGGATGGAGTCACACACGCCGACAATGTTCACCACCGTGGAGGAGCCCAGCACAGGCAGCATGTGGGGGGGCATTCCTTGCCAAAAGTGCAGAAGGAAACTTTGAACCTGTATCAACACCCAGAAAGGAGAACCATGAGGTTAGGAGGCCCTTCCATCAAAGCCAGGGGTCCCACCAGTCTTCAGTGGGGTCGTCTGCTCCCCCTTGCTGTGCAGGGGTGGCCCCATCCCCAGCCCCATCCTCCCCCTGCCCATCTATGCATGCTTCGGGCTGCAGAACCACCTGGCCTCACAGGCTGGGGTCAAGTCTGTCCTGCCAGAGAGGACGAGCAGTAACCCATCGCCCCCTTCATGCTCCCCGTGGTCCAGGGAAAGATTAAGGAACTGAGAGCACCAGTGCTCACTATTCTTTGGGCCTTTTGGGGCCCTTGGGTATTCTCGAGAAGAAGGGAATGATGTGTGAGGTGCTGTTAAAAGGAATGTATCCGGAAGGCATCTTGAAATGTGCGTACCCAAACCGGAAGAAAATGCAAGGACCTCTTCCTATCCAAATTCCTCCATCTCTCCAAAGAGCCCTGGCTGGCTGTGGCCGCTGTGGGATGCTAGATGGTAGTATGTGGACGAACCATGTGGGCACCCCCACCCCAACCACTAGCACAGAACAGAAATACAAGCGGCACTGGAGAGAGAGCGTTCTCCACATCATGGCAGGAGCTCTAGCTGTGCCATTGCTGAGGAAGTGGCAGAGCACATGTCTAAGGCAGACAACTCTTCAGGGGCCTGTACACCTCCATCTTCTCCCATGTGAGCCGGAGGTCAGGGAGACAGCGGGGTGCGGGCCCGGGGTGCAGGACTAGGTAAGGGAAGTGAAGGGAAACAGCAGAGGCGGTTAACTAATGTACCCGATAGCATTAAAATACCTAGAATTAAAAAAACATACGTAGAGTTTAGCTAACACTGAGGAGTGTCTCATCTTGAAGACAGGGAACAAATGACTGAATCTTTGTGAATTCTCATAGGCTCCACTTGGTTCCTGGACTATGTGTCCTTCTTTTCCCCACAGATGGGTTCTCTCAAACCCCCACCTGCAGCATTACCCACATTCCTGGCTCCTAAATCAACCCTGATCCAACGCAAAAGATAATTTGGTACCCTCCCTCTCCCCTCCCCGTCTCCTACTTTGGAGATGGGATTACTGTGGGCATCTGTTTTATTTATCAAGTCACTACAACAGACCAGGCACTTTGCATGGGTGCTCTCACTGAATACTTGTATTACTACAGCTGAGAATCCTTGCTCCCAGTTTGCAGAGACATTAACTTATTTGTCCAAATGCAGATAGCATGTCAGGGAATGGAGGAGTCGGAGCCCATGTCTGTCCACAGATCATTCCACAGATGAGTCTTGTGGCTAGTTTGTTCTTCTCATGGTAACAGCTCTTCTACCCCATACTTGACACCCACAGCTCTTCTTGGACTGCTGCTCGCTTCCCAGCTTTCTACCCCTGTCCTCACGATCCCTGTCCTCACGATCCCTGTCCTCATGACCCCTGTCCTCACGACTTGCAGTGTCCTTCAGGCCTCTCTCAGGGGTAGGGTCTCGCCTTCCTCTGACCAGGCTACCTCTGACTCCAGCCTGGTGACCTGAGATCAGCCTCCTGTGGACAGACTTCCCTGACACCCATGGCCTGGCCTGGGTGGGAGGCTAATGGGATAAGGCATGGGGAGAAAGCACGCCCCCGGACTTTGTAGGGGGCCCATGGTATCGAGCAAAACCATGATCAATGTGGTGAATGAAGTTCAGGTTTGCAAACTGTGACACTTAAATCACAGACCCCCTTATTCTATAACAGTGACAATATTTCAGAGTATTCAGGCAGACTAGAACTTAAAACAGAAAATGCAGATGAGCGAAAACTATCTTCCAGAGTTCTAGCCCAGGCCCCACTACCAACCAGGGGTGTACTGTCTCTCAGCTTAGAGATAGGTAAGCTTCCTCACCTGTGAAATGGCAGTAAAGGTAGCACTTACAGCATAGGTTTTGGTAAAGATTCCTGTAAGTACCTATGTTAATGCTTGGCACATGGTAGATACTTACTAAAGGTTAGTGGCAGTGGTGATTACATCATGCAGACACAGCCACTACTGGCCCCAAGAAATCCATGGGCTCCCCTAAGCTTTGTGATACCTTGCCTAAGCTTCTGAGTGTTACCCAGCCAGGATGCCCACCGCAGCTCTGCTCACCTGTAAAGGCTCTTGCTCTGACATTGGAATGGCTGGTGGCTGACTACTGGCTGGCTTGAGCCTAGAGATGGTCAGGGCTCTTGGCTAAGGTGCTTTCTTTCTAGAGGACCCTCCACTGTTCCCTGAGGCCAGCTTGTCCCTGGGCATCAGGGTCCCCGGGTCCTAGACCTCCCTGCCTGCCCTTCTAATACTGCCTAGAAACCTCTGCCCAGTTGATTCCTATGATTTGCTAGATTCTGAATTCATCTGTCTTTCTTAGCTCTCCTTGCATGCAGCCCTACTCTTTTTTATTTTATTATTATTTTTTAAATATGTGAGCAGTCAATTTCTAGCCGAAATTCTGGAAAAGATCAGCGGCTGTGTAGTTAAAACAAATCTGTGGAAAATCAGTCTTTAGCAGGCATCTGTCTGTTTTAATCCTGCTCAGCTTGCACAGGGAGCCCTGATCAGTCCTCAGTCTCCTGAGCAGCCTTTGGAGAGGCGGGTGTTGGGTCAGTTTTAACCTCCCTTTTCACCCTCCACATTTTAGGCCATTTAACGTTCTAAGGTACTCTTTCTTCAGAGTGAGGAGGAAAGGAAGAAGGGAGAACGGTGGAAAGCTCAAGAGCCTAGACTTGGAAGTTGGGTGTGAAATGGACAGGCACAGTGTAACACAGGAGGGGGAGCAGGTGGGACCTCCTAGGATGCTGGGTATGAAGGGTAAGGGGAGGAGAAGCATCAAGATTCACAGCGTGAGCCACTGGGGGGGGGCTTCTGAGAAGGGAAACACAAGTTCAGGTGGAAAGTCAGAGCTCTGATTTGGCCACATTAAGTTGGATGTCAAGTCAACAGTCTGGAGCTCACGCAGAAATACCTAAATAGGAAACCTGTTGGCTTTTGTAAAATAGAGATCACGTCTACCCAGTACAGGACCCAATAAGATCATGGAGGCAAAATGCCTGGTAGCATGTAGGGAACTAACAAACAGAAAGGGGTTATCAGTCCAAAGGGAGGAGGTTTCCTTATTCCTTGTAAGAGGCGACATCGTCAGAGGCAAAGGATGGAAAAGCACGAGTTTTCTGGATTATCTACTTCAGTCCCCTGAACTCCCAGCTCTTTCCTTCTTGGTTCAGTGAAGCATCAGGAGAAGATTTCCTTATGAGTACCTATGTGGGCTTTCTATTTCTTTTCTATATCTGTTCTTTACTTCATCCTGAATATACTAGCACCTTCTGGGAACACATCACATAACTTCCAGTCAGAGGTGCTTAGTTGCTACAGCATTGAAAGGATCTCAACAAAGCATTAGCCACCAAAATATCTATCATATCTTATGCTCTGATTTCAAAATCAGACACTTCCATGAATTCTCATGTAGATAAAATGATCATCTCCATTTTAGGGCCAAAGAAAAAGAGGCCCAGAGGGATTAAGTACTTTGCTCAAGGTCACAGGCTGGTAAGTAGTGGATTTGGACTCAAACACAAGACCTCTGGACTTGACAGCTCTTTATGCAACGTAGTTTGGAGAAGGCTTTGCAGGGAGTCACCTCTGTGCAGACTGGGGCTCTCTGTACTTGCCTGACTGGGCCACAAGGCCGTGGCACTTTTACATCCCTCCACCCATCCATCCATGCGCTCATCTCCCCAGCAAATATTTACCGAGAGCCTAAGAATATGGGTAATGTGGATACAGGAGCAAACAAGACAGACCAACACGGTAGGAGACAAACAGTGAGTCAGCCAACAAGATCATTTAAGAATGTGATACCAGCATTAGTTATAACCTCAACCCTTAAAGATCTTAAAGACCTGAAGCAAACTGCAAGGTCAAGCAAACTGCAAACTTACCCATGACTTTCCTCAGCCGTGGGAGAAAGCCATGCCCATCAAAAGGAAAATAACCCCCTTCATTCTTGTGTGGCTGGGTGAATGAACCACACTTTGATTACCCATTTTAAAAACAGCCACCAAATATCCCTGCCAGGGGCATGGGAAGAATATTGGACTGCAGGTGTCAGGTGACAAAAGAGGCAGCCATGACTTTGGCCCTAACCGAATGTGTGTCCTTGAGCCAGTCTTATAACTCTCTGGTTGACATACCTGACAAGCATTCCTATGACCTTGTATAGGGTTTTTACTAAGCATTGTCTCATCTTCACCTTCCAGGAACCCGCTGCATTAAAAAGGCAGGGATGATATTTTTACCTTTATTTCTAGGATAAACAAGAACGGCCTTCACGGCAGAGCCTGGGCTCGGAGTCTTGGCACTTTCCCCACAAGAAACGTGGCCCCCTCAAGGTTCCCGCAGCCTTCACTATATACTCTGCATCCTACTCCTGATGTGCATTCCTGTTTTTCCCCCTGTGGGCTGGGTCTTACTTCTTGCCCCATTCCTGAGACCTACAGCAGGAGCACGGCCCCGTTAAGTGCCCAGTAAGTGCTGGAATTAATGCATGGAATTAAGTGTATTGAGAGGATGAGCCTGAGTTTTGAGATGAATAAAGTATATACAAATGTAAGGGGACACTGTCTCTAGTTCTGTGGCTAGTACTTGTAGTGGAGAGGGACAGCTGGCCACTAGAGCTCCCCAAGCTCCTCTTCTGTGGGAGAGAAGTGCTGCCCAGTGAGGACATCATGGTGGGGCCAAGAGACCAGCTTCTGCCAACAGAACATGCGCAAAAATGATGCCTTTTATTTCCGGGCTGAC
Organism: Mustela erminea; assembly: GCF_009829155.1. NCBI lineage: Eukaryota > Metazoa > Chordata > Mammalia > Carnivora > Mustelidae > Mustela > Mustela erminea. The sequence continues at coordinate 15,378,293 of NC_045619.1, forward strand.
AACGTTAAGAAACGGGTAGGTCTTCCCTGTAACCTTTTCCCCATCTGCCGGCTGAACAATGAGGACGCCAAGGCTCCAGGGCAGGGTGTGGCCACATGGTGGCAGGAGCCTGGGTCCCTCAACTACCCCCAGGAACCAGCCTGCCCCCTGTGAGCGCCCACGCTGGGTCGTGACGGCGGTGGGAAATAAACTTCTAATGTATTAAGACTTGGGGTTATTAGCTACAGAAGCCAGTGTGGTCTGAACTGAGCACGAACCTCTATTTGCTCTCATCTCAGTGACCTTTGGGGTGTAAGACATAAACAGCCAAACCACAACAAGAGAGAAAGCAGTGATTTTTCTTTCTTTTTTAAAAGAACCCGCTTAGGGACGCCTGGGTGGCTCAGTTGGTTGGACAGCTGCCTTCGGCTCAGGTCATGATCCCGGAGTCCCGGGATCGAGTCCCACATCAGGCTCCCAGCTCCATGGGGAGTCTGCTTCTCCCTCTGACCTTCTCCTCGCTCATGCTCTCTCTCATTGTCTCTCTCTCAAATAAATAAATAAAATCTTTAATAAATAAATAAATAAATAAATAAATAATAAAAGAACCCGCTTAAATGGCTGCTCAATGAATTGGGAGATTTCAACCATCTCATGAATAAAAGCCGAGAGCAGGAACAGGAGTCCTTCTCTACCAGCACCCTGCCATCTCCTTTGGACCCGTGAGCCCAGGGCCAGCTCGCAGGCGACCACCCGCGCCCCGGTTACTGAGGGAACAGTCCGTGACCTCTCACAGGTAAGCGCGGCGCTCAGTGAATGCTCACTGCGGTGAGCCACGGGGGCAGAAAGGCACAAGAATATGCGGGAGAGAGCACTTTGTGCTCCCCGCCATCTTGTACCCTCCCCTCTCCCACAGGGAGCACCCCAGCCTTCCCCCACCCCCTGCCCTGAAACCCACACCAGGGAGTCTCTGGGATCTCATCCACCAATAAATAGCTCCTGGTTTTTATAGCCCCACTGGAGCCTGCTTCGTCCTCTAATTCAATGTCCTCCACCTATGCCAGAGAGTGTGGGGGGGGGGGCTGGATTTTTTTTTTTTTTTTTTTTTGCCTCAAGGCATTTTCTGGAATCAGAAAGGCCTCAGGTTTATGCAGTGAAACGAGTGGCTTCTGGCTGTCCCTCTGGAAGGCTTTCTTGGATGGCATTTTAGGCAAGAAGGTTTATTTTACGGTCTCTCTGGTTATGTAACTTGCCCTTCGTCCTCCCCTGTTTCTCCTCTCCATTCCTTAACTGCACTATTTTAAAATAAAAAGAAAATGGGGCCTCAGGAAAAAATTAAATCCAAAATATAGGAAAGCTTTCCTCCTGTCTCTCCGAACCTATAATACCGGGGATAACAGTAACCCTGCGAAACCGTCTTCCTCGTAAGCCAGTGGGGCAGGCGACAGCACACGAGTCAGATCAAGGAGCGGGCCATGCCACCTGCTGTCCACACAGAAGATGCGTGAAACGGGGGTAAGGGCAGCCCCTGCTTCCCGGGATCACCGGCAAGATGATGGGAGCTGACGCACCACAGGGGTTTCCAAAGGCCTGGCACCCAGGAGGGGCTCTCAAAACAGGCGCTCCTGCTACCATGATATTTTAATACAGAGTGTTCTGTGGCTCAACCTTGACCGACCTACCTCATCGAAGTTGGCTCGTATTACAGTGTCCAGTATTCTCTGACAGTGTGTTCTGTACATCATAATAAAGGTAGAGACCTGTGGGGAGAAAGGGGGTCAACAATAAAAGCATAATTAATAGACATTACCACTGTCTCCCCTTGGAATTTCAATTTTCAAGTCGTTTATTCCCTGTTGAGGGGATGAAATCCACTTAACACCAACTCATCCTGTAAGACCCAAGTAAGTCTGATTTTCCTTTGTGGTTCTCTCTGGCCCTGGGGTCCCTCCTCTGTGCTTCTGGACATGTCTCTGTCCAGCAGAGCACCTGCCCTGGGATCCAGTGGAAAGCGTGGGCTTCTCTCTCTCTCCCAGTCCCCACACCTGAGACCATGGGCCCTGGGAAAATTTAAATGGCATATTATTCCTACTCGTGTACCTAGCGCTTTGCACGGCCCCTGGCCCACCACAGAGTTCAGTAGGACGTTATTAGATTCTCATCAGCTGAGATACTGAAGAATTAAAACCCAATGAGTACTTATAAGAAGGATGTTTGCCAAAAATCACAAAAAGACATTCAGAAATTTCCTGGAATCTGCTCAGTAGAAGAACATCTCCAGATCTATTTATCCAAGAATTTTAAAGCTACAATATAGGAAGTTTATTGATATATTAAAAAAAAAAAAGCAACTTTAAGGGGAAAAAAGTTACTAGTTCTTAGATTTAAAGCATTTACAGATACTCATCTGGCTCCAGAATGCAGACATGCATTCATTTATGTAAACTTGTGCACAGACATCCATCTCCCCTCCTCGACCATGAAACTCCTGGGAGCAGGATTCATGCCTCAGTTACAGCGTGTCCCAGCTCCCAGGGGATCCCCAGCTCCCAGGGGATCCGTAGACAGCAGACGCTCAGCATTTGCTAGTGCACTGGGCTGTGTCAAGATACGCAGGTGAGAGATGTATTTCCAGGCATTTTCTCCAAATGCCCTATGACCCAAACTATCTGACTCACGGTACCCTATAAAGTCTTCTTTGTCTATGGGACTATGATTTCACCACATCCTCTGCAGCACACAGGGACACCAACTCAATCCTATTAAAAAACCAATCCACAATCTAGAGCCAAAAGGGTTCTTCCTTCGTGACATGAGACAGTGTGGCATCATAGATGGGGAGGTAGGGAGGTTAGATAGGTAGATAAACTTTTTGTTTTAGGAGAGTACTGAAATTTGCAGGCAAGTTCTGAAAATAGTATGGGGAGCTCCTATATGCCTCACACCCATAAGTCCTATTGCTAACCTCTTACATTAGGGTGGTGCATTTCTTACAACTAATGAATAAATTTGGGTACATTATCATTAACTAAGGTCCATATTTTATTCTGATTTCTATCTTTATATGTTTTAAATTTTTTTTAGAAGGAGAGTGTAAGCATGTGAATCAGGGGTGGGGGCAATAGTGCAGAGGGAGAGGGGGTGAGAGAGAATCCTAAGCAGACTCCACGCCCACTGCAGAACCCGATGCCGGGCTTGATCCCATGACCCTGAGATCAAGACCTGAGCCAAAATCAAAAGTCTGAGCCACCCACGCACCCCTCTATCTTTATATTTTTAAAGTCACCATTTTGCACTGAGAGAGAGAAAGGTTGTGCGTGTTGTGAGAGAGAGAGAGAAAGGGAAGCCACCCACTCCCAGCAACACCTCAGATGTGGTCACCTTCTCCTCAGGCAGACTGGCTGGCAGATTCAGATCTTTGACATTTGGAAACTCTGGCAGCAGCGTTCCAAGTTTGGACCGGGGTGAATATGCCACCGTCTGTTTGCTCACTTCTTTCTTGCCTGTCTCGCTCACCCAGGCGGCTCCTTTCTTGGAATACATCACATCATAATACTGGGAGCTCTCCTTCACCGCAATGCCGTAGTAATGATACCTGGGCCAGAGAGGGAGGGGGAGGGGGAGGGAGAGAGAGAGAGAGAGAGAGAGAGAGAGAGAGGAGACCCATATGTACTTTATCAAGTGTGGCTTCCAGGAGGGGGTCCCCAAGGCCAAGGATGGTTGGGCCCACCCTCCCTGGGCTAGAAGAGTTAACTCTCTTGGGAGACTTGACATCTCAGAAATCTAGAATTAAACCAAAGTTCCAAGTTGCCAGCCATCAATCAGGCAGGTAAAAATAACCCAAATTGCCTCCTACAGAAAATGTTAAGTCAAATACTTCGCAAAGCAGAAAGGGGGGGATGCAAAAAAGTTCCATTGGTATTTAGTCTCTTGGATTGTGCCAGTGTGATCTCAGAGGAACAGAACTCGGGGGTCCTTTTCGGTGAAGACCCAAGAAGAAGGGTGTGTTTGCAACCCCTAACTGCACCACTGCCACCGATTCACTGGCCCAGATCTTCCTTAGTCAATAAAGATAGTCTAAACTGGATTTTCAAAAGATACAGTCAGCGGCTCCCTTGGCACTGGATATGTAAAAGGCCGAAAGTTTTCATTAACTCAAGTGGGCTTAGTAATAGCAACATTTTCCATGAAGACAGAAGAAGGGACAGAAGCTACATTTTGTTTAGATTTTAGCTACAGAAACTCCTGAGTGCTTGCCCCATGCTGAGCACTTGGCCAACCGCTTTACCTACATTTGGACTTTGGAAACTACTACTAGGAGATGGGGATTATTAGCACAGTCTTTCTACAGATGAGCAAAAGGAGGGAAGGAGGCTTATGACACGTGCCCTAGGTCATCCAGCTTTCTAGAAGAGGTTCTTGAACACCGTCTCTCTGACCACGAAGGCACTATGCTGCCCTAGCAGAGAACACCATGGGAGGCGACTACGAACTCCGAGTCACTTACAGAACGTAATAAAAATACAGATGCCTAGGCCCTTCCTAGACCTACTGATTCAGAACAGCGGAGTGGGACGCAAGGATCAGCACTGGGGCAAGCACCTCAGGTCATTCCGACGCACGTCAGTTTGAGACTGACCAGCCTACTTGGTAGAGCACCTGAATTACATTCCCAGCTCTATGATCCCCAGTTGCTGGAGATGCTGTCACGATTTACTATTACACGACGCTCATCCCAGCAGCTAATGTGTTGCGAAGCACTCTACACACATTACCTTATTTAATTTCGCAAAACCCCCGTAAATCTGGAATTAACTATTAGCCCCATTTTACAGACCAGGCAACTAAGGCCTGGGGAATTGAAGTAACCCACCCAAGATCCCCCAGTTGAACAGAGGCAGGATTTGAACCTCTGAAGTGCTTTAACTACTAAGCCAGGGATTCTCCAACTTTAGCTACTAATAAGAATCACCTACAAAACATTAAAATACAGACTCCTGGGCTCCACCCCCCCCCCAAAGATTCTGATTCAGTAGATCTAGAGTAGGTTTCTATAGCCACACGGCAATGCTAGTGAAAGAAATTCATGGACCTCGCTTTCAGAAACGCTGTACAGCACATAAATTACTCATTGCTGCTCGCGGAGGTACGGTTGGGGGTAGTCCTCAAATAATACCGGGAAGAAAGCATTCTGAGTTAGGGGAGAGGCTTCACGGGGAAGGGAGATGAGCACACATAACCTCCCCTCTCCCTGCCCCCCTTATCCTGATACCATTCTGTGATATTTCTGCTTAGTGGGCATCTCGCCTCTATCTGAATGCCTCCTGGGATGAAGAACTCAGGCCCTCCGAAGGCAGCCCAGTTCATTTTGGGTCGGGACAGTTATCAGAAAGTTCTTCTTTGTGTTGAGCTGCTCTCTGTCTTCTGCACCTTCTACTTCCCAACTGTCATAACTGCCAGCGGCAGGGAGAGGTACCCTGGGGCGGGGGAGGGGCGGGTTCCGTGGCTCCAGGACTGTCCTCCAGGCAGCCAGGCGGTTAGGACACGCCTCCTGAACCTTAACAAAGTTCCCCTTTATAATCTCTTGAGATCAAGGGACCGATAGCATATTCAGATCAGACCACTTCTTGATTTTCCAGAGAGTGTGTTGCTGAGAGCAGCCATTTCAGCGAAGCTGTTGCTCTGCTTTGAAAAATGTCTCAGTTTTTTTGTTTCAGTTCTGTAGGACAGGTCAACACAACTCACACTCCCCCCCAACCCCACCATATATTCTGTCAAGGTAAATTTGTTGAGGGATTTTTTTTCTCCTAAGGCCAACTGGCAGGTTGGAGATGAGAGCTTCTTGTTACCTTTCAAATGGTTGAAAGTGTGACCAACCTGGGCAGGGGGTTCCTTGTGGAAGGGATACCATGCAACTGACACCACGGAATTTTTTAAAAAAATAGTGCCCAGTTTGCCTATTTCTGGGTTAAAGAAGAAGAAAAACAAAAACAAAAACAGGTTCTCACATGTAGGCAGAAGGTAACTCTCTCCAAGTTTATAAAGGATGGGAAACGGTTCTATTCCATCTTTACCACCTTTCCTCCCCGTCTCTACTATGGTGCTATTTTTGCAGTCTTATTTCTACTCCTCTCTCTTAGAGATGAGCAAAAATGTATTAGACCCAGGGACTCTTCAAAGACCCACTCATTTCCGTTCATGCAACACTGTTCCTACCAATCTGAGGACTGAATTGCCCATTGTGTGCCAGCCCCTGGGTTTACCAGCAAATAAGTAAGGAGGGGTGTGGTTTTGTACTCCCTACTCTTACCAAGGCTGAAGGCTCACTTTTAAACAAATAACTGGATTTTTTTCTTTACAGATGAGATTTGTACTTCAGAGCAGTTACTTTGGAAAATTATTAGAAATTTATTCCAAAATATCTCCTGCTCAAAATATTTCTGTAAAGCTCATTGGAAATTGCCCCAAGAGCTTCTGAGCCACATACACACAAAACAAGTCTTGTTATTTTCTAGAGCTTTACTGCCCCCCACCAAAAAAGGGGTTTTCCCAGTTTGATCACTTTTTTTTTTTAAGATTTTATTTATTTGACAAACAGAGATCACAGTTAGGCAAAAAGGCAGGCAATGGGCATGGGGGTGGGGGGGGGGAGGTAGGCTCCCCCCTGAGCAGAGAGCCCAATGCGGGGCTCAATCCCAGGACCCCAGGATCATGACCTGGGCTGAAGGCAGAGGCTTTAAGACACTGAGCCACCCACGTGCCCCTGATCACCTTTTTTTAAACCTAACTTGGCTCCAAAGTTAAATCCACCTGGGGAGGACAGGAATGCTGCCCAGGGACAGGAGGAGCAGGGGGAGTTGGGGGACATTACGGGACATGCTGCTTTTTGAAGTATAACCCTCAGTTTCAAGTCTTAACAAGTCCTATATAGTTGGTTTTTGTTTTTGTTTTTGTTTTCTTTTTAAGTGTCAATATTTTGTGTATCAGTCTGTGCTGATCTGCTACTGGACATGGTCAAAGCATTAGAAATGCTACATAATAAGGCACCCTCTAGTGGAGTCACTGTGTATATCAACATAATAAAGGTTCTGAGAAGTCCTGCATAAAGGAACCTGTTGAATGAACTCCGTGCTTTCCAAACGTATGTGGCAAACAGAGCTTTTCCACAGAATACCTGTTAACATCCAATAATTTTTGAAACACCCTTTGAGGCAAACCTTCTAAATCAGATTTTAGTGAAGACTACGCAGTGAAGGCAGAGATTCCCTCCCCACAACTCCCGCGTAGGAGAAGAGGTCCGTGCATCCTTCTAACTTTCCAGGACTCTTCCCAAAGGGCCTTTCCTGGGCTACCCTTTCTAAGCTAGGCCACTCTCCTTTGGTTATTTCCTATGACAAGCCTCTTTGTCACAATCTGTGTATCTTGTTTTGATCTGTTTTCCCCACCAGACTATACCCTCCAGGAGGGCAGGTGATGTGCACCTGCTCTGTCCATGAGACACACAGAAAGTGTGACAACAGATACGGGCTGGCTGCTTGACGGCACACCCTGTGTACCAGGGTCTGGCTGGACCCCTCTACCCCATCTCTTTTGCAGGGATTGGTGCAAGTAGCTTCTCTGGTTGACTGGATACTATCAGAGTAGAAAATGTGCTCAGCAAAGCAATCCAAGGAACTAGAGATTGTCCACGAAGCCTCCAGTGCTCTTCTAAGTGATGGCCGAGACCATTTGACAAAAACACCAAAAGGCAGATTCCTTAAAGCAGCTGGCTGGGCCCGACTGCCCTGGGCCTTCTCACAGCCTCTCTGTCAGAGGCCCTGGGAGAGGGGGCCCTGCTGTCTTCTCTGTGCCAGACCCAGACTTCCCGCCAGGCCTGGGAACAGAGCTGGGGATAAACAGCCCAGAGTGCGGATCTGACTCAGAGACACGCGCTCTGCGGACGGCACGGCGGCTGGTGCTTACTTTGACTGTCCTCGGGTCCCAAGTCTTCTGGTGGTTAGCTGAGGAAACTGCTGCCTTATGATCTGTAAGTCAACACAAGAATCAGTTACCCATGGGGAAAAGGTGGGAGCATAGTCACTGCGTTTTACAAACAATAATCCAAAGAAAAGGGAAAACGTGACCCTGACTGCAGTGACTTCTTGGCAGTCGGTAGGGACCCTGGAGAAGACACCAGCGCCGGGAGTGGGGCGGAGGGGACCGAGCATGGGAGTGACCGTGAGGCCCTGGACTCTGAGGGGTCTCACTCGGCTGCCCTGTGCTTTGCCCTCCTGCTCACAATGTGGGGGAAGTGCGTGCAGAAAGTGTCTGCCCAGCTGCTTAAAGCCTTCCGGTGGATTCCATCGTGCCTGGAACGAAGACCCACCCTTGGCCTCTGTCACCAGCCCCTGCTCTGACCTCCTGGTCTTCCTCTCCTCTGACTCACCCTTACTCAGCAGACTGCAGCCACGCTGGCTTTTTAAATTCTTTTCCCTATTTCTGAAACACACCAGGCTCACTCCCCCTGGGCGCCTTTGTAAGGCAGCTCCCTCCTTCCCGGAATGCGACCTCATCCACATCCCCACTCTGCTTACAACATTCAGACGTCTGCCCAGCGACCTTCTCTGACCAGCCAGGGGGGAGGAGAACCAGCAGTCCTTTACCATCTCATGGCCCTGCTTCGTGTCTTCTTCTTACTCTGAACTCTGAAACTATCTTGGCACTTGCTCCCTGCGTGAAGATTTTCTGCCTCCCCTGACTTGAATGTAAGCTCCCTGAGAGCAGGGACCTGGCTCTGCGCTTGTTGCTGAATGCAGGGATGAAGCCCCACCCCCGCCCAGGAGTACCATCCGCTCATGCGCAGTGTTGCCTGGTACAGTCCTGAGGATTTGCAGGCAGCTTGGAAGCAAAGCCATCTGCCAAGGTGAAGACACAACCAGCAGGCCTCAGCCTTGGTGTTCACAGAGATGATGTTTGTGAGAGGCAGGGTGACGTCGGGGTTCTGTGGAAGGGCTTTGGAGCTGGGCTACCTGGGTTAGAGAGATCCAAACTTAGCCATCTGTTGGCTGGGGACCCTTAGGCAAGTCAACATTCAACTGACTCAGTTTCCTCATTTGTACAATGGGAATGATAATAACCCCGACCTTAGAGAATTCTTGTAAAATCTGGTAGCAAACGTATGCAGATAATTTACAACAATGCTTTGCACTTGGTAAGGGCCCAGTAAAAATTATCCGTTAGTACCACGGATTATCCTGATAATTTATTCCCTTTTACTTCGAGGGACTTTTCTCCTCTCACCAAACTCTTCCAGCCTCCCTCCTCTTCTAGTACCTCACCAAGCAGGCAGGCATGGTCAGAGAGAGCCTGCCTGCTGGCTGCCCTTTGTGAGATGAGACCCAATTGCCGACTTCCCACGGGCGGGGCGTGAACACTGCGTGCCTTTCAAGGACGTGGGGGAGTCTCTCCTGATCCACCCCCATTCTCTTCCAGCCACACTGATGCTCTCACTGATGGATCTGCTCAGCCACTGGACAGACACTTACTGAGACCCTGCTAGTTACTTGAACTTGGACGTGCTGTTTAACTTCTCTGTGCTTAGCTCCCTCCTCTGACACTGGGGTTTATATGCTCCTCCCCAGATCTGAGGGATAGGTGATGGTGGCCCCAACTAAGTCAGCATCAGTGGGATGGAAGGAAGTGGACAAATTAGAGAGAAATTGAGACTCTGGAATGGGTGCCATGAAGGTCGACCATTTCTGTTCATTAGGAAGCTGTCTCCAGTGTGAATAATGGGGCAGGTTTTCCTCATTTGAAAACGAATTAAAAAAAAAAAAAAACAAACAAGCAGAAAAACATGCATTGCTTACAAGAATGGATAGAAAATCTAATAAGAGAACATGACGATACCACTTTAGGAAATAAAAAGGGCTTCTAAAATGTTATCTGATAGTGATGATGCTGCAGGAAACAATGTAGTCATTCTCTAAAATCTTGGAGGACATCACATCTGTAGCTGACACAGCCCTGGTTTCTTTCAGCCTAACTCCTGGAAGCTGCGGCGATGGGCTCTCACTTTATCTATGTCCCTCTCAAACGGCTGAGACCTGAGGAAAAGCAGGATTCGGGGAGGGGTCTGAATGGGGTCAGGGACAGGGCTTTCTACGTGCTCTGCCCATGATCCGTGGCACGGTTTGGTTGGCCTCACAATGTCTGGCCAAGGACGCCCTCGGACTTTCATCACAGAACTTGTCTCCCCCCGGAACTGCCCAGATACGAAGCAGCTGTTCGTGAAGCTGCAGTACTGACCATTTCTAGATATGCGGATAGAGATCGCAGAGAAATACAGAAAGCAAGAAGATGGACGGAGTCTGCACTTGGTTAAACATGGGATTATGATTTGGGTTCAGAGCTTCCTACCTAGCCACTACAATAAAGTTGCAAGAGCCCCAGTCCCCACAAGATAAACACTGATGAGTTGCTTTGGAAAAAGAGATTTTTCTGCATTTTAGTCTGGGAGATTCCCCCCATACAGCAGGCACAACAGGAAGATACCATGTTCAATGCTCTAATATCAGCAGACATTCGGAAAAGAATGTCAGGTGCTGTCCAAGGTGTGGTAAGACTGAAGTTCTCACAGATTGCTGGTGACACAGTTTATGGGTATGACCCTTCACAATATACATACATATATTCACAAAACATACATGCGTACCTTTCGGTCTATGAAATCCCAGGAACTAATCTGAAGTAACAAAAAGCTATGTGCAGGACCACTGGTAAGAGATCCTGCAGAGGAACTGGAAGAGGAACTGGAAACAGTGTAAGTGTCTATGGCAGGGAGCTGGCTAAATGATCATATGTGCACTCAACGGACCACGATGCAGGCATTAAAAACTGGGTGGTGTGGTCAGCTAAGCGTCCCAGTACCACTCTTGGTTTTGTCTCAGGTCCTGATCTCAGGGCTGTGAGATCAAGCCCCAGCTCAGGCTCCAGGCTGAGTGGAGAATCTGCTTGAGATCCTCTCTCTCTCTCTCTCTCTGCCCTTCCTCCAACCTCCCCTTCTCAAATAAATCTTTAAAAAAAAAAAAAATGAGAGTGACAAATACTATGTCACAGCACAGGAAGTCTATGTATGACATAATGATAAATGAAATAGCATACCTCAGACTATGTTGATGCTATGCTTATAATTTATTTTACAAATATAGGAATGGAAAGGGAAGAAGCAAAAGTAAAAATGGCTATTGTTAGGTTAGTAGGATTGTGATGAGAACAAAAAGATTTTTCTTTAACATTTTGTATAAGGTCAACTTTTTCTGTAAATAAAAAGGGATTTTCTTATTGCAAATATTCCTAATTGACAAAAGAAGTTCAAGATGACCTTGAAAGAAGCACCAGAAATCTTCCACAAGGTTCTGGTGGCTCTTTTACTTTTCTTAAAAAAAAAAAAAAATCATGGCCTATTCCCTGAAAACCATATGTAGATAATCAAAAAGTAGCATTTTGTTGTTGTCATTGTTGTTCCTAAGCCTGATCATACATGACTGAAGAGAATGGGCAAATTTCTGAATCTTTCTACATACTTAGCCAAACGGCATCCTACATGATGTCCTGGCCCCAGGCTAAGGTACCAGGGCCATAGACTCTGGTCTAGAGATGTTCCAGAAAGCCCCCAGGAAACAAGGACAGATTTCTGTTGTTCTACCTCCAAGAGGCAATAATAAAACATATAGAGTGTTTGAAATTCTCCACACTGTGGTCTTGGGGAATTATCGAGTTGTGGAAGGGGGCCTCTGACTCCATGAATCAATGAATCCCTACGATTTCCTTGCTGGCCTATGGGTTTTACTTGCTCCTTTTGAACATCGTATGGGTCAATATGTGCCGTTTTACCAACTCCGTGGCCGGCACCAGCCTCCGCTGAGTCACCCAAGACAGAAGCAGGAGAGATTACACCCTTCCCGACACCGCACAGCCCCATGTCCTACCAATTCTGACGAAGACACCCACTGAGCCTGGCCACCTCTCCCTGTCCCGCCAGCCATTGCCCTCGCCTGCCGCGACCCCTCACCGGGACCCACAGCCTCACGCTCCGAACTGCCTGGCCTGCCCCCGGTCTTGCTGCCCAGCCCAGCACTGCCTTTCTAAAATCCAAACATGATCATTTCATTTACATGTTGAAAATGCTAGATGCCTCCTCGTGGCCTACACGGGATAAAAATCCAGCCTCCTCAGGCTGGTCCATGAGGCCCTCTGTGATCTGCCCCAGTCCAACACCTCAGCCTCAAATCCTGCTACCCAACCCCCTACGTGTCTCCTGAGCTCCAGGCACACGCTGCTTCCCTCTGCCTGGAACACCAGACCCACGCTGTGCCCCGTTCACACTGGAGGAACTCCTCTCTTTCTTTGAGCCTGTGCAATTCCCCTGGGACCTTCCCACATGACCTCAGATGCTCCCGTCTCCATTTCCCTGGCAAAGGGCGAAGCTGTCAGTATGGTGGTTAAGCACACATGCTTTGGGGTCAAGTCCTGGTTCAGGCACTCTGCCAAAACTTTACGTGTATTATCTTAGTTAATCATTACAGCGGTCCAGGTTCCACTGCTACACCCTCGTACAGATGAGGGAACAGAGGCTTGGAGAGCCTAAGTAGCCCACACAGAGCCACGCAGCTCATGAGACGTGGACCCAGGATTCAAAGGCACGCAGTCTGACTCAACATTACCATGACACTACTATTGCCTCTGAATGAATGAAAGGGTCCTAGGGCCCCCTCATCCCCTCTTTTAACAGCAACCTTTTTTTTTTTCCCTTTTATGTCATATTCCTGCATTTACACATCAGGTGAGGAATGAAATGATTACTTGTTCCCATCGGCTCTTCAATGAGGATTCCAGTTTGCCTCACTGTGACACTCTTGGCAGCGTTCTGGTGGCCTCTGCTATGAACAGCTGCTGAGGGCCCAGGCCCCAATCCCCCAGGGAAAGGGAGAAACAGCTGACAGGAGGGTGACAGCTGCCGGCCGGTGATACCCGCAGGTGTCTCCTCTAGATTCAATCCACCCGCCTCCAGTAAAGTGAAATCTGGCGATTAAACACGTCTTCTGCTTAATAGAAATACTCAGTAAGCAAAAGTCATTCTGTTTGGACGATTCAGAGTGCCCTGCCGGACTGACCGAGAGAACAATCCAGATCATTACCTGTCTCCTCAGAGGCCTCTCTGACAATTCTCCACGCCAGCTGCCTGAGCAGAGCCTCCTTCTTCTGGAGCTCAGATGCACTGTGCAATGCCTCGCTCCACTGCCAATTTTGCTCTCACAATGTCCTTGCGTGACCCCGTGCTCCATCCAAATTGAACTACTTGGCGCCCGCCAGTTCTCCGAGTGCCCACCCCCCCCCCCCGCCCCAGGAACCATGTTCCAGCATCTTCCCCCCGTAGCAGTCCCCGGGCACCCAGCATGTACATGGCTCCTCCACGCCCCTTTCCTGATTCTCCGGCCAGATAAGTGCTCTCCCTGCTCCAAACCAGGACTGCACCCGCCACTTCCAATCTGTGCCCAACGTCCAGCCTCCCTCCATCGTGAACATACCCGGACTCTGCTGACATCCTCCCGTTACCACCAATCCCAAGGCCGCGATCTCGAGCCTGGATTGTGAACATGGTCTCCTCACCGCATCCGCTTCCAATCATGGCACCACGACCACTTCTCCGTGGACCCCCTAGATGAAGTCCAGACCCACCCGTCCTGCTAGACTGGCCCGGCCTTCCTTCTAGCTCACCGCTCCCCTCTTCCTCTCTCGGTCCCCAAGGCCACGTGCAACTTCTTTCAAGTTTCAAGAATACACTGCACTCTCTCCTACTCCAGCTTTCCCTGCAGGCTGTTCTCATTTTCTGGAACCCTCTCCCCATGCCCTCATGGCTGCCTCTTGTCTACTCACCTTTGAAATATTAACCTATACCTTATTCCTTTCCAAAAATCTTCCCTGGGCCACAGTTGGGTTGAAGGGACTGTAGTTACATGGTTCATAGGACCCACTTATCCAGCTTTTAATACTTTTAATCTTCCTCTCAGCCCCACCAAGTCCTTGCCTAGGCCCATGGGACTCTCCAGGAATGGGACCTGCAGCCTTGTCTCCTTGGCTCTGTCCATGTTCGACAAGCTGCAGCCTCAACAACTACAACTGGTTGCCTGCCGGTGCGCAGTTAGGATTCACGCAACAACAAACATTTACTGAGCTCCTCCTATACACCAGACATTTGGCCAGGCTGAGGGACACCACACTGAGCTGAAAAGAAACAGCCTTTGTTTAGGAAGCCTACACCTAGTGGGAGAAGACCAAAAATAAATACATTAAAAAGTCAATATATCTTATATCAGGTAAGTGCTACGGAGAGAAACAAAAGGAGCAGGGGGACGGGAAGGGGGAATGTGGGGCTTATTTTTTAGGGTGATAAGGGCTACGTACTAGGCATTTGAGGGGTGATCTGAAAGAAGTGAGGGAATGAACCTTCTGGATCTCTAGGGGAGGGAGGGTGCAAGCCCAGAGAACAGGCAGTGCAAAGACCCTGAGGTAGGTGCTTGTCTGACGCGCATGAGGAAGAGTGAGGAGTCCAGTGAGCACTTACTGTGCTCAGGAGAGCGGAAAATGAGGTTGGGAGGCCAGGAGGGGTGATGGAACACAGTTCACACGGGGCCTTGTAGGCCTCTGTGAACACTTTTGCTTTTACCCTTAATGAGATGGGGAGACGTCAGAGGGCTCCAAGCAAGTAAAAAGGGAACAAGGCGGACTTAGTTTCCCAAAGGATCGCTCTGGCTGCTGGGTGGAGAAGGGACCATAGGGACCAAGGGTGGAAGCAGGGAGGCCATTAAAAGGCCACTGTGTAGTCCCCAGAGGAGACATGACAGCTCAGCACATTAACTCGGGGATTCAGTAAATGAAAGAATAAGTGAGTATCTCTCTTGGGCTGGCCACGGACATTGTTTCCGATGTTCTGTTGACATAAATCATGCTATGAGCGGTACCTTTTGCAGAATGATTTTTATTTTTATTGCTAGCATTTTGGAGGTTCTCCCCTTATTATAGTTTCTCAAGTGTGGAGCTGCTTGATTAAAGGGGAGAAACATTTCAACGTTCGTAAAAGATACCATCAAGTTGCTTTCCGTGAAGGGTAGAAGGCGATTATCTGTGCTCAACTGAGGAGCCAAAAGAGACCTTCCATTTGACATCCGGTCTCTTGTCTGTAAAATGGGGATAAAACACTTGCTCAGCTAACCTCGCAGGCTTACAGCAAGGCTCTGCCTCAACGGGCTCTCCTGGCGCCACAAGGGGGGCACTCACCCGCTGAGGGGCAGGGGGCTGGAGAGAAGAGACCACGTGTGGTCACACTCCCCTCTCTGTCTCCTCAAACCTCTCCTGCATTCTCTTCACTGACGGAGTTACCCTTCGATGGGTTTTTGGAGGATCCTCATTCAACTCGTTTTTTTCAAGCTCTTGTGGTATATCCTGGTCTCCCAAGCAAGATATTTGTGCTGCTAGAATATTTAGTTCCCTTTGGGAAAATACTTTTCATCTAGAAGTACTGGAAGGCCAAGCCCTCCCCTCCTCCTCCAAAAGAGGGAAAGGTAATTTCAAACAGAGAACTAAGAGGAAGGGCTGGGGGCCGAGTTGGGGGGGGTGGGGGGTGGGGGGAGGCGCGGCTGGACCGCAGCCCCTTCTGCCCAAATGGAGGTCAAGACTTTTCCCACTCTGCGCACAGAAAGGGCTGTTACAGCCACAACAAAAACCTGTGGGAAGGGGGTTTGCTGCTTTTTTTTTTTCCCCCAGTGTTTCTTATGGGCAGCAAATTACAAATTATTGTCCTCTCTTTTTACCAGATAATCAGCTGGTCCCAGAACCTGAAAGCCCCGCACAGTTTGGTTTGAGTCTCAAAATGCGGAGTCGGTTGAGCACCACTAAGACTGTTCAGCTTTTAATTTCTGGAGCAAGACTCAGCCAACAGCCAAACACTTTTGTGGAACTGTGAAAGCTGAGTTGCGCTGTTTGATAAATGAGCAGACGGCAGGCAGCCCCTCTTTCTCTTTTTGTATGGATTCAATGAAGCCTGCCTAAAGAACGCCACATGCTGTTCTAGCTACTGATCTAACATTCCGCAACATCCCAGCCTTCCAAATTCCCTTTAATTACTCAGGAATCCCCCCTTCTCCCTTTCAGCCTAGGCAGCCGGGCTGGGGCAGGGGGCTCCGTGGGGCTC
The DNA here is from genome assembly GCF_009829155.1 of Mustela erminea. Classification (NCBI taxonomy): domain Eukaryota; kingdom Metazoa; phylum Chordata; class Mammalia; order Carnivora; family Mustelidae; genus Mustela; species Mustela erminea. The sequence goes on from NC_045619.1 coordinate 15,394,503, forward strand.
AGAGTGGGAGGCAGAGCAGCTCTGCCCATCTCCCCTCCCTGGAGCTGCCGGGATTCTTCTCGGTGGTGGTGGTGGTGGCGGCGGCGGCCAGGTTATCTGTCTCCCTCGTCCACGCTTCTCCCCAGCCACCAATACACTGCTCCAGGTCGGAGGAAACTCCGCGTGGGGGCTACCCTGACCTCATCTTGAGGGTGCAGTTTTGAAATAAATGTGAGTTTTAGGCATATGTTTCTGAAATGGCATATTCAAATCACTGGCCTCTTTTAAGATGGGGGAGGAGAAAGGGGAGGCGCCACCCACTGTGCGCCAACAAGGACCAGGCACCAGATGGGGTATTTTACACACGACGTTGATTTTATCCTAAAAATGACACTGGAGGGAAGTATGAAGATCCCTGTTTCACAGATGAGGTACTGGGATCTATGGCCATTCAAGGCCGCTCAGATTCACAAACTCTGCCAGTGGGAGAAACAGGATCCCAGGTCCACTGTCTCTCCTGTTCCTCAGTATGGCCGGCACCCATGGGAGCCAGCAAGGGGTATGAGACCCCTGATGTCCTCTCTAGATGCTGCCTCAAGGGACACCTTTGGAGCCACTCCATCTCCTTAGTCTTACAGACTGGCTTTGTTTGACTTTGACCTCAAACCGTATGATCTTGATGCAGCTTAGTCTCCAAACTTAGTCACCAGGGATGGCTCTGAAAAAAGGCTTTGGTTGTTTCCCAAAATTCAATCCACCCTCAGCAGGCAAAGATCTGCCACCACCAAGAACCGGTCCAAAAGGAGTTTCAAGGTAATGGGATAAGTGCAAATCCTCCCACACTTTGAAGGAGAAAACTTCTGGGGCTAGAAAGAGTCAAGTGTGCTTAAAATAAGAGCTGTGGGTCTTAGTTCAGAGGTTACTTGGGTGTGGGAAAAGAAGAGGGACGATTCAAATAGCAAAAAATGAGAAATCCAGCACCGTGACAAGTTGTTGTTTTGTAACTGTATACTGCAAAAGTCTTGTGCCTTCTCTTAAAACACACACGCTATTTTGTGAGCACAAGAAAGAAATGATGAGGGATCCTGACTCGCTAAAGGAATTAATACCGTCACAACTTTAAGTCTGAAAGCGAGATATGGACTCACTGTCTTTGTTGACAAGAAACCTCACCCCTTTAACAGAAAAGAGAATAAAAATTAAATCGGGTACTACCAATAAGGATTTTTAAACAGCCTACCTCAATTCTTTCATTTTGAAATGGGTGTTTGCCAGAGTGGTTACACGATGCTGTATAACCCTCACCATTCAATGGTTTTTTTGTCACACCTTCTGGGCACTAGGTACTTGGTGGGGGCGGGGGAGGTCAATGGGAGTAGGATACTGTAGGTTCATAGGAAATCCCCCCAAGAGCAATTTCAAACATTCTCAAGAAACTTCTATCTAGTGCAATGAGACGGAAATGAAATTTCAAATCACGCGTATGGATGGATGCAGGACTTTGTGGACACCCCCAGGGCCAGGAGGGTAGTAGCTACTGTGTTGCCCCTTGAGAAGTACCGTGGATGACAATTCCGAGAAGTCTCAGATTCCGTAGGTGAGCCCAGCATCGTCCCGAGGCTGCCTTGGTGACGTGTCACGTGTGAGAGTATGAGAAGAGCCAGTCGTCACACGCCGACTTACTTGGAATGAGGTGAGTTACATAAGCAGCAGGTTAAGTCAAACCTGGAATAACTCTGAGGGCGATAACAAGAGCGGGTGAGGGTGGCAATGGCAGCATGTGTGCGAGCAGGAAATTTTTAGAACAATTGTTCTCAAGATTGTTCAGGAGGAAGAGTCGAAACATCGATGCTGGCGGTGATATATTAAAAACATGTAGGAAAGTCATGAGCGGTTGCCATGGTAAACTGAAATCATGATTCCAGCTCCCGTGGCGTCAGTGTTTGTATTTACCAGGCGCTGAGCCGAGGAAGCCCCTCTGACCGCCATCACGTCAACATCTCTCCACATGGTCGCTGTCACTGTCCCATTCTGTGGATGGGAAATGGAGGCCCCGAGTGATTCAGAAATTGTCTGAGCTCACGAGGCGGGGAAATGGTGGAGACGGGATCCGAGCCCCCACAATCTGACTTCTGAGCTCTCACACGGCACGACAGGAGAGACACCTGAAATAACAAACTATGGGACCTGGGGTGACATCAGACCTCCTGACACAGACGCTCCACAGCAGGTACTAAAAGTGGAGAAAAACATGCACGAGAATTTAAAGTTGAGAAACTCTACCGATGTACCGAAGGGTTTCCTTTGAAAACTGGAAAGAGACCGTTCCTGAAGGATCCTAATGTCCCAAGAGCACCTTTATCTTGGTCAGTGGCCCCGCACGGGGGTGCACACGACCCCAGGCCAGGGCGGCCCGTCAGCACTCTTGAGGAGAGACGGCAAAGTCAGAGGAACCTTTGGTTCCCTCTCCGTTCAAGGTATATGCGCTGCCCCAAGCATGGGTCCCCAGAACATGCTGGGCGATTCTTGACTTTGCTCAATCATGGCCAGCCATGAGGAAGGAGCCAAATATGCACGGAAAAGCCACCCACAGCCCAAACTGCCAATGCCTCAAGTCCTCAAGGGGAAAAGGCAGGCTATCAATGAACCCAATTCATACATCCGGCACCCCAGCTTCCCCTTCTTCAGTCTTCCTACTGCTTCCTGGTGTCCCCCACCCCAAAGCCCCAGCCCTGCCAAGACACATGTGACCTCAGGAGAACCACTCAGTCCCTCTCTCCATCTCCTCAGCTAGAAAAGGAAGGTGGTTGGGTCCCGCCAACCAATCTCCAAGGCCCTTGAATAGCTTGAACACTTTCCATTTGAGATCTTAGTAACCCATGCGTATTAATGAATTATCCGGCTCTGTTCTAGCTGCATTTCTTCAAGAAAAGGAACTGAGGATTCTGAGACATCAACAAGTCTTCAGGGGACATGCAGTTTTGAGGTGACCTGGCCTTTCCACGTATTCAAATTAGACTGTGTCACAGCTGTACACGAATTTGCCTCTTGGTGACACATTGGACGGTGCTGACCGTAAATCACGTTACCCTGCCCGAGCCTTAAGAGATCGCATTGTGCTGCCTCTGTTCCTTCCCATGGGCTCCAATCTGAGGGTGTTCGGTACACGTTTTCAGGATCCTGGGTTCCATTTCATAGTGGATACACAAGGGCCGTGTAGGGAAAAGGGGTCAACAGGTTCCCCCTTGTAGCTGGGAGACAAGTAAGTCCCAGAGACACCAAGGTCAGCACGGTGGCTATTGTCGACTTGCCGGACATCTGAAAGCTGCTAAGACAGTGGACCTTATAGTTCTTATCACCAAAAAAGTTCTAATCACAATAAAAAATTATTAACTACAGTAGTGAGAGATGGTACCTGAGCTTGTCTGGTGAATATTTCACAATATACACATATATCAGATCATTATGTTGTATACCTTTAATCAGTTATATGTCCATTATATCTCAATTTTTAAAAAACAGAATACAATGGATTTTTAAAGTGTCATTATGTGGCTAAAATGTCTCATTGTTTCCCCTTTTTTCTTTATTAACCAAACTCTAATTTTTTATTCCAGGGGGCAACGTTCTACAGTTTCCCGCTCCCCTGACAACCAGGGGCGGCAGGCAAGATGGAGGGCTCTGGCAAAGCTCCTGAAGACAGCTGATTTGGCTGGAGTTTTTGACCTTTCTCTTCTTCCCCCCATTTTCTCCCACTTGTTGCCTGGAATACAGCCTTTGCCACTTCGGCCCATGAGGTATGAAGTAACGCAAAGTTGGAAGCCATCTGCTACAAAGGCCAGAGCACAGAAAGATCGAAGGTTCCCAGGTCCCTGACGCTCTTCTAGACCTGTAATGGCAGCACTGGGTAATAGTCTCTTAGACTTATTCTACATGAAGAAAAGCAAAATCACTCATTTATTTATGTCACTGTTTGGGGATGGAGAAGGGCACTTTTTAAAACCACATTCCCAACACAATTCCTAAGTGTTCCACCTTCTGATTTCCACCCAGGATTTACTTCACAGAGAAGGTTCCAGTGGCCAGAGTCAGCCATGTCAACTTTCAAAATGAACAAACCAACCAGCGTCTAGCTCACAGGGCCGTATGAGGACAACACGAGACACTGCCGTGACTGTTTCTGGCTGCAAAGTACTTCCAGCTCATGTGGTAGAGACCATTGAATGTAAGTTTCCCATGTGACAGACGGAGGGATGGGGGTACAGAGAGCAAGGGTGATTATCCTCAAGTTTAAGACTCCACACCTGGCATTACTGGAAACTCCTGGCCTATCGCACACAGTAGAACCTCAATGAAGGCTTGTTAAAGAAGACCTGTTTTTGCCTTTCAACCTCTCACCAACGCATGTAATAGATGCTTGGAAAGCAATCCATCGGTAAGTCAGAGACATACTCTGAGATCTGAGACCCTTTTTTGTTTCTGAAAAAGCTTAGCTTGCTGCTAAGCAGGGATGCTCCATTTTTGTGAAGGTAGAGTTTTTGCTAAGAGTTTCCAAAAGACCAGTGGAGCCGCAGAAAAAAGAAGTATTTGGTGACAGTAAAACACCCTCTTCAGCTTCTGTGGCTCTCACAGGGCTGCTGTGGGGAGAGGATGACTGTGGGTGTCTGGGGCTCCCCCCAGATTGGCCCCGCTCTCCGGCTGCTGCCCCTGCCCCACCCCGAGGAGGCCGCAGTTTCCTCTCTGCACCCCTCCACTCATGGGCATTCCAGCTCAGGGGCACATCTGCCAGTGTGCTCTGTGGTTTCCTGTAGGGATATGTCCCTTCTGCAGCCTGCACCCCTCAAGGACAGACTATCTTCTTCTTCTTCTTCTTCTTCTTTTTTTTTTTTTTCAAGATTTTATTTATTTATTTAACAGACAGAGATCACAAGTAGGCAGAGAGGCAGGCAGAGAGAGGGAGTGAAGCAGGCTCCCTGCTGAGCAGAGTCCGATGCGGGGCTCGATCCCAGGACCCTGAGATCATGACCTGAGCCCAAGGCAGAGGCTTAACCCATTGAGCCACCCAGGCGCCCCAAGGACAGACTATCTTCTTCATTCCAGTTTCCACCTACCCATACAGGGCTGAGGCCACAGCAGGATGAGGTCAATGAATATCTAATAACTGGGTGAACCCAAGTGTTAAGGGGGAAGCAGCATGGGGAATACTGGCAACAGGGTTCACAGTGCCTAGAACCCTCTGGTGGGGCAAGATTTGGGGGGCCTTTCTCAACTGCAATGACCAGCACACTTGCCCTTGAGAGACAGAGAGGCCAAAACTTCACTCCCAAATTCCATCATATAAGAGGTTGCACGTAGCTGCTAATGACCACACCGAAGTCCAAATTCCCATGGTTTTGTTGTCCACATAGACCTACTTCCCGCCTCTAGACATACATACTCTACTCCCCCAAAAATAAATGCTCTGGGTAATGACATAAGTTTAAGTGCCTGGACTCTTGGAGCCAGACTTCCCAGGTTCCTGTCCACTTACCGGCTATGTAGCCTTGGGCAATTTACCTTCCTGGGACTCAGTTTACCCATCTCTAAAATGGGGGGGGGTCATAGCAGTTCTTACCTCAAATAGTAGTTTGGAGAATGCTGATTTATGTAAAATGCTTACAGCAGTACCAGGTCATAGAAAGCTCTATGTGTTTGCGATTTTTATTCATTTTATAAAAAGTCTGAGTGCTGCATTCATAATTAGACATAGCTAAGTACTTCTAACATCTGTTAAAGAGTTACCCATTTTTCTTTAAAATTTACTTATTTATTTGAGAGGGAAGGAGAGTGTGGGCAAGTGGGGGAAGGGGCAGTGGGAGAGAGTCTTCAAGCAGACTCCCCGCTGAGCACGGAACCTGATGTGGGGCTCCATCTCATGACCCATGATATCATGACCTGAGCCAAAACCAAGAGTCAGATGCTTAGCCAACTGAGCCACCCAGCAGCCCCAAGAATGATACGTTAATAGGCTCTGGCAACTTAGCTGGGTATGATGTCGCGTGTAGGTCAACTGATCCCTATGATCTTGTGTTTGTTTCAATGGACAGTTCCATTGTAAAATTTATTTTACTGCTATTTCTGGAAAACTAGGGTTACTATTTTGGAAGTCTTTTTTCTCAAGCTGACAAGCCTGCAGACTCCAGCAGCAGGAGGAAAAGTTCAAGGAAAAGTAAAGGTCAGATCACGCTTTCTCCTTCCCCACTGCAGGTCCCCAGGCCACACATGGTCAAGGCTGAGCTGGAGGTCAGAGAGGCATATTCAAGCGGATTTGAGGTTGCAGGTTTGTACTGGACTGGACTAAAAGAGTCTGAATGTCTAAAAGAGTCTGAATTATTGAAAAGAGGCTTAGCTCTTATAATCAATAACCCAAAAGCTCTTAAACCTGCCCTGAAACCATCAGGAGTCAGGGAAGGAGGCCTGGCCAGAACATGGTAGAACAAAGCAAAGTCACTTTCTGTGTGCACACTGCTGAGTTCAGCCTGGCCCATACACTAGCTCCATTTGCGGGGGCTCATCTGAGCATCTCTGAGAGTCGGGGTGTAACAGTCGGTGTGCAGTGAGCTAGTCAAAACCCTCTGGCACTACTCAGTGGAGGAACAAGAGCGGCCTGGGGCGAGGGTGGTGGAAGGGAGGTCAGCTGCAGAGCCCATCCCTTTAGCCAGTGTGGATGGAGATCCATAGGGTCCCCCAAACCCTGAGCCCAGCAGAGGTCACTAGCAGGAGGAGACCTTGCAGGGCACCAGCTGGTCAGAGCGACTCCCGTTGAATGTCCTCCTCCCACTCTTCTCCGACATCCCTCTGCCCCAGCTCTGGAGAAGTCGGAGGCCAGCGGGAGGGCCCACCGGGCCCCCTGGCACAGAGCAAATCCTGCGCCTCACTCAGGAAGGGAGAGACTCTGACTTCCCTGTGAGATGGAGGTTTCTGTTGTTTGGTTGGTTTTGTTTTTGTCTTTTAAAAGATTTTATTTATCTGTATGAGAGAGAGAGAGAGAGCAAGCACAAGCAGGGAGAACAGCGGGCAGGGGGGCAGCAGGCTCCCCGCTGAGCAGAGAGGCTAATGCGGGGCTCGATCCCAGGACCCTGGGATTATGACCTGAGCTGAAGGCGGATGCTTAACCAATTGAGCCCCCCAGCGCCCACAGATGGAGGTTTTAAAGTGGACCGAATGGGATTTTTTCATAGCTGAGAGGGAGTTTTAATTATCCAACCAAGACCAAAATGAAGATTAGATGTTATGGGGTTTCTCTGTGATGTCATCAGAGGACAGAGCGGGAAGGCTCAACAGAGGACTCTGGAGGTGGCCCTTCAGAGTACAGGAACATACAACAAGTTTCCACTGGTACCTGAACAAATTCATCCCTGCTCAGCAAATGGGCTAATGGAAAATGGATACCATGTCTGCTTCATATGGGTCAAACAAATTCACAAGTGTCAAAGGATTCCAGTGTCCTTGTCCATAACATAAGTCATTCAATCTTCAATAAATATCTGAAGATCTATTATGCACCAGGGGCTATTCTGGGAGCTGGGGATTCACAGTGAACAAAAGAGTCCTCATGGAGCTTCCATTCTAGAGGAGGAGGCAAATAAAAAACAAGCAACTAACATATACGTACACATATATATTTTTTAGTTATGTCATATATATGATAGTTATACAGTTATATACAGTCTATAACCAGTATATAACTAGTTATATACAATCTATACTATCTGTAGTATGTAGTGGTAGAATAATAGGCAATGACATGTAGATAACTACCCATGCAACATGTAATACATTAGTTGTAGCATACAGGTAACAGTCGGGACAATGATAAATGCTACTAAGAAAAGCAAAGCATGGGGCGCCTGGGTGGCTCAGTGGGTTAAAGCCTCTGCCTTTGGCTCAGGTCATGATCCCACATGGGGGGGGGGGGTCTCTACTCAGCAGGGAGCCTGCTTCCCTTTCTCTCTGCCTGCCTCTCTGCCTACTTGTGATCTCTCTCTCTGTGTCAAATAAATAAATAAAATCTTTAGAAAAGAAAAGAAAAGCATGGTGGGAAACAGAAAAAGCCAGATGGAGGGAGGCCAGTTTTAGACAGCGGCGCCTTTTTCCATTGGTAGAACACGTCACAATTTAAAAAATGTTCTCATAGGCACTCTGTCATTTTATCCCTACAGTAATTTGTCACTTTATCCCTACAGTAACTACTCCCATCTAGAGGTAAGGAAATGGGAGCTCAGAAAATTCCAGTGACTCCAAGCTGGGTCACCTTCCGTGGTGGCCAGCAGAAAAGCAGGCACAAGACCAGCTCGGCTCGAAGCCTCAGCATTCTCTGCAATGCCTAAATTAATTCTGGGACCCAAAGTCAATACGGTATTACTGGAAGCCAGGGCTTATGGTGTGTGGCCACAGTGCTGGAAAGAGGATCTCTTTCGGATCGTACTTGGGGCAAAACAGTTGCTGCGCTCTACTTACTTTATCAAGGACGGTATCCCAGCCAGGCGACCCGGCAGGAGAGCCTCGAGGCTGACGCCGGCTTCACTTCAGCCCACTTTGCAAGCTGGGGACGTGGGGGTAGGGTGGGGGGAAGCTGCCACCAGTGACATTTTTCTCTAAACGTGAAGCCCAAGTACTGAACCTTGTCTACTCAGAGTTAAAAGTTTGTAGATGAATTGAAAGTTTGGATGGATCTATTCAAAGCAAGGCTGCCCAGGATGACAATCCCAGGCTTCACAGAACAACCAATCCCTTTCGGGGGGGTGGGGGCAGCAGCAGCTGGGAGCCCTCGGGAAGGGCGAGCGTGGCTGGGGCTCCAGCTCGAGGAGTTTAGTGCGGAAACCCTCAGCGGACCCCTTCTGTCCTCTGTGGCTGGAAGGACAGCCCCGGTTCCCAGTACATTTGAAATCAATGTCTAGATACCTGCAAAGAGCTCTTCCATTTGTGTTTTTAATACCACTGGACTATGTCCTTGCTTTTGGAATGAAGATAAGATGGAGTTTGGCTGCCTTTTCAGTGACTATTTTGGAAGCAGCTGACATTATAATTCTTAGAGAGGAAAAGTTATTATTTGGAAAAAGATACTGAAAAGCCATTTGGTGCATAGAGGTCAGCAGGAACTCGGGTCAGAGAACAGGGGCGATTTGGTGGAGGTGGTCCCGAGGAGGAAGGCGGGGGAGGTGAGCAATGGGAGGTGGTGGGGGGAGAGAGAGGAGGCAGCCAAGCAGAGAGGGCTGAGACCACTTGTGGGGAACTGGCAGGGGGAGGCCTCCAGTGTGGTGGGGAGTCTTGAGCTGGGGATAGCCGTTCCACAGGACCCTGTCTGGGATTTAAGTCCCTCCTGCAGACTTCAGTCTCCTGGGATCACCGGTGCTTCCTGTGGGCTGTCTGGTGCAAAGCCCAGAGGGCTGTGAGTTTCATCCCTGGCTCACAATGGTTCAGAACAGGGCTGTCCAATAATACCTTGTGTGGTGATGAAGTGTTCTATTTGCACTGCCCAGTAGGACAGTCTCCAGGTACCTGTGGCCAGTGGGCATGTGGAATAGGGCTAGTGTGCCTCAAGGACAGAATTTTTTCTTCTGCTTATGTCAAACAACCGTAGTGGCTACTGTCCTGAACAGCACAGGTGGAGAGAGGTGCTCTGGGCAGAAGGAAGAGTCCCAGGTCAGAGTGACTCAGAGAAGTTAAGGGATAAGTCCAGGACAGTTAGCATTCTGGATCTTTCGGTTCACCCAACCTCTCCCTCCACTGCAGGCCTTATCTGAGCTCTCCACTGGGGCCGCTGCGAGAGGGGGGATGCGAGCGAATGTCCCCGGACCCCAGAGGCATAACAAAGCACCCTGCATTCTTGGTATGCCCTTCCTTCTCGCACCCACTGAGGTGCTCGCCGACCTCCCTCGACAAGTGGGACCCACACTCCATTCCCTCCTGGTCTCCGCAGAACACAGTGCCTGCCACGCGGCCCATCTCGACCCACACCGAAGGAACGCAGAAATGAATGAAAGAAACGGCAAAGTTGGTTTCCCCACTCAACTTTTTAAACAATTATTTGCACGTGGAATGCATCACAAAACCATAGGCCCTCCCCTAAGTCACCACAGAGCACCCTCCCCTTTCCTCAGTGAAGCTAATTCTCAGCCACGTGGCTTTGAGCTCTCTGGCAGAGAGGCAGGGGGGTGGTTGTTGGCTCAGGCCTGACGCTGCTCTCTGTCCCCTAACCCAGCTGATGACTGATGAAAGGTCACTTCTTCTTGCCACTTCAGTCCTTGTTATGGGCACACTCGGAAACCTGGTGAGGAATCCTGGTGCAAAACACAGGATTTTTTTGTGTTTCCCCATGTAGAAGTTTTGCTGCATCTGCTCTTTTTGTGAGCAGATGCAGCAAAACTTCTACATGGGGAAAGAAGCTAATAAAATAAGGAAGAGTTTGGATGTACCGACTCAAATTAAATTAGGTATTTTAGAGGTATAAAAACTATATATATATTTTTAAGATTTTACTTATTTATTTGTTTACTTAGAGTGGGGGGGGGCATGGGAGAGGGAAGACAGAGGATCTTAAGCAGACTCTGCACTGAGCACGGAGCCCGACTCATGGCTCGATCTCACGACCCTGAGATCATAACCTAAGTCGAAATTAAGAGTCCGATGTTTAACTATCTGAGCCACCCAGGTGCCCCCAAACCTGCATTTCTATCAAACAGACTAAAGATTAGTCTTAGACGAGTGTTCCAGCAGTGCTCCTTGGCCTGTTAAAATAAATGACCAGCGACAAGGAGTTTTTGTGGACATGGCCTGAAGTGTGGAATGTATTTGTATCACGAGATAGACAGACAGCAGCCAGGCTGGCAGTCATGTTACAGATAGCATCGCCCCCCCACAGAGGATTTTCAGACCCTCAGGCTAACGATGTGAGGCCGTTTTCCAGCTTCCCCAAGGCTTTCCCAGGACAAAGCCAAGCAGTCTGCCCGCCCCAGCCTCACTGATACGCACGCAACACGCTGGGGAGTTTAACATTGGCCTCTCGGAGGAAAGAGGCCAGTTCCTGCAAATTAAGTACTGAGGAAATTCAAGTTAGGTGTTCGCTTTTTCACTCAAGGACCTGTCCGAATCGTTTGGAGTTTTCAATACTTTGCAATTAGTTCGTTTGGTATTCGGCTTGGTTATCACCTTGTTAAGATGTGTTGGTTGCAGCAAAAACCAAAGCAACGAAGACGTCAGCAACGCTTAAGAATGGTGCGTAAGTGACTCAGCACATGGGAGGGGGAGGAGGGCTGGGGAGGCCGACTCACCTTCCCGAAGCTGGCCGCGTTGACAGGCTGCGTGTCGTTCCTCTCACAGAAGTCCAGGTAGTGCACGTACAGGGCGCTTCGCGGGATGCAGACCCCCTCCGCGATCTCGTAGTTCTCCTCCAGCCTGTGGACAGACGCTCAGTGAGCAAACCTCAGGCAAGAGGGCACGCGCCTTCTGGTCCTGACCAGGAGAGAACTCTTCCTCCAGATGGGGAAACCGAGGCCCAGGAGGACCAAGGAACCTGCCGCTAGGTTAGCGGGATCAGACTTGTGGTCCCTGTGGGTATGACTTTGGGTCACTTTCGGCTCCCATTCCCAGTCCCTCTCTCCTGTGCCGTCACTGGTCAGCCCCATTCTGGGTGGGGCAGGTTCCGAAATGTTCCAAAAATACACAGGAGCTTACAGGCGCCCCGTTCAGCCGAGCTTCGAACCACACACTCCCTTGTGCAGCCTTTTCTGATGGGGTCCCAGGGTTGGAGCATCTTTGTTAACAAGAGCGGTGCGGTGGGATGGCCTGAGAACACAAATGCTAAAGGAAAAGCCAGACAGCTGGACAGCCAGGGACCCACTGACTGAAGGGAGGTTTTATGACCACAGTGGGGGCTGAACCCGTTGGTCTCTTTGGGATCATTATGATTCCATGCCCATCACCTTCTTAATGAGTACAGTTTAACGGCCCAGGGTGAGGGCTTCCTACAGGGCCTCAGACCCCAGTGTGGTCACCTGCTCGCTTGATGACCTTGAGCAAGTTATTTAACCTCAGACCTCAGTTTCCTTTTGGAGGTGCTGCCTGTGATCACCTTCGATCACATAACAATCAGATGTGACATGTGACCTGAGCCAGCACCGTGAGAAACGTGATCAACACTTCGATGTCGGACCTCATCATCCTCCACTTTCCTCTCCGTAAAACCTCTCTGGATACCTACACGTCCAGAATCTGTGCTAGATCTCGGGCACATAAAAGTAAACTAGGTAGGGTTTGTCATTTTTCCCCCTCCTCCTTAACACAAACACCAGAGTGGAGGCATCAGAAAGAATCCTGCCCCCTTTGTCACAGACAGTTGGAAGACTGAACACTTCTTCCGATAGAGCTGCTGGGGTACGTGACAACTGGGGGACTTCTCTTTGGGCTTGCCGAATCCACAGCCTGGGGCACACGCTGCTCAATTAACTCAAGAGAAAATATTTCTCTTTTGATCTCTTTTGATTTTAGGAAACAACCCAAAGTCACTTGGAACCAAGTTGGAGGGATAAAGTGGTTGGAAGAACGCTTTCATCCCAAACAGTTTGGGGAGGGGAAGGAGCAAAAATAAGGCGTGATCCTAAAGCAGTGAAACAAATATCCTCAAATGGCTTCTAGCTTCTCCGGGGGCACTGGCCAAAGAAAGGGTCCAGCACTGTCGTAACTATGAAGTGCAGCAAGGACGCGGCCTCCCGAGGGGCCCACTTGAAAAGGCAGCACTCCCTTGGCTCATTCCGACACGCAGTTGAAAGAGAATCAATTCAATCATTTCATATCCAGACCCTACGGATGAGTTCAACCCCAGCCATGCTCAGATGAATGAAGAATCCTGGTGCGGAGTGGTCTCACCATCTCACCCACTCCCCTCTCTCTGGGAAGGGGGATGCTGAGTAACTCCTGACCGTTTTTAGAAGCGTTCCAGGAAACAGTCTGTGCGGTCCTTTCTGTGTGACCTAATTCCTGGAGACTGGCACGGTGTCTGAGTCACTCCTGCATCCCTGAAGGCCAGCATAGCCCTTGGCACACAGCAGGTGCTCCATAAGTGTTTGATGGCTAGATCGCTGCCGTCATGCATTCATTCCACAAATACTTACTGATCTAGCTCCTGCCAAGTGCTGGGGATGCCGTGGGGAGCAAGACCGTCCTTGTTTGCATACAAGGAGCAGATTACTGGTGGGCAGATGGATAAAGACACAAGTAATATTTAATTCAACAAGTGTTTATTGAGTTCCAGGTGGTGGTTTAGATACTGAGGAAATAGCAGTGAACAAAACAAAGGCCCTGTCCTGAAAGGGCTTCCATTCTACTACACGTGTCCCCAACATCGTAAATCAGAACTCCAAATGTGGTTCCCTGTGGGGAAAGGCTTTCATACAGAGATTACATTTCGTAGGACTGTCCTAAGCTTCAGGTCAGCTACGAATGGGAATCAGCCTTCTAGCTTAGCCTGGACCCCTGCATGCCATGCGCAGCATTGTTTCTCACTAAAAGTGAGCTCAGAGGTCCAGAGAACCAGCTCATGCACAAACCTGTGTGGGCCATCTGAATCCGACGGTTTCACAGACATGCCTTGTTTGACCTGAAAACAGCCTTGGCCCAAGGACACTTCATATAAGAATCTAACTTCCTTTGAAAAGGCTGAGATCTGGCAACACTGAGCCCATATTCCCGCATGACCAATAACAGGCCAGAGGTATGTGTGCCCTCAAGTTGGGCAGAGTCCCCACTCCTCCCTCCTTTTCTGACACCTATTTTCTGTTCCACGTCTGGCTCCCGTAGGCTCTTATGTCGACATGAGGCACGACCCAGGCCCTAGCTCACTTTGCAGCCTATCTGCAGAGGGTACCGCACAGAGATAGGAATCCTTAAGCACAGCAGGAGCGGTGGACGGTGGAAGATACTGTAAAGGTTCGTGGATGGACTGGGATTGAACCTTGTGACAACCAGGATGGTTAGCATCTCTTGCTCTCTTCAAAGGATGCCAGGCACTGGGTATCTGGTATCTCTTTCCATCCTCACAAAAACCATTTGAAGTAGGTATTACACCCATGCTTTAGGTGGCAAAACTGAGGCTCAGGGAGTGGAACTCATGTGCCTGTGGTCAAGCAGCCGGTCAGTGGGACAGTCTTACTCTGTGGGACAGCATCCTTGCTCTGGTGGATGGAGGGGTTCCAGGCGAGGAGAAAGGGGGGATGAGGACACACCGACACGCGCTTCGGATGATGAAGACAACGGTATGAGCAGAGAACGGGCTTGCAGAGGAACCTCTGAAAACACGAAACCATGGGGGAGGGGGTATGGAGAATTCTTTGGTGCCCACAAGAGAATAGGGCCTGGCACAGGAGTCTGGCAGTCCTTGGAGTTTAAGAGTTACAACAAAAGTGTTATTTTCGGGGGGTGGTGAAGCAGAACTCAGAGAACTGAAAAAATAAAGACTCAGAGGAGGGAAGAGCAGAGTGTTTCTGGGACGCTGCAGAAGTCATCACTGTGTCATCAGTAACAAGAGTCACTAATATTAATTTAAAGCTTAATGTCATCTGTTAAGCAGCAACGGGTTGACTGCAAGAGAATATAACAATCAACACAAAAAACATCCAAGTCTCATAGGTTCCATCTCAGACTCCTGAGAGTCCTACTAAGCAACTTCCTTTGCAAGCTTTGATTTCAACTCTCTGGACTATGGGGGAACATTTTCCAGACCAACACACACACACACACACACACACACACACACACAACTTGGGCGGCTGCAACTTTGTGCAGGACAAGCTGTGGGGAGGAGAAAAGTATCCCTTTTTGCTCATCCTCGCTAACAATTTCCTAAAATTAATTTTGGCCAGAAAAATCCATGGGTACATTCAAGACGCATGCATTTCAAGCCATTCAGAGCTCGTCTTATGAAAGGCATGTGATCCTTTAAAATGACAGGGGCCAGTTACATTTTCTTTAGCATATTGTGGCCTGATCAGATTCATTCTTTGGAAAGGTCACGGTGGTGCCGTGATGCTGGGAGGCCACGGGTGATTAGTGAGGCCTGGCACATCCATGGCGGCTGACTAGTAGTATCTGTTGAATGAATTAATGAACAAATGAGACCAGTTAAGAGCTGCTCCAAGAGATAGAGCGAGGAGTGGAGTGAAGGAGTGGCCGTGGGGGCAGAGACAGCATTTAGGCTGTGGCTGCCAGATGTGAGGTGAATGGGAGAAACCAAGGCACGCTCTGGGGTTCCTGGCTGGGCCAACTGCATGGCTGGGGGCCCCGTTCCTCATGACTAAGGGGTTGTTCCTCATGACTAAGGACTGCAAGGGAGTTACGGAGGGCAGGCGTGATGTGGTATGAAAAAGCACAGGCTCCCAGGTAAATTCCTGAGTCCCCTTCCCATTAGCTATTTTATTTAGGCCCCTCCCCCCATGCCTCAGTTTCTACTGGACGTTCCTGTGGCTTGTTTGCTCACTCAGTAAGGCCAACGGATCAGCATTAAGATGGAAGACCAAGGTTAAAAAGTATCCCATTAAATACACCCATAGCAGCAACAAACTATTTGAATCCATATGGGTCCAAGTCACATTCACACAGGCTGAGTTAATTAAGCAGTTACCTGCCAGAGGCCAGAGCCTTCTAAAGAAGAACGTTTCTACGAACGTTTTATTCCTCAAGGTATCCAGGTGGCTTATGACTATGAAGCATTTTAATAAGCTCTGCGACTGAATAGTTGTAACTGGCATTCAGGGTGACTTCGATGCTTGATGAGTTTCCACAGAAAGAGCGTCATGATACCTTTCCCCAAACCTCCTTACGAAGTCCAGAGGTCCGCATGTGTACTCAAGTTGCTAATTGGAATGTACGCTTCGCTGACCAAGGCACCGCAGAAAGAAAGGCAGTTAATTATTTCTCTTCATATCTGATGAAATCTCCCCTTTTCCTCCTCACTTGTGGAGGACATCATTAGTCTGACATGGTGAACAATACTCCATTATACCTGGATATTTTTAATGATCACCAAAAAATTCCCCACGTCTTCCATTTTCTGATCTTCTATTTAATAACGTGATCATATTTGAATCGAGCCCATCCTATTATGCGGAGATAATGAACTCCGTCCAGGAGCCAGCAGGAGTCATTATCTGCAGTACACAGTTTGAGGAAGACCTCCTCACGAGGTTTGGGGGCGCAGGGCGCTGGCAGCGAACATCTCCGCACCAGCACAACGGGCCCTGCCCATCGCCTGAGCAACCTGTTCTCTTCTATGGACACCTGAGCGTTCGGTTCCGAGTCTCCTCTCCCCAGGTCCTTGCAGACATGTCTGTAACAGAGCCCTCCTCTTCCATTTTCCCAGAAGATCAGACAGCAGGGTTTTTTTTAAAAAACTTCGTTGGACATAGTAACTTATTACTGAGGCTTTCAGAGTTGTCCGAGACTTAAAAATCTGTGAAAACACGCTTGCTAAGCGATCAGAGGCCAGATGGTGATCCAAACCCAGCTGTGGCTTCCCTCTGCCTCTGTGAAGTCCTAACTCCCTCCCTTGGCATCTAAGACCCCCACATCGGACCCCTGACTACTTCTCCAGGCTTCCGCCAACCCACTCCTCTGCGCACACACTTGGCTCCAGCCAATGGGCCCACGGCCCAGCTCGGATTCCTCTCTCCTGACGCCGTGTTTGATGCCCACCCAGCCCCCGAGGACGGCCTCTTCACCGGTTCTTCCTCCTTGCCTGATTCCCTAATTCGTGCGCTCCATAACGTGCAGGGCGCTGCGATGCGCACCTCCCGGCACCCAGCCCCGTGCGTGGAGAACAGCGTGTGGACAGGAGGCCCGGCCTCTGCCCCTACAGCTCTCCCTGCCTGTTGGGCCTCTCCATGGCCCTTGGATCCTTCTGCGGCTCCCGCCGCCTTCGCTGAGCAGCAGCACTGGGTTCCAAGGTGGGTTCCCAGGTGGCACTCGCTGGGTTTATATCCCGCCTCCGCCGCTCGCAAGCGCCACGGTCTCGGCGGTGCTGCTCGAACTCTCAGATTCTTGCCTCCTTCTTTGGTAAAATGACCCAAATGATTTCCCCAAGGCCACAGAGGGATTCAACGAGAATCCACGCACAGCCAACAGCCCGCCGGCCGGCAGAGAGGAAGCCGGGTTAGGACACCTGCCCATGTTATTCTAGGTTACGGCGGAAGATTCCCAGAATGTTTCACATCTTGGAGTGAGAGTCCTGCGAAGGCAGGAACCAAACTGAACCCCTGTTTATGTTAGCGGAGTTCCTAGCCCTGAACACAGGCAGTCAATACTTCAGAAGGAAGAACAGAGGAGGCGGTGGCAAGGAAGGAAAACAGATTTTTGTACAGATCAGAAGAGCTTTGTTTTTCTGTTTTTTTTTTTTTTTTTTGAATCTTAAAACCTAGGTGATTAAAGAAAAACCCTGATTCATATGAACGTATTTATATTTTCCAGTGCCTACAGTATGCCAGGCATAGTTACGTTTTCTATAGCTACTGGCGCAAGGTGGGTAACATTATCTCCATCACATGGAGGAGGGGAGGGACTTGCCCAAAGTTGTGCTGGGAAAAGCTAGGCTTGCAGTTTGAACTTCTAAAGCCCTCACTATGCTATGGCCTGACATTCATGGTGGGGTCAGTGAGCCAGCACACATTTATTGAGCACCTACTATGTGCCAGGCTGTAGAAGACAGCATTGAACACCAATACACAATTCCCGCCATTGCCTTTAGGAAGCCGATGGTTGATCCGAAGAAGATGGGAACCAAAGAGAGAACAGCACCAGACAATAACTACATACGAAATAGGGGGCTCTGGCTCCGACCAGATGTGAGGCTGATAGTATAAAAAGCCCAAACAAACAAACAAAACCGATCCATTTTATCCAATAGCACTTAAGTCCACGATTTGCTCCTGGGTAGACACACCAACCAGACACCCGCATTGAGGTGGCTCTGGTAATTGTCCCAGGACCTCGGCTGACTCTGCTTCCCCTTCAGGGGCCTTCTTGGGAGTCAGGCATTCCCCTGCTCAGATGGAGTGAGACTGTGACCCTCTGCTGCATACAGCTGCCAGCTTGGTTTCCTCCTCTTTAAACAGGGCTCGCAGTCCTGCTGACTCTACAGGGTTCTCACAAGGAACAAGAGAGCTCAACTGGTGATGCCACCTGGTGCAAGCTCACTTGAGCTGTAGATCTGGCTGATGCGGAGCAACAGACTGACTCAGGGACTTAGCGCTGCCATTGTAATTATGGAATTGGAATTGGATCAGAACCTCCAGGAATTGAGGCTCCTCCATAACCTGTGATTGGCCGATTGGCCTATAAACTACTGGGTTGGTATTCCAGAAAGGCCTGGGATTAGCCAGGTTCTAGAATCCTTATGTTCATTTTTTTGGTTTAAGTCGCTCCCCCCACTTTTTTTTTTTTTCTGGACAAAAATTCAGCATCATCTAACAGTACCGTGTCACAGTTCTGCACTGTTGCTGATGCTTCTGTCGGGGCTGGCCTGGGGGAGGGCAGCCCAGAGCTCTGGGGGCACCCCTGACAGCTGAGGTGATTTGGGCACCATTCTCCACCACGAGCCATCCCCCCTCTTGATATTCTCTTTCTATCCCTTCCCTGTCTCTACGCATCTCTACTTCACCCTCATGAACACCTGTGGGAGTGTTTGCCATGTTGGGGTCAAGAAGTGGGAGTGGTCGGGACACACAGGGAAACGTTAGTGGGACTACAGAACTGCCCGCTCAAATGCCTTTACCGTATTATATTTTAACCACAGCACAAAATACTAAAAAAAAAAAAAAAAAAGACTCCTAGTGCCACACCACATCTTCTCATGCTCTGAGTCCCACGCCTCATGGGGCCCTGACCTTGTCTCTCCATCGGCAGCAGAGGACGCCACCCCACCTCCTGGCATTACCTAACAGCTCTGGCTGTGTCTGACCTAAAAACGTTTGGCCTGCCTTTCCAGAACCAGGTGGGGGAACTCCTATGATGGAAGCAAATAAGATCATGTCACTGCTGAGTAAGGGATCAAGTCAGAGAGGGGTACAAAACGTCAGGCGTCGGTCACTCTCAATGACTCTGGTCTAGAAGCTGTGATCTGGTGTAAAACTTCAACACGCTTCTTTGGAACAGCACGAAGCCCAGCGTTCTACCTCTGGCCCCCAAGAGCATTTTAAAGGGAAACACAAAATTTATTTTGTTTCGTATTAATTTGTACTGTTTAATTTATTAATCTATATTATATTATATATAATATATTATTACATAATAATATACATATAATAAATTATTAATTTATATTGTTTCATATTAATTTGAACTATTGAAAGGCTGTCAATCACCCAAGACTTCATTTTAGTTTTTTCAAAAGAAAAGGAAAAAAAATGCTCCCCAACAAAGTGACAGTTTGGTCTTCTACCGTCTTCCATTGGGGAAGAACCTCCCTCCCTCTGTGACCTGCTGAAAGGAAGGATGTCTCGAACACTGATTGGCGCCCATAGGCGACAGGGAGGTGTGTGAGAGGGCAGGGCTGCGCAGGGGGACATGTGCCGGCAGCGAGCGGGCCAGGATAGAGGAACAGGCTGCTTTCCATTCCCAAATCCTCTGCTTGAATAGAGGTTATTGTGCGGCCGGGTCTCCAGCAGCGCTCACCCTCCCCAGCGGCTTGGGCTTTACTAACCCTCGTGACCAAGGATGCTGGAAAGTGTTCGGCAGAAGGCATTTGACAATATTTGCCTGTTTTCTGCTGGGAGCTGCCTCCAGATCACGTGGCCCCAATTATTTGAGGCTGCTTGGCCCCTGTATTATTGGTTCTTAGAGGGGGGGTGGTCTCGAGGGTGATGGTGAGGGGCCTCGTGGCAAGGAGGGAGAAGGTGGGGAAGCAAATGGCTCCTACCCCAATTCCCAAAACAAGCCGAGCATCCCAAGAGAGCCCAGCACAGTCGGGCCTCTTGGCAAGGAAACCAATGCCCTATTCTGGGCCTGCCCCCCTCGCGGTCCTGAGGGGCTGCACAATGCCACTGCAGAGAGGGGACGGCGTGAAGCATGCACTTGCCTCGGAGAATGAGATGCAATGGTGTAGAGCTCGGGTCCTATTTCTTTTTTATTTTTCTTTAGAGAGAGAAAGAGTGGGATGGGGGAGGGGCAGAGAGAGAGGGAAAGAGAGAGAATCCCAAGCAGGCTCCAAGCCCAGCACGGACCCTGATGCAGGGCTGAATCTCACACCCCGGAGATCATGATCTAAGCCAAAATCAAGAGTCAGACACTTAACCAACTGATCCAGCCAGGTGCCCCCCACCGCTCTTTTTTTCTAAGTATTTTGTACGGTGGGTGAAGATACAAAGTGGCAAAACCATTTGAGAGGACAAATTTTATTCCCATTAATATTTTCTGAGCACCCAACTCTTCTACTTCTTGACCCCAACATGGAGAACATTCCCGCAGGTGGGCAAGGGGGCAGGTATGTAGAGGTTCCCAGCAGCGCTGTTTGTAAGGGCGCAGATGAGATGTGGACACAACATAGATGCCCATCAAAAGGCAAGTGGCGGGACGCCTGGGTGGCTCAGTTGGTTAAGCGGCTGCCTTTGGCTCGGGTCGTGATCCCAGCGTCCTGGGATCGAGTCCCACATCGGGCTCCTTGCTCGGCAGGGAGCCTGCTTCTCCCTCTGCCTCTAGCCTGCCACTCTGTCTGCCTGTGCTTGCGCTCTGTATCTCTCTCTCTATAACAAATAAATAAAAAAATCTTTAAAAAAAAAAAAAAAGGCAAGTGGCGAAATCCATGGAATCATGCGCAGCGGTTACAATGGGTCTGCTCTTTACCGACTAACATGGGGATGGCTTTGAGACCTTCCAGTGAGGAAAGAGCAAGCCATGGGTCAATATAGAAGCGTATTTTTAGTGCAATATGTCTGCGTTCCTTTCAGAAAGGAAGAAATACGAAATCCTAAAAATCAGAATTTGGAAACTTGTGTTGGTACACAGACACGTAAACGTGTCCACAAGGACAGTAAACACACAAGCACACTTCTCACTGGTGACAGGGCTGCTCTGGGGGAAGAGGCAGGAACTACAACCAAGTTAGCCTCATAAACGATATTTCCGTTTTTAAAAGAGGAAATATATCCCTCGTGTACATTAAATAAAATAAAATAGAAGCAAAAATAAGTATTGAATTTGTATCTTGTCTTTTTCTACAATGTTAACAAAAGAAAGAGAAGAAAGTCAGAGAAGGGAAGAAGGGGAAAAATACATGAACACAGATTTAGCTCTGAACTCGCTGGCGCCCAGAGCAGGAAGGGTACGCGGGCTGAATGATACCGTTTTCCCTTGCGAAATGGAGGGTGCATCCAGTTCCTTTTCAAAGACAAAGTATTTGCGCTGAAACTACATTCTAAAAATTTTGCTCAAGTGCAACTTTACATATAGGAGGTCACGCGTCTTCCACTACAGACTGAAGCACGACTCTGTTTTTATTTAAGAGAAATTCTGGCTGATGGGTATTAAGGACGGCCTGTGCTGTGATGAACACTTGGTGTTTCATGTAACTAATGAATCCTTGAACACTGTATCAAAAACGGACGATGTACTATATGTTGGCTAACTGAACATCATTTAAAAAATTTTTTAAATAAAAGAAAATTTTAAAAGAGAAATATTGGGGCGCCTGGGGGGCTCAATTGGTTGGGCGCCCAGCTTTTGGTTTCGGCTCAGGTCATGATCTCTGGATTGTGGGACTGAGCCCCACGGCGGGCTCCTTATTTAGCATGGAGTCTGCCTGGGATTTTTTCTCTCCCTCTGCCCCTCCCCCCAACTCAATAAACAAACAAGTAAATAAAATCTTTTAAAAAGAGAGTCCTTCCTGCTGTTCACAGATCCTCTCCCCTGACTCCCTCTCCCTATCTTTATCTCTCTCCTATCTCTTGCTGTGTCCCACGCTGGCTGCTTCCTATGGTTCCTTGAACAAGCTGGGCCTGCCTCCCATCCTGGAGGGAGTGGCAGACACTGTGGTGTGTGCCCAGGTTACTCCTGAGGACTGAGGCATCCTTCCTCACTGCTGGGAGGTTGGTACTGAGACTGAATCCGTCCAAGGGAGTTGTCCTCAGCAGAATGTGAAGAACACTGACTTGTCCAAAGCTTCACCCTCCTCCCAGGGAACCGCTGACATCCAGTGATGGGCAAGCGGGGGAGGAGGTAAAGACTTGGATCCATTGCCTAGATTCTGGTCTCTCTGAAGGGCCAGCCCAGCCTCAGAAGTCCCTTAGAGATTGCTGAAGGCTCTGCCACAGCCTCCTGTTAACCTGACACCCCCCAGCCCTGCCTACCCTAGAGTTCCTCATACCTCCACGTGCCGATACTGGGGGCACACCAGAATAAAACACCCAGAGACCTGCAGAGAGCAGGTCTCTGCTCAGACTGCCTCTGGGAAAGCCCGACCTACAATAGTACAGCCTTTTTAGAAGCTGTTCCCCTGCCTAGAATGTTCCCCAACCCTGATTCTCACATTGTCATGTTGTCAGTGAGGACTTCTTGTCATACAAGTGTCCACTTAAATGTCACCTCCTCTGGGAAGCTTTCCCTCACCACTCCACCTAAAATACCTTCTGAGACACTACCCTGTCAGCCGATTCAAATTCTCCGCACAGCCCCTGTCAGCATCTAATGTATTCCTTGTTTCTTTATCATTAACAGGATACTTCTACATCATTATAAATTCACCTCCCCTCGGTCCCTATTCCTGGGCTGTCTGATTCACTGGTACATTATCAGAGCCTAGAAACAGGGTGTGGCAAATAGTAGGTGCTTGACCAACATTTCCTGAATTAGTGACTAAAATTCTGTCTTCTACATAGAAAGAGAACTGGAGAGCAATTTGATGTTCTTCAAACAACTTGATGTCTTTTGATAATAATAAAACAAAAATTGCCAAATTCTCAAATCTGATTTGGCCTTGAAATTAAGAGTTACTTTTTAAAAAAATCTCCTGCCTGACTTTGTGAATTGGAAGATGTCATTTCTTCTGGAATCATCTATGTGACCCTTTACGTAGAAACAGATATTAGGGAGGGTAGGAGTGAACCGACGGTGCCTACAGCAGGAAGGAGAGAAGCCCTGACCCCAGGATGCCCAGGCAACTCAGAAGGGAGGATATGCCGCACAGTCGGATCTGACGTCAGACACTTCAAGCACTTCGTCTGCATGAATTCGTTCCCTCTTGACGACTCTCCCTAGGAGTTAGACACCACTGCTCTCCTCATTTCACAGGTGAGCAGACTGAGGCACAGGGAGGTTAAGGACCTTGTCCAAGGTTCCCCAGCTGAGGAGAGGCACAGCGGGGCATTCATTCTGGCAGTCGGACTTAAGATGTGGCACTGTCTACCACCTCACGATTGCCAGGCAGATGTCGAGAATCCTAGAGAAATAGGCACGAATACGGTGATTTTCTTTTGCTCCCATTCACGTCTTTTATTCTGAAACATGCGCTGTGTTCAGGTTATTTAAGTCAGGGTGTCTGCTGGTGCCTTGCATTTCTAGAAACTCCCGTGCCCTAATTCCTTCGTATGGATGCCTCGTTAGATGTCCTGGCATTATGGGAATTTGTGTGATCATAATTTAGGGGGAAGGGTGCAGGCAGAGGTGTGACCAGGGAATAGAGTAGAATTTTAAAGAAAGCCAAAAGCAGCAAATGCAACAAGGAAAAGAATATAGGGACAAAACGATGGAAAAAAGCCAAAGTCTGGAAATCAAGCTCCTGCAAACAACCTTACTCTCCTGGCAGCCAAGCGAGCCGAATGTGGAGACCCTCGTTAGGGAAGATTGAGTTATGCTCCTGCATGCTTTCCCCCAATGCTGTCTTCCCCCGACCTGTGCGTGGATTAGTCAAGAGAATCTAATGCGATGTGCTCATCAAAGCCCACCTGCTTCCTCTTCTCATTTGTTCTCTCCTCTCTATCCTTCCCGAGTCTTCTCTTCCTTTCTTCCAAAGCAGGGGCTTTGCAGTTAAAGAGACCCAGCCAGGTTCTTGCCTTTGCCCCTTCATGGCTCTATGTAGATTCAGGCAAATGACTTAACTGTCTAAGCTTTATTTTCCTCATCTGTGAAATGGGCACAACAATATCAACTTCAGAGAACCGTGAGACTGAGACCAGGCACAAGGCACGTATTGGAAGCTCCTCGCGTGGAGTCTGGCACATACTAGGTCTTCGTGCCTTCCCTTCCCCAGTCCTTCCTCCCTCCCCTTCCTTCCTTAATCTCCTCAGGTTTGCTGGGCTGGGCTGCCAGTGGAAATAACAGCCTTAACTGAAACGATGTTTGGGGGAAAGCTACAACACGATCTAAGTGAGCCTCTTACAGGAGAATTGATCTGTACACCTCAAACATGAGAGCAGCCACTCAAACAACATCCGTTAGGTGTTGCACCAAGTCCAGGAATTCCAGATACCGAAAGGAAAGCCACTGAAGTAGGTAATGCTTGTTCATGTTATTAATGTTAAAATAATTGTATTATAGTTGCAATTAAATATGAACCCATGAAGGACTCTTTGGTAGGGGTGAACAGACCTATGTTTCTGTAATTTGCTGCAACGTTGTTAATTGTAACAACTCATTCCAGAAAGTCAGTGAGCAACACCCTTGGGGGATCCAGCCCTTGCCAGGGTCTTGATGACGGGACACAAAATCTCCCCAAAAATATAACAAATATGGAAATCCAAATCTCCAGGCAGGATCTAAGTTGAGTATTTTATACAGAGCCGCAAATCAAACTGATTGCATGTGAGCTATGGGATATCAAGTTCTCAGGACAATATCAGACCTCCCAGTGACACCCTGCTCCGCGGGTAGGAAGTGACAGTTGCGCGAGGGCCCCATCAAGAGAGGACTTGCTGAAAATGAACTTACCATTGCAGAGTAGCAGGAGTGGAGTGGGGCTTGGATGCTCTATTGTTTTCTTTTTCCTCATCTGTTAAAGGAAAGAAAAAGGAGTGACCTTCAGCAGGAAAAGTACTCTCCCAAGCAGCCCACGGCGCCCAAGAATTGAAGAAAACTCGAAAGCTGATGCTTTGAAAGCAGTGACAGTTGGGCTCTTCCCACATGTTAGATATCTTCTTGAATAAGGACAAAGGGAAACTGACTTATACAGAAAACTCTTAGAGTACCTGGCGTTTTTAATTTGATGAAATTCGTCAGAGTTGAAGAGCTGTCTCTATCACTGAGCAATATGACTGTGTTCACCCGATTTACTATTTTTCCAACTGCAGCTGGATGCCTGGACTCTATGATTCAGACCCTAAGAACTCACCATTTGCTCCTGCTAACCCCACGGAGAAGTATGGGGTAAGGGAGGGGAAGTCAGTGCCCAGGAGACTCAGGATAGCAAGATCACAGAGCGGCACTAGCCGACTTCTCTGTAAAGGGCCAGATACTAAATATGTTAGGGCTTGGGGGCCAAGAGGCAAAATCAAAACTACCATGTCATATTTATATAACAAGGGTAGACAAATTTCCACAAAGCTTTTATTGATAAAATTCAAAACAAAATAATAGCAATTGAGTACAGTTTTTGTAATATGTCTACTAATAAGAATAAATGAGATTGCTTTGGGGGAGGTGGTTAACATTTTTCTAAACTGGGGTTTAAAGTTCATATTCTCTACCATTGAGCAGATTACAAATATTCATCTATAAAAGCCATTCTTGGCTTACAGCCCTCTGAAAACAGGCATCAGGCCAGACCTGAATAACAGATCCAACTTTGCGTCTAAAAAGAACTCTCATAATTTCATCGTGGATTAGCTGAGAAATACATATAACGACCCTCATCTGATTCCTGATAAAGCCTATTAATAGAAATAGTCAACATAAAATTTCTTGGTCCACAAAATTTGACCCAAGAAGACCAGTATGGATTATAATCTCAAGAGAAAATTAGTGATGTCAAAGCCTACAACTACAGTCAACTAAATTTATAAAGAACATGTAAAATGGTCAGTGAAATAAATCTCTGGCATAAATTTTATATGGAAAAGGATCCGTACCCAGAGAAAAGATTTCAATGAAACAAAAATGAAAGTGGAAGAAAGTGAAGTATGCTTAGTGAAAAGACATTTTTAAATGAATTAGCCTAATAGAGTTCAGAAAATATTTTCTTGATGAAAATTTATCAAGATTGGTATAAATCTGACAATGGAATACTACGCAGCCATCAAGAGAAACGAAATCTTGCCATTTGCAACGACGTGGATGGAGCCAGAGGGTATTACGCTGAGTGAAATAAGTGAATCAGAGAAAGATAATTATCATATGCTCTCTCTAATATGAGGAATTTGAGAGGCAGGGCGGGGGGTCGTGGAAGGGGGGAATGAAACAAGATGGGATCAGGAGGGAGACAAACCATAAAAGACTCTTAATCTCACGAAACAAACTGAGGGTTGCTGGGGGGAGGGGATAAGGAGAGGGTGGCTGGGTGATGGACACTGGGGAGGGTATGTGCTACGGTGAGTGCTGTGAAGTGTGTAAGCCTGATGATCCACAGACCTGTACCCCTGGGGCAAATATACATTATATGTTAATAAAAATAATTAAAAAATTAAAAATTAAAAAACAAAAAGATTGGTATAATTCTGATTAATTAGTATCTGTGGCAGATACTGCGGCTGCTTATTCAACCACTGTACATACTCAGCTTCTTGCTCATTCACAGAACCGCAGTGTAGAGGGAACCACGTGTCAAGGGTGGGGGTGATTCCCCTTTGAATCCCAAATAGCTGAATGTTGATGAATTTAAATCTACCCATGGAGCCACTGGTGGGGTCGGTGTGGCAGGTGACTTGGTGCTGGCCTATCAGACTTACGGAAAAGCTCTCTGCAAGCTTCTGGGAAAGATATTTTTCCCTACCAAAAAGGAATTGGAGGCCTTGATTTTGAACTTCTGTCCTCCAAAACTGTGAAAAAAAAAAAAAAAACCAGTATCTTCTGTTTTGTGCAAAAGCAAACAGACTAGCAGCCGAGAGAGTCTGGTCTGTCCTGTTCTTGAACATGGCAGAGCAGACCCAGAGCGGTGAGCTTTCAGCTGGGAAGAGAGCAGCCTCAGCATGAAGTCCTTGCTGAGGGGGCAGAGAGGAAAGGGGGTGGGTACTGGGGGATCTAAGGGTCACGTTGTGCCTGATTAGCCAATCCCCAGTGCAGCTGCCTCCCTGTTTTGTGAGGTAATAAAATTTTCTTAGTTCATAAAACCTCTTTTCATTGGATATTCTCTTCCCTGCCACCAAAAGCCTCATAACGGACACAAACACTCTCATACTCATCTTTGTGTTTCCTCCTAACAGTGCCTGTTCCACTAAATAGCCAGGTCTGTCTTCCACAAATGCCTTCGACTATCATCAGAAAGTAAGTAGCACAATAAGGAGAGCGAACATGTGAGTCTCACAAGAATATAGACAGACACAGAAAACAACACTCAACCTCAGCTGTTCACAGAGAAATAAAAAAGAAAATAATAATGAGGTGCAACTTTACATCTCTGAGAGTAACGAAAAGGTTAAGTAATGATAATTCCCAGTGCTGGTGTGTAAGTGGTAAAACTGACACTCACATACTTCTGAAGGTAGTGTTAACTGGTACAAAGTTTTTGGTAATCCATTTGGCAGTTGCTTACCAATTTACCAACTGCTTACCAATATTGAGAGCCATCTAAAATGCACGGTCACCTGACCTCACATTCCAACTCCTAGAAATTATACTAAGCAAATAATTGAAAAGAAATAAAAGGCAGCGTTAAAAAACACGATCAACTGAGTTTTTTCCTTAAACAAGGAAAAGCATATAAACAACCTCTCAGCTTATGTTGGACCACGATTGGACCAGTTTCCATTCTGCTTAGAACTGGCAGAATTTTTCTCCTCTGCTTCTTTAAATTTCAGCATTTCAGCCAAGCTGGACTAGATATCAAAAGATCTATGTTCTAGAATCAGTGCCAAAACTCACTGGCTGTGACTGAGCAAACCCCTCATTTTTCTTCATTTGTAAATGGTCACTTTACAGGGCCATTGAAATGACTATATTAATTAATTCAACAAATATTCACTGAATACCTAATTTATGCCAGCTAGACACTGGGAATAAAGAAATTAGACTCCTGTCCTTCAGTCTGGCTGGAGAAAGAGAAAGACAAACAGTGGCGAGAAAGGCCAAGTTTAGTAAGAAGTGATAAATGCTGTAATACAGGTAGGCAAGCGGGAGCCTGAGAAAGCAGAGGCTTCACAGAAGGCTTCCTGGAGGCAGTGGTAAGTGAGCTGTAACTCTTGAAGTGTGTCAGAGATGGGAACCAGATGGCAAGGAAGGTGGGACCAAGTCAGGGGAAAGAAAGTAGAGAAGGCGAGGGACAGGCAAGACACGGGGACCCATACGATCATGATGACCCCAGCTTGTGTCCCTGTGGGGGACGGGGACAGGATCTGGAAAAGGACTTTTCGGACGTTGTAATGAGTTTGTTTCAGCTTCCAGACCGTTTCTGAAACTGAGGATGATCATCACGCCTACCTTAAAAGGCTGTTGGGGGAATGATGACATGAACTTAACAGAGACTAAGAGCCCCCAAACCTCCCAAGACTGCCCTCAGCTGCCCTGGGAGCCAGGATACCTGGAGCCATTCTGCTCGGAGATACGCACGGGGGCAAAGACAGGCAGGGACGGAGACCCTGCCAGGTGAACACACTCCAGGCCACATCATGGCTCCACACAGGAGGGGGCATCTGAGCTGCGCCTTGAAGACAACAGTCTGGGTTTTTAAAATAACTTTGTTTCCTGTTCCCCCAAATCATCCATATTCATTTTTTTAACTTTGGAAAATAGAAAAATCTCTGTAAATCCAAGCCCCTCTCAACACAGCGAACTATTGTTTTATCTTATTTACCTCCAGTCTGTTTTCAATGTTCTCTTTCACACCCGAGGACACGCACACAATCCTAACTTAAGAGAGGGCCACACAGGGCCCCCTGGCTTGTGGCTGCGTCCTTCGCCTTTACAAGGACGAGTTAGACTTTGAGGGGCAGACTCTGAGGGAGGGACATTCCAGGAGAGGAGGCAGCAGGAGAAAGGCTGGGAGGGCAAAACCCAGAGCAACAAGGCAGCATGGAAGGGTTCCACTTGGCCGTAGCCAGAAGAGCCCCTCATTTTGGGATTCTGTCCAGCACCTCCCACGCAAGTGAGACCTGTCTCTATTGTGTTGATGGCCCACTTCGGATACCAGTGAATAGAAAGAGAATTGGCTTTGGGGGCAAGGCAGACCTGGGTTTGAATCCCAGCCTTGCCCCTAACTCTGGGTGGAACCCTGAGCAGGTAGTCCCTTAACTCATCAAAGCCTGAGGGTCCTCTCCCTAAAACATGAGAATCATAGCTTAGATCCCAAGGACAGCTTGAAAATTAAATAGAGTATCTAACAACCCGACACATGAAAAAAAGAATACCGTCACAATCACAATAGCATTTATTGGCCAAGGACTCAAGCCAGGGATAGGCATCATTTTTCATACGCCATCCCACTGTTTTCCTCCTGAGCGTGCCTGACCTTATAAACAAGGAAACCGAGCTTTGGGGAGTCTCTCCCTTGCAGGGAAGGCGGGGTCTCACTGCACGCTCGGCATATGGCGGCTACCGATGGTACTAACCAAGGACTGGTCTACCCTGGTGCCAGTGTAGCCTCTCCATCTCCGTCATCAAACAGGTGCCTTCCACCTCTGCAGACCCCTTTCTAGAACACTAGTGGCTTGGCGCTCAGGGTCAGAATGCCCAGCCTCTTTCTTCTGGAAGGGGGTGTGTATCACGGTCAGATGCCTCCTCTCTGGGGACTGTCAATCCCAATTCACCAAAAGTGCTGGTTGCTCATTTGTGCATCACATATTGATGGTCTGCTACAGTCCAGCCCTGTGCCGGGGGCGAAAGGGCGAGGACAGACCGACAGGGTCTCTCTGCTCTCTCAAGCTCAGAGTCAAACTATCAGCAAAGAAACTGGACGGGAGAGTCCAGGATGTTAGAGCAGGACCAGATGTGGGCTGTGAGTTGAGCCTTGGGAGCTGAAGGAGGAGCCATCGGGCTGATGAGGACAGCAGAGCACATTTTAGGTGGAAAAAAAGAGCCATAGCTGATAGAAACTTCAGGAACTGGTTCTGCCTAATGCTTTTTCTTTTTTAACAGGCAAAAATGCCTCAAGCCAAATGAGATTCACGCCATAATTTCAGGCCAGCGGATTCCTGGAGGTGCTCACGGCCCAGGTGGGGCCGTCCATCTGTGAAGCCCACCGTGCTCGTCCTACCCAAGTCAGAGAGCAGCCGCCTGCTTACACGTCTCCCGGCAAGACGCAACTCACCTGCTCCGTCCCGCTGCCCTGTGCAGTCCTGTCTCCAAACACACTCCGGGGAACTGCAGCCCACTTCCCGGTGGGGAGCTCCTCTGCTTCCCTCTCTGCATCTACCTTCAGGTAGAAGCTCTGAGGCTGAATTTCCAGGCTCCAGCCCTGGCTCTTACCACTCGCCAGCTGTGTGACCTCCAGCAGCCTTTTGGTGCCTTAGTTTCTTGTTTGAGAAACAGGGATAATAATAGCACCAGGCACATATTGTAGGGATTAATTAACCACTTCTGGCACAAGATACAAGCTACTCTAAGTATTCCCTATTCCTATAATAGTTGTCAGTCTTCTGGAGGGGCCAGGCACCTGGCTCCCCATCCTGTCCACGTTTGGCAAGCCCAGCCTCTGGGACAAGGCTGTTTGCTCCTCCCTAGTGCTCCTCCAGCACCCTGGCTGGTCCCTAGAAAAGTCCTCATGGGGTGTGGTCACTGCTTGCCCCCAGTGTGTCTGCCTCACTTGTCTGTAAGTTCTTTAGGGCACAGACCACCTCACCACTATGGTTCCAGCACCCACACAGGGTTGGGGTTCAAGAAGCCTTTGTGGGATGAATGAATGAATGAATGAATGACCGGCTAAGATAATACCACAATTAAATTCAGCCTACCCATCGGATTTCATAAGCATACAAATAATACTACCACCAGAGAACCTTTACTGAAAATGTGTAAGGGGCCAGGTACTCTTTACTTCACTGTATTTAATTTTCACTGCTATCCAAGACAGTGAACAGCTTAACAGACATAAAACGTCAAATACGGTGCTTGATGGATAACGTGGTGCTTAATCAATTTTAGGTCTGATTATTAATAGTATCCCCTTTTAAAGGAGAAAGAAACTGAGGCTCAGATAAGTGGGAAGCAATTGGTCTGAGGTCATACAGCTAGTGGTGGGGCAGGAGAGGACCCAGTCTAGCTGACACCGAAACTTCTCGAACCCAGCCATCATGAGCCTCGGTCTCTCTTCCAAACTCCAGTACTGTACTAAATATTTTAGGGAACATATCATCTGCTTGATATCTGCTGATGGAATTCACAATATTTGGGAACGTCTTCTAGAATATTTCCTGCCCAGAGCCAGTGTGGTAGAGTTTAATATAGAAGGAGAAAGTTTGTAAATTAATTACTTCTCTTCAAATCCCAGGAAAGGTTCAAGTTTATGCGAGTCTCGAGTTTCACTTCAAAGTTCTAATTCTATTTCCTTTCATTATACTAACCTGGCTGCACCTGGCCTGCCAAACATTTCATTTCCCCTTATCCAACCCCTTCCCAGCCACTGCAAAGCTGATGAGCGGGGTGCCTGGACCAAGCCTTTGGCAGTGGGCACAGCCCCTGGCAGCATACCCTTCCCCCCGTGGGAACAAGGCTCAGTCCCAAACAAAACTGTGATGTTGGCAGCTTTGCTCTGAGGGGGCCCCACACCTGCCTCCTTTTACCTCCTCTGGGGGAATTCCTTCAGAACACTGGAATAAGAAAAGACCTGTCTAATTTTGATATTAAACCTGAAAGCCATAAAAGAAAATATTGATAAACTTTCCTACATAAGAAATCCAAAGCTTCTGTGTGTGTGTGTTGGGCAGGAGGGGTGGGGGGCACCTACACCTTAAGTAGAAAGATAACAACATGCCTGGGAAAATCGCAGTCCTACCGCAGATGATTTCATCTCCTCACTGCAGAGAGAGCTCCAGGAAAACCAGAAGGAAAAAGGCTAAGAACCCAGAGAAAAAAAGTAGGCAAAGCACCTGACACACAGTTGGAGAAAAAGACAAATGTTCTTGAAATGTGAAGAGATGATTAATCTCGATTAGTGAAAATGAGAAGTGGACTAAAATACCATTTCTCAATCTGATTGGCAACAATCCAAACTCGACCACACAACTCTGCGGAGGCTACGGGGAACAGGTGCCCTCCCGCCCCGCAGGGGTGGGGAGGGTGTGAAATGGTGCCCTCCCCCGCCCCCCCACGAGGAGGTCATCTGGCAGAATCTCCTGAAATCCCACATGCTCTTTATCCAGCCGTCCTGTGTCTGGGAACAGATCCTATGGCAACGTGGGAAATGACCACACGCAAGGTTTTTCTTTGCAACTTGCCTGACACGGTCAAAGTTCAGAAACAGCCCAGTGCTCATCTGGTGAACTAAATTAGGATACACCCTCACAGCAGAATGCTACACGGCTGTGGAAAGAAGATTAAAAACAAGAAAAGAATGAAGATGCTCTCTGCTCTTACTGATAAGGAACACTCCGGGTGTTATTATTAAGTGAAAAAAGCAAGTCACAGCAAAAGGTCTATAGGCTGTGCCCTTGTCTGTGTTAGAAAGTGGCAATAAAGGGAGTGCCTGGCTGGCTCAGTCTCAGTCACGGAGCATGCGACTCTTGGTCTTGGGGGTTGTGAGTTCGAGCCCCGGATTGGGTGTAGAGATTACTTAAAAATAAAATCTTTTTTAAAAAAGAATAAGAACATTTTAAAAATGAATAAGAACATAAGTTTGAATTTTTATTTGCATAAAGAAATAAAATACTGACAGAATGCACCCCCAAAAAGCACCAGAAATAGTGGAAGAAAACACAAGAAACAAATAAAAGTACACACCCCTAGGGAGTTGAGGTGGGAAGACAGGGGTTGGACCGAGACTTCTCACTGAGTATCTTTAAGGCATTTTGGGTTTTGAGCATGTGAAATACTCTCAGTGTGGACAAATGAAAAACTCCTCTACTGGGCAGAGAGCACCTACAGGAAGAATCTGGTCATATGGTTAAGTGGTCCTGGGATGCCCTAAACTATAAGCAAAATAACAAAGACTCATAACCTTCCATGACTCTACAGCATTTTGCTTTCCTAATATCCATTTTCCTAACCAACACTGTGCACCTGCTATGTTCCAGGCCCTATTCTAGTAAGTGACTCAATTAGGCATGTTCCCTTCCCCTCGGGTGGTTATGGCCCATGGGGGGACCGAGGGGCCCAGTCACAGATGACAGACTAGCCCCTTCTCTGCAAGAGGAGAGGACAGATGGACACTCAGGGGGACAGGAAGGGCAGCCTGTGGTGGCAGAGTGGATGGTTGAGGAAGGGGAGGAGTCTGGTGGGTTGTCTTAAACCGTGGCCTCCTCGGCCAGCCAGCAGTCTTGTCGTTGGCTTCCCACTCAGGAATAAAACTGCAGCAGATGCCCCATGAGGGCAATCAGATTGTTAGAAGCCATCATGGGGGGACTCCCTGTAGCGGCACCACTCCCTCACCCCCCACCAAGAACTTCCCGCTCTAAGTCTGTGCCTTTGCCCTAGAAGTTATCAGAATGCCTTTCTGCTTTTGGTAGGGGGCGTTTGTCCACGACTCGGTGGGAATATGACAATGTTGCGCTACATTTCCTCTTCTCCGGAACCCATCTTAGGAAGTTACAAGATCTCACACTGGATAATAACCTGACATGCTGAGTGAGTGGAGTGGGGTGACAGAGTTATGACACAGCCTGAAATGTGAGGAGATTTTAATAGGATAATGATGAGTCACAGGAAGCTGTGACCTGCTCTGACCCCGGTCGTAGGCCATCATGGCACTGAATGCCAACTCTCCTCTCCCTTGTGCTGTAAAAATCCTCCATCACAAGCAGACCGTCGGTAACTGCCCTGATGAGTTGGTGAGGGGCCAGGGAGGGTGACGGGAGTAGGGCTGTGTGCCCAGGGAGGCAGGTGAGACAGAACAGCCCAAACTCACCTCTCCAGCCCAGTTTCCCACGTCTTTCAACCTCTCTGCTCAAGCCAATCTGGAAAATTCTCCAAGCTCAAAAACCTCCTCGGGGCTTTCTGCCTCCCAGCCCTTGACCATCACCAGTTAAAGGAACAAACCACAGGGATGCTCTGAGGCCCAAAACAAATGCCACTTCCTCCAAGATGCTTCCAAGGTCACCATCCAGGCTGTGACCTCTCCCAACTTCCACGTGCATGCCCATCACCTGGGGAGGTTGTGTAAAGAGGCAGAGCGCAGGTGGAGGCAAAGCAGGGTGGGTCCTGAATGATGCTGAGCTGTTACATAAATAACCCTGGAATCTCCGACATCCCATCTTTTAGTTACATGAGATGATAAACCACTGTGAGGTTTCTCATCCACCAAAGCATTCTTAAAATATTAGATCTGGGTTTTGGTTTTTTTTTTCCTGATTTTTAAAACTTCAACCATCTCCTGAGCCCCCCTCTATGTTCCAGGCCCTGGTATTCCAACAGTGAACCCCACAACATATCTGCCCTCATGGAGCCTCCAGTTGCGTAGAAAATGTGACAAGGCACAGACAAAAGCTGGTCTACACTTCAGCCACTGAAAAGGAGTGATGAGTACTCTTAGCTCTGGTCTCATTTTCCTGTGAACAAGCTATGAAATTGTCAACAGCAAGCCTTTGAAGTACTGCCTTCTGAGAGACAGAATAGTGCAAAGACAAAATGACCGACGTTCAAAGCAGATGGACGGACCCAAGTTCAAATCCTAGCTCTACCACTTACAGCTATGTAATGTTGGGCCTTTGAGCCTCGGTGTTCAAACGTCTAAGAAGAAGCTCATTTTGGGGCGCCTGGGTGGCTCAGTGGGTTAGAGCCTCTGCCTTTGGCTCAGGTCGTGGTCCCAGGGTCCTGGGATCGAGCCCCGCATCGGGCTCTCTGTTCAGCAGGGAGCCTGCTTCCTCCTCTCTCTCTGCCTGCCTCTCTGCCTACTTGTGATCTCTGTCTGTCAAATAAATAAATAAAATCTTTAAAAAAAAAAAAAAAAG
The DNA here is from genome assembly GCF_009829155.1 of Mustela erminea. Lineage (NCBI taxonomy): Eukaryota > Metazoa > Chordata > Mammalia > Carnivora > Mustelidae > Mustela > Mustela erminea. The sequence continues at coordinate 15,429,680 of NC_045619.1, forward strand.
AAGCTCATTTTAAGATACTTCCTAAGACTATTATGAGATTTGAATGAGGTCATGGACTTAGAGCACTTGCTCAGTAAATGACAACCATATATACCTGTAACTATAAACATATACATATATAAAAGTTTGCTTAAAAATACATGCTAAGGAATAAAGACTAGAAGGACGTCAGGAGTGGTTGCCTCTGGACAGTGAAATTAGAGGCAATTAGTTTTCTTCCTCCTCTATTTTTTCCTAGATTTTCCAAAAATATATACACATAACTCATGGCCAGGAGATATATTTTTTAATGTAATCTTTAATATATATTTTTAATGTAATCTTTGTGTTTCAAAAATGAAAACAACATGTGGACAGTAACTTCTTTGTTCTTTTATCTAGATAGGGGTCAGGTGGCCCCATTCTAGACATAGCACTGGCACTGACTCGCTGTGCAGTCATAGAAAGTTCCTGCACCAATTCGAGTCTAAATTTCCCTGTCTAAAATTAATGACAACCAGACTCCTGGTCTCTCCATGGTGAGATTGCTCGCACTGGTTTAACTCATTCACCAAAACAACTGTAAAAGCTAGACAGCTTTGAAGACATCAGACAACAACGGTCAATGCAGACAGGACTAGAGGCCTTCAGAGAAAGGCAGCACAGGATGTACCCTCCACGTTCACCCCGGATTTTCCCTGAGGATGCTTCTCAACTGCTGTCCTGGGAAACAGAACCCAAGCAACAGTATGGTCTGTTGGGCTGAAGTCAGAGTTCAGGATGACAAAGTGACTCAGATCTAAGGAACCATTTTCCAGAGAGAAGAACCTCAGAGAAGGAAACATAACTTCATTCGAATTCCCGTTAAATCTTAAGCCCACTGACTCATGCAGAGAGTAAGAAGCCAAAAAACCAAGGAGAGCACATCAGCTTAGAGGCTGAACAACTGATCAACTGACCACTGACTAGTGGGGAGTCAGAGGCTAGAGCTCAAGCTGCATGAGGAAGAAGGAACTTAGGAAACACCCAGAGCTTTTAGCTGTGAGTTTGGAGTAGAGACCCCATCATAGGAGCATAGACAAGACTAACACAAATCAAATTTAATCAAGATTTGACAGGATTGAGAAGACCTGCTGGTTCTCTAACTACCTGCTAGAACAAAATTTAACACCCTTCAGAGGAAGTTAACATAATTCACCCAAAGCCTCTCTCACTTTGTATCCATAATATCCGCATCAAATCAAAAACTATAAGGCATCCTGAAAAACAGGACCTAAACCCTGAAATCCAAAGGAAAAAAGACAGGTCTTAGAAGTTAATCCAGAGAGGACTCAAATATTACAGTTACCAGACTTTAAAATAACTATGGTTAATATGCTTAAGGGGACAAAGGAAAAGACGGTCAAAATACAGGAAATGATGGACAACACAGATGAAAAACAGGGAATACCAACTGAGATTCAGGGAAAAAAAAGAAAAATCAAACAGATATCTACCACAGAAGAAAATGTGAAATTTAGGTCACTTGGATAGGCTTATTATCAGGCCGGACAAAACAGAAAATGAGATTTAAGAACTAGAAATTCAGGAAGTCAATAGAAAACACCAAACTGAGGTACAAAAAGAGAAAAATGGACAAATCAAAGCAGAGATTAAGAAACATAGGAGGTACAGTCAAAAGTCTAATAGTCCCGTAACTACAGTCCCAGAAGTAGGTAAGACAGAATGGGGCAGGAAAACTACTGGAAGAACCAGTTGTCAAGAATTTTACCAATTTGATGAACAACAATCCAGTTGTTCAGTGAACAGCGAAGTTCAGTCAACCCCAAGAAGAAAGAATATAAGAAAACCATATCTATGTACCTTGTAGTCAAAGTGCTGAAAACTGAAGACAAAGAAAAGAATCTTTAAGGCAGCCAGAGACAAAAAGACATATTGCATCCAAAGGGGTAAAAATAAGTCTGAAGACTAACTTTTGAAAGCCAGAAGACAATGGGATGACAACTTGAAGGTACTGAAAGTGGGGAGGGGTGGGTGGGATTTTAACAACCTAGAATTCTATATCCAGGAAAAATGTCCTTCAAAAAATACAGGTGAAATAAAGATGTTTTTCATGCTCTCCACTACCTGACACTGTACTACCCAAACTATTAAAGGAGTTTATTTGGCTTGAAGTAAAAATGGTCCCAGGTGGAAGCACTTACTGGCGTGAATTAAGAGCCCTGAAAAGGGTAAATATGTGAATAAATAGAAAGAAATGTTGACTGTTTAAAACAATAATAATAACATCTTCTGGGGCTTGAAACATTTAGAAGTAAAATACATTAAGGCAATAGTACAGAGGGTGGGACGGAGCTAAACAGGGTTCAAGTGCGAGCATATGCATGACTGGGCTGGAAAGGAGAGGAGGGGTAACGTGAGGTGCACCCGAGAGGACCGCTGAGAAAGAATCTGTCACCGGAAGGTCAGCAGAGGAAAACATCAAAGAAAAAAAATCTTAAACTGGATCATCCCTCCCAAAAAAGCAAGAAAAGAAGTAACAAAGGAATAAAGACAGAAGGGACAAATTAAGATTAAATAGTAAGTTTGTGGATTTAAACCCAACAATGTAATTTAAGCGCATTCCATTTAAATGATGTAAATATTACAATTTAAGTTACAGATGATCAGACTGGTTTAAAAACACACATTAAAAACTTTAATATTCAATTCAGAAAGGTTGGAAATTGGAAGATGAAAAAAAATAAACCACTACCTACTTGATCTAACAGATTTCATCCATTATCTGCTGAATACACAGTCTTCACAAGTGTACATGGGCATTTGCCAAAGAGACCATCTGTCAGGACAAAAAGCAAGTCTAGACAATCTCAAAGATTGAAATCATAGAGAATGTGTTCTCTGACCAAGGTGGAATTATAATAGAAGCCAATAACTAGATAACTGGGAAATAACCAAATGTTTGGAAAACAAAGCAATAGATTTCTAAGTAAGCCAGAAGAAAAAGGAGAAATCACAATAGAAATTGAAACAGGAGTTTAACTGAATGATAATGAAAGTATGACATCAGAAAAATTATGGGATATACGTAAGCAGTTCTTAAAGGAAAATCTGTAACTTTAAATGCCTGTCTTGGACAAGGTTAGATTCCATGATCTAAGAGTCTGTCTCAAAAGCTAGAAAAAGACAAAACTCAAACAAAGTAGAAGAAAAGAAGACATATACATAGAGGAGTAGAAATAAATGAAATTTTAAAAAGATGTCAGTTGAGAGAAGCAATAAGGTTAAGAGTTGCGTCTTTGAAAAGACTAATAAAATTGATAAACTCTGGCAGAACTGATTGAGGAAAACAGAAAAACATAGATTGTCAATATCAGAAACGAGAGGGAGCCATTGTTCGAGGTGCTAAATACATGAGGAAAAGTGACAAAAGGAAAGTTTAAACAGTGTCATATAAAGAAATTTGAAAATTTAGATGAAATTAATTCCTTAAAAATAACAATTTGCTAAAAGTAACAAATCAAGAAAAAAAAATAATCCTTAAAGAAAACTCCAAACCTAGAGGACTTTGATGCTGAATTCTTCCTAACGTTTAAAAAAGAAGTAGTGTCAATCTTACACAAACTCTTCAGAAGAAACAAAAAAGAAGAAACTCCTGCCTCTTTTTAGAAGGCCTGTATGACACCCGAACCTGAGAAGGGAATCATAAGAGAGAAAAATCAGAAGTCAATAAAATCTTATAAATAACAGGTACCAAGATTCTTAACAAAACAAGTAATGTAACCTAGAAATAGATAAAAAAGATAATATATCTGACCAAGTGCCATTTATGCCAGGAATGGAAGATTGGCTTAACTTTCAAAATTTAATCCATATAATACACCATATTAATGGAATAAAGGAGAGAAACTGCAATCATCAGAAAAACATTTAATGAAGGTCAACATACATTCAAGAAAAATCTCTCAGCAAACCAGGGATTTGATCAGGAATACCTGCAAACAAAATCCACAGTAAGCCTGACATTCAATGCTGGAACACAAAATGCTTTTCCTCCTTAGGTCAGGAACAGGACAGCGTGTCTGCTATCACTAGTTCAACGTTGCACTAAGGTCTCTAAAGCACAGAAAAATAACATACAGACTATAAAAGAAGGTGGAAAGCTCTCACTATTCTCAGATGACATGATTATGTCCATTGAAAAAATTTAAAAAGCAAACTCATAATTAATAAGCAAATTTAGCAAAGCAGCTGGATATGGTCAAGATCTAAGAAATCAACTGCATTTTCATATGCTAGCAACAAAGAATGAGAAAAAAATTGTAAATACGACTACTTACAAGCACACTGAAAAACATCAATTACCTAGGAATAAATCTAATGCAAGATGCACAAAACCTCTACACTAAAATCTATGAAATACTGCTGAGAGAAATTAAAGGCCATTTAACACATGGAGGTGTGAGGCCACACATGTAGATGGGAAATTTGATGTTGGTGTCCATTCTTCCCAAACTGATTATAGAATCAGTGTCATCTCAATCAAAATCCTGTGGATTTTTGTGACAATTGACAAACTGGTTCTAAAATTTGTATGGAAATGTTAATAATTTAAATTAACCAAAAAGATCTTAAAGAATCTTATGACCCCAAAACAGAAAAACAGACCAAATGGTTCAGAATATATAATAAAGGTCAAGACAGAGCCACATGTGTAGTCTCCTGATTTACAGCCAGTGGGTAAAGGATTCTTCCCAACAAAAGGTGCTCTATCAGTCAAAAATTAAAAATAAAATTTTTTATTTTTTGTTGTTGACTCCTCCCTCACACCATACACAAAAATTCCAGATGGACTTCTGATACAAAAGTAAAAAGCAAAACAATAAAACTTTTAGATAATAATATGAAAACTATCTTAATGACCCAGAGGTAGGCAAAGACTTCTTAATGCAAAACAAAAGGCAATAACTACAAAAGAAAAACACTGATAAACGGGATGTTATTTGAATTAAGAACTCCGTTCACCAAAAAAATACCACTAAGAGAATGAAAGGCAGACTACAAACTCAGAGATGTTTGCAATACTTTTATCTGACAAATACCTCCTCCTGAGAATATAAAAACAACCCTTACAAATCATTAAGGAAAAGACAAACAGCACAACTTAAAAAGAAACCAACAGGCAAAGGATGTGAGCAGGCAGATCACAAAAGCAGTATCTACAAGAATGTTCACTAATCCTTCTCAAACTCTTCCAAAAAACGGAAGAGGAGGGAACACTTTCCAACTCATTCTATGAAGCCAGCATTACCCTGATACCAAGTCCAGACAAAGACACTACAAGAAAAGAAAGCTCCCGATCAATAGCCCTCATGAATATTAATGCAGAAGTCCTCAACAAAATCTAGGAAACAGAATTCAACAGTGTGTTACAGGACTGTACACCATGACCAGGTGCGGTTTTTTATTCCCCAAATGCAAGGATGGTTCAACACAGGAAAATCAATCAGTGTGTACACCATACTAACAGAATAGCCACATGGTCATCTCAACGGGTACGAAAAAAGTGTTTGGCAAAATTTAACACCTTTTCATGATAAAACACCCAACAAAACAGAAATAGGAGAAAACTATCTCAACACACTAAAAGCCCATACAAATAACTCACAGCTAACATCATACTCAACGGTGAAAGACGGAAAGGTTTTCCTCTAACATCAGGAACAAGACAAGGATGCTCACTTATGTCACTTTATTTAACATAGTCCTGGAAGGCTTAGTCAGAGCAGCTGGACAAGACGATCATATGCAACACACACACACACACACACACACACACACCCCTTAGTGCAAAGCTACAGTAATCAAAATAGTGTGACATTGGCATAAGGATAGACATACAGACCAACAGAATAGAATAGAACAGAGAGACAAGGAATAGACCCTCACATATATGGTTAAATGATTTTTAACAAGGGTGTTGAGACCATTCAATGAAGAAAGAACAGTCTTTTCAATAAATAGTGCTGGAAAACTGGATATCCACATGCGAAAACAAAACAAAAAAATTAATTTGGACCCTTACCTTATGCTGCATATAAAAACTAACTCAAAAGAGTCAAATACCTAAACATGGGAGATAAAACTATAAAACTCTCATAAAGGAAAAGCTTCCTGGTGTCGGGTTTGGCAATGGTTTCTTGGATATAACACCAAAAGCACAGGCAACAAAAGAAAGATACACTGGGCTACATCAAAATAAGAATTCTGTGTGTCAACAGACACAACCAACAGAGTAAAAGGCAATCCATGAAATGGAAAAAAAACAATTTGCAAATCATATATCTGATAAGGGGTTTGTATGTAAAATATATAAAGAAATCCAACAATTCAATAACAAAAAAATAAATAATTCAATTAAAAAGTGGTAAAAAGACTTGAATAGACATTTCTCCAAGAAAGATATGTGAATGATTAATAAGGACATGAAAAGATGCTCAAACCACTAATCACTAGTGAAGTACAAATGAAAATCATGAGATGCCACTTTACATGCATTAGGATGGTTATTACTTTAAAAAACACACACAACATAGCAAATATTGGCAAGAATATGGAGCTACTGGAACCCTTGTTATTTGCTGGTGAGAACGTAAAATGGTGCAGCTGGTATGGAAAATGGTATGGAAAATTCCTTGAAATATTGAAAATAGAATTAGCACACATTCCAGCAATTCCACGCCTGGGTATACAGTCGAAAGAACTGAAGGCAGGAACTTGAGCAGATATTTGCATACCCATGTTCATAGCAGCATTATTCACAAGAGCCAAAAGGTGGAAACAACCCTAATGCCTATCAAAGGATGAATGGATAAACCAAATGGGGTATACACATAAAATGGAATGTCATCCAGCCTTTAAAGGAAGGAAATTCCTGATACACGCTACAACATGGATAAACCCTGAAGATACTACGCTAAGTGAAGTATGCCAGTTACACACAAAAAAAATGTTATATGATTCTACTTATATAGTCAAATTCATAGAGGCAGAAAGTAGAAGAGTAGTAACCAGGGACTGGGAGATGGGACGGGGGGTGGGTGAAAATGGGGAGTTACTGTTAGAGTTTTAGTTTGGGAAAATGAAAAAAGTTTTGGAGATGGATGGTGGTGATGAATGAATGTACTTAATATGCCATCAAATTGTACACTTAAAATGATTAAAATGGCCAATTTATTTTAGCACAAGACAAAGAATGCTCAGAGATGCTTTAGAAATAACTAAAAACTTGAGACAATTTATGTACCATCAACATTTAAATGGATGTGTAAACTGTGGCATATGCTCACAGTGGAATACTATACAACAACAAAAAGGTACAGCTACATACAACAGTGTGGCTGCATCTCACAGATATCACATTGAGTGAAAGGAGCTACATACAAAAGAATACAGACTCTATAAGTCCATTTATATAATGCTTCAAAAACGGGCAAACTCAAACGATAGAAAAAATTCAGGATGGTGATTATTAACAGGGATGAGACAGAAAGGAACCTCCCAGAGTTCTAGAAACATTCTGCCTCTTTTCTGGGTGGTGCTTACATAAGTAGATGCAAAATGAGAGAACAAAAGATATTCATCAGACCATTCACATAAGGTTTATAAACTTTATGTTCAATTCATCTCAATTTTATAAAATGATGCAAAATCGTGATGATAGAATGACAATGCCAGAAAGAACCTGGAAGAAAGTTGTTTGGCATGTCCAGCAAGCACTGTTGGGGACTGTGGAGCAGATGGTCCCTGGGCCATGCTCTGAGAAAGCTGCACTAAGGCAATGTACTTTACCAGCCAAGGGAGAAAGGCACTCTGTCCCTGCTGGAAATTACATTTACGATGAGCTGCCCCACTTTTTCAGTGTTTAGGGGGCAAAAACAAGCCCCCATCAGTCTTCTCTCTTAATATGAGGTCCCCAGAAGACCCACTCTGACATAACCCAGGGAAAGGTACAAACACAGCAGTTTATATCGTCCTATTAACTCCCAAATCTCTAGTTCAAGATCTGGGAGAAATCTTTACTTTCAAAGAGCGAGGACATTTCTGACTCTGAAACAACGATCCCGTGACACACTGATTTAATCCTGCATCTACAGGGACACAGAGAATGGCCTTTCCCATTCAGGGTCCACATTTGCCCAACTGGAGTGTCACTGTAACACGGTCTTTGGGGACTCCGACAATATGAACGTATAAACAGCAGGTGTTTGCTGTGGCTCGTTTCTGTGTTTACTTGACTGCACTGCACTCCCCAGCGCAGAATGTCCCGGCGTGGGGGGGCTAATGTATTCCATAAATGGCTTCAGAGTCTCTTGCCCCAGGTGACTTGCCCCAGCCTAACATTCGAGAAACACCATCCCTCCCATGAGGACACTGGCCGTGTCTAGGACATGATGGAAGAAGGAATTTCAAGCACTTACTTTCATCATTAGAAACATTCCCCAGAGATGTGTGGCTGGAATAACGTTTGTTCTCACTTTCATTGAGACATCTTTCAATCCAGCTCTCTAAAAAAAAACAAAACAAAAAACAAAACAGAAAGAAAGAGAGAAAGAGGAAAGAAAATCACAGAATTGCAGAATTGCTATTGGTGTTTGTGAAGAGGCAGGAACATCATAAACACATTCGACTCAACTGCCCATTGGTTTTCATCTGAGACCTGCCCCGGCTGAAAATGGGCTTTCCACAAAGCCCCACGGGTGCCACTGCGGAGGAGACAAAATGGTGACTGAAGCCCCCTTGAGTATTTCTTGGTCAGATTCTACTACTTCTGGAGTAGTCACATCCCAATAGTACCAACTGAAGATTATCTTTCTTTGCATCGAGAAGTCGTTTGTAAAACAAAGTTTGGTCTACTAAACCGCTGGTGGTGGTTTATAAATAAATTAGCAGCAGAACCCTTTATTCAAATGAAAAACAAAAAGGAAAACAGATATAACCTGAGGGTTTTGGATGAACTGGAGGAGGAGGGCAGTGAACTTGACAGCTCCCTTCCCTTCGCCTGGTGACCCTTCCCACCGCCCCCCACCCCTCCGCCCAAGGAGGGCTTCCAAGCATAGCCCCCAAACCACTGTGGGAGGAGATATTAAAAGCTATATAACAGGTATGTAGTACTTTCAAAATCCAAAAGACTGTTTTCTTCATCAGATTCCAAAGTCTACAAAAGTACTTTCCACAATGTAGCACGATCTACCGCTCCCTCCTTCATTCATTCAACAACATCCGCTAACTGCAGGCCGTTCTCCTACAATGCTTGTTTTGAAAATAAGCATGCGCTCCCGTGCAGGTAATACATTAGGAATTTATCTGAGCAGACAGCAAGCTTTGTGTTTGCTAACGCTCATTTCTTCCCTAAGAAGCATCAGGCGAATGCAGAAAACCACACATAGCTGAACCAAACCCCAGCCACAGGAATATGCAAAAATCCCACGTGCTCATGCCCGAGACATCTACCAGCTACCTGAGCTCACCATGCATGTTTTGAGCCACACCTGCCTGGATAAGCCACCTTCTACCACTTCACTGTAACCCACAAGTGACAGCCTTTTGGACATCCACTTCCAAATCAGACTTCAGGTCTTTTCCAAGGGGAAATGCCAGGCTTAATTGTATTTCTGCACCTCTTAAACGTTGAATTAATGTGGGCAAAACTCTGCTGTCATTTTACCTAGACTCTTAATTTTTTAAGAGCTTTCGAGTGTTCTGCCCCTCATTTATTTTTCTAGTAAACTGGTTTCTATCATGTTGTTTTGTAGAACGTAGTGGTTTGGGGGAATGCCTATATGGTGTTAGAGCAGAGCTGACTATAGCTTTGTGTTTCTGCAGGGGGCAGTCCCCCCCACACTGTGTTGCCTTTAGAATTTAGGAGCTGGCATTAACTGAGCACCTATTCTAATCTGCCAGGCACTTTGCATATGTCATCTCACAGAATTCTGACAACTCCCAGAAGGAAAGATTTTAATCTCCATTTTTCTTCCTAGAAAGCATGAGATTTAAGTCATGTGACTCCTTGTAATTCAAAGAGCCAAGGACAAGATCATGAGTTAACACTGTAGGTGACATATTCCAGAAAGGAGGCACGCTGGCAACCGTGGGGCAGGGGAGAGGGCGGGGGTGCGGGGACAGGGAAGGATCAAACGCAAACAGCAGGGAGAAATGTTGGGGTTTTGTTTTCCATTTTATGTCCCAACAAACTGCTCTTTTAAAAGCTGCTCCCTAAATTGTAAATAAGTAGGGGGAAATATCCAAGGGGAGGAACCCGAGCCAGCTTGTTCAGCGGAAATGGAAAGCTGGTATTTCTGAGGAAACACTGAGTAGCAGAGAAATTCAAAACATTAAAATGCCACCCGTTTCCAGACACCAACTGTGCAACGCAGAAACAAGCGGCTTGTGAGGCTGTCAAAGGTGTGATGACAGAAGGTGGGTGTTTGTCACCGCATTGCTTCCAAAGACGCTTTGGGGTACAAATCTCCAGAATTCTTTTCAGGACGCTCTAGAATATCTCCACTCGGATCTTCTAATCCCCTCCAGTTCTGGCCCGTTTTCCTTGGCGGCAGGCGCGGCTGGTTTGGGATGGCAGCTCCTGGAATCCGCGGCCCTTCCTCCACCAGCGCACCCCTGTGAGAGCAACTGCTGTTGTTTCTCGAGCCCGCCCTGGTCTTCCTAGCTAGTCACATCTGGCGACTCTCACATGCGTATGGACATGCACATGCACGTGCACACACATGTACACACACACACACACACACACACCCTTTTCAGCAGACACAAGGAACTAAGAGAAATACTCTCCCTCTCACCCATTCATCTGTGTCAAGGTCAGGACTGTTGGGGCGCCTGGGTGGCTCAGTGGGTTAAGCCTCTGCCTTCGGCTCGGGTCATGATCTCAGGGTCCTGGGATCAAGCCCTGCGTTGGGCTCTCTGCTCAGCGGGGAGCCTGCTTCCTCCTTTCTCTCTCTGCCTGCCTCTCTGTCTGCGTGTGATCTCTGTCTGTCAAATAAATAAATAAAATCTTAAAAAAAAAAAAAAAGATCAGGTCTGTTAACATTGGAGTCCTCAAAAGGGCCAGTTCCTGCAGGTGAGAAGCCCCAGTGGTTGGCGGGGTACTCGCTGAAGAATTCATGCTAACATTCTGGAAGGGAGATGGCTCTGAACACCCAAGGCCAAGAGAGCGCAACACCAGCCCACAAGAGCTCAAGTCAAGGAAGAACTTTCCAGAGAGCTGTGCTCCCCCCACCTGATTGCCCAACACTGGAGAGAAATGAGAGCAGAGGGATGAGAAGAGAGAGGGGAATCAAGTGCCGGAAGGAAAGAAGAAAACTCACCAAGTAACCGTTCCCTCCACTCACAGCACCCACTCAGGTCTCTCCGACCCCACGGCCCATGCCGGGAGCCACCCTGCTACTCTTCTCCCCAGGGCAACACAGAGTAGGGTGGCCTGTCATGCACACAGCACAGATCAGAAGACAGCCACCGCGGCTCCATCTTTCTGGTCAAAGTACCCCCACGCACTTCTGCTCTTGCCTCGAGAGAGCTGTTCCCACTTCCGTGCCATCCAGTCCACCTGCATCTGGCTGTCTTCTAGCTCATCACTGGCCACTTGCACCTGCGGCATCCAGGATGCACTCTGGAGGGTCCAGACCATGGTCCCAGCAGTGCCAAATATGGCAGAAGCATCTGCTGTTCTGGACATCTGGAGTTCTCAGAGCATTCAGAGGTCTTACATCAGATGTCACTGGGACATCTAAACAGGCCACTGGCCTTGGCTCTGCAGGTGCTCATTGACCTTCGTCCTCCTCCCTGGCGGGTCTCTCAACAGCGGCATCTGCAGTCGACGCCCCCTAAGTCAGGTTGGTCCACACGACGGCAAGTCCTCTATTTAGGTCACCTGCAGGAAACTTCATTTACTTGAAAACTATTAACAATGAATTTTGGTCTTGCAAAGATCAAGAATTACTCAACCAAAGCAACAGGAATATTGCATTTCTAATAAAGCCCTGTGCTAACTTATTTACTTGAAGATTATGTGATTTAATAATAATAATCAGGTCTCTGTCCATTGGCTCTTTATGGGCCAAGCATTACGCAAATACATTACATAAACCAGAGTACTTAATCCTTGTAATGAGCTTGAAGTAGGTGTTATCAAGAATGTTAAGGCTCAGTAAGATTGGGTAAGTTGTCTGAAGTCACCCTGCTAATAAGAGCAGGACTGTCTAAGACAGTCCTGAGCTAGAAGACAGCCAGATGCAGGTGGACTGGATGGCATGCAAGTGGGAACAGCTCTCTCCAGGCAAGAGCAGAAGTGTGTGGGGGTACTTTGACCAGAGAGATGGAGCCACGGTGGCTGTCTTCTGATCTGTGCCGTGTGCATGACAGGCCACCCTACTCTGTGTTGCCCTGGGGAGACTGTCTTTAGACTTAGATCATGACCAAAATGCTCTCTCCAAGGGTGGGCTAAGCTCTCCTCCTCCTGTGTCCCCCACGGTCCTCAGCACACGGTACCAACACAGCAACACTGAGCACAGTCTGCATTCGGACTTTCACTGAAAGTCTACGTACCTACTACTGTTTTTTGTTAAATTCATTCATGTATTTCTTTGCCAGCCTTTGCTATACATAGTAGGCCCTTCTGTTTAGGTCCTAAATATCTTCAGAATGAAGTCCGTGTTATTCTATTTCTTTCGACTCTCACTAGCACCTGGTCTGAAGTTGCTCCGATAGCACCGTCCCGAGAAATGTCACGTTACTAACACACGTGGTATCAAAGAATGCACAGCATATAAGCAGATCTGTATGTCTACGGAATTTCCTAATCTTTTCTTTTTTTTTTTTTACCACAGAAGGCACAAAATGGTACATCAAAGATGATTTTTCAAATAAGGAAAGCAGCATTCAAACAAGTGTCTCTGTTGTGCCTTCTGGAAGAAGCAGCTTTAATAAAAGCCATGAGTGACACAGACATGAGGAAGACTGGCTTCCGGCCTGCAGTAGTCACTGGAAAGCAGGGCAGATGCTACGCCCCATACTCACAAGTGCAGGAAGGCTGTCCTTTCTGTCCACCTTGTACCCAGTAGCTTGCACTGTGCCTCACCCCATGGCTGTGACACAATAAATGTGTTGTTCAGTGCATTCTTTTTTTTTTTTTTGAAAAATAATGTTAAGTTCCCACTGTGTGCCTGGTACTATGCAAGGTATTTTCACAAATGTGGCTTACATTACAGGGATCTCAGAATAACAGTAGGAAGTGTGTTTTAAGATCTCTACTGACAGACATGAAAACTGAGGCTTGAAGCAAAAGTTCCAAGAGAAGGCAGGCTGTGGTCAGTGCTGCCCTATCTGTACCCTGACCTGGGCATGGCACAAAGAGAGTACAGCTCACACTTGGCTAACTCCCTGCTCCCCACTGCCTCATTCTTGATCTGTAAAAATAAATCATCTGATCTTTGAGTAAGGACCCTGTGTGCTCTAAGTGTCCACAGGATGTACGGACAGCTGTGAGTTGGGCTTCTGGGCTGCAACGCATCACTTCCCCTGACTCATCTGGGGTCATGGGTAGGAAGGAAGACACTAGCCATGCTTGTAGATTCTTACTTTCCAAGGAGTTTAACCCGCACTCCTCCGAGGCAGATCTTCAGGCCTTCCCACTTTAGACTGGGTTTTCTAGAAGGTTGGGTTCCTGTGCAGCAGCAAAGAGCAACCAGGAAGGAACTGCATCAGGAAAATGGCACGTCCAAGGCTCAGAGCAGCTTCGGGAACAGGTATTGATCTGGCGGGAGGGCCCAACAGAGATGGTGGCCCAAAGCCAGCTAATCCTTGACGTTCACAGGGCACACTGACATAAGAACATGATCTGAGCTTCCCGGTGTACCTCATGAGACTGAAATTCACCCTACTTTAAACATGAGGAAACTGGGGTCTAGACCATGGCAGTGGCTGGTCCAAGGTCACACAGTCAGAGGGGATTAAAGCCAGAATTCAATCCCAGACCTTCCATCTCCAAAGCCTATGTTGCTTCTGCCTGCCACATCATACCAGGAACAGACAGTGATCTTGGGCTAGCCATCCATCCACTCATGCATTTTGCAAGTCATTACCAAGTGTAAAGTTGCTACGGAAGAGACGACACATACATTTCAACCGGGGGCCAATATATTACAGCAAGATATCTTTGGAGGACCCAGGGTCTCAGGACCTGAGAATACCTTGTTTACTTATTCTTAATTTATTATTTATTTTCCCCACCTTAAACAGGTAAGTCTAATAACCTTGTCCATCTTTGCCCTGCGTCATCCGCAGGCACCTGGCATGGTGCCAGACTCTGCATCTGAGCAGAGACTGAGCGCAGGGAGGGCATAAGTCTTCCAAAGGTCCACAGGGAAGGGCCCGGGGAGGCCAAGGCCCTGAGGTTAGATCCTGGGCGGCTGGTGATCATGGGAAGGGTGGCAAGAAGGCCCTGTGGCTCATGGAGTGACCAAGGGCGAGACAGTGCAAGATGACAGAGAAGACAGAGACAGGCCAGGGAGAACGCGGGGTTTGGGGTTAGAACAACTGGATTTCACATCCCAGCCCTGCCACTTACTAACTGTGTAACACCAGGATGATTCCCGAAGCTTCCAGGAGCCCTACCTTCCAGGTTCTCCGCAGATTAACTGAAATAATACAGGTGAAGCGCTTAGCAGGCGTGGCTCTGCAGGCCATGGAAAGATGAGAGCGTGGTCTCTGTCCACCAGGAGCTCGCAGCCGAGTGACGAAGACAGACAGTGAAGGCCACGTCCGGCATTTCCTGACCTTTCTTCCCCCACACCAGTCACCCTGTGCCACAGGCCTCCCTTTATCTCCTCACAACACTCTGAAACAGAGACCTGAAGGATTCTGACTCGGGAGGAGGCACTGGAGACTCAGAGACGCAGGGCAAAGGCAGGCAGCTAGCTGGTGGCCACGCCAGGGTCCGGTCTGGCTCCCTTTGAGGCTGGTGTGCTCTCACTGGGACACACAGCCTCAAGAAGCTGGCAGGTAACCGGGAGTAGTCTGTTACTAGAATACCATGCCCGGGAAGCACAGAGAAGCTTCCGTGTCGGCCTTCGTACAGGAGGTAGCATTTCACCCGGTCCTTAAAGGATTCAGCCCCGGCCAGACAGAAGAGGCCAGGAGGGCCATGTCACAGACACAAAAGCACAAAGTGGGTTCTGGGAAAGGCGACAAGCCCACTGACCTGGGATCAGAGGAGGGGGGGGGCGGCCTGGTGGGAGAGTCTGGGAGGAGCAGATTGCCAAGGCCTCACCCACCAGACCCAGAAGCCTACAGGCAGCTGGGAGCCAGCCATCATTCTTGAGCAGTGGGGGAGTGACACGATGAGCTTTGTTTCTGAGGAACTGGATGAGAACAGGGAGTTCTTGACTTATGCAACACCTGAAGAAAATGCTGCCTGACTTACAAACTGTCACCGGGTTTTAATAGAAGGCGTTATTCATACTCTTTGTATCAACAGTCTTTCAGGGCCCTGTGCTGGGGCCTATTTTAGGAACTCACAGCTCTAGAAATGTTACATCAAAAAGTTGACACGTCACACTCCCAGCTGCCAAGGGAGGGCCAGACCCCAAGTCCAGGAGGTGTCAGGGTGTCCCTGCCCCCTCCTCCCCTCCCCTAGGCGCAGCCATTACCAGTGGAACCATGCCGGCAAGGCCTGCTCCTGTCTCCCCCGGCACCAGGGCGTGATCTCCTCTTCATCATTCTCTCTCAGCCCCAGTTTCCCTCTGCCCTGGGGTCCCCACCGTAGTGACACTCAGGAAAGCCTGCCTCCAGGAGGCAGGCAGCTGTGGCCTCTGGGGGAGGGGGGCAGCACAGGTCAGTGGGTTGCCATGACAACACCACAGGCCCTGCCCCAGGGGCCGCTGGGTTCCAGGAAGGGGCCCCTGCCCTGCCTCCAGGGGGCCACCCCACTCTGCCCCTGTCTGTATTCCTTCCCTTGCTCACCAAACATTGCTTTAGCACCAACTGTTTGCCTGGCACTGAGGTAGGTTCTCATGCTGGACACCACAGACAAGGTCCGTGCTCTCAGGGAGCTCGGATTCTGTGGTGGTGATGTCCAGAAACAAACATGCACGATGACTTCAGAACACAAGGAGGGTTAGGAAGAAAATGAAGCCCCGGAATGAGATAAAGAGAGGCGGGGGAGCTGTTTGAGGTAGCGGGACCCCGAGGGCCTGTTGGAGGAGGCGATGTTGGGGCAGGGGCACAGACCTGAGGAGGGATGGGCCTGAAAACCAGTGTGGCGCGGAGAGAGAGGACCAGTGAGAGCAGTAGGAAACGAAATCAGAGGTAGGAAAGGCCGAATGCATGTAGGCACTTGCTGGCCCTAGGAAGAACCCCACATTTACCCCACATGTGCTAAGAAGCTGTTGGAGGGCCCGAAGCAGGTGACGTGAGCTGCACAGGCTCAGAAAGTATAGCCTGCTAGGGGCCGTACACACATCCACCCCACGGCCTGTTGGTGAGGCATCTGTGGGGCACCGCGTGCCAGGCGCTCTGCGACACGGGAGGGGCAGCGCGGCAAACCAGGCAGGCACCGCTTCTGCCTTCAGGGAAGGTTAGAGTTTAGCATGAGAGTCAGCTGTTGGATAATAGAGATGGGGTTCCTGAGAGAGCCGCAGAAGAGAAAAGAAAAGGGAGTCTGACCTAATGTGTGAGTTAGGGAAGCTTCTCGGAGGAGGTGGCATTAAACCGACAGCTGAAGACTCCGAAGGCATCTTGTTGCCAGCCCAGGTCAACAGTGAGGGAGGAGTGTTACTGGCGGAAGGAGTGTCATGTGAAAAGGCTCTACAACCAAGCTACCCAGGTGCCCCAAATAAGTAAATCTCTAAAAAACAAAACCAGAAGCCATTCTGTGGGCAGCTCCACTGGGTGCTAC
Organism: Mustela erminea; assembly: GCF_009829155.1. Lineage (NCBI taxonomy): Eukaryota > Metazoa > Chordata > Mammalia > Carnivora > Mustelidae > Mustela > Mustela erminea. The sequence goes on from NC_045619.1 coordinate 15,446,628, forward strand.
TGAACACAACCTCAGAGGGCAGAGAAAGGGAAGCAGGAGACCACATGATTATTATCCAAACTTTGGAGATTGCTTTTGCCAGGACCACATGTGCAAGCTAGTCCCAGGCAAACTGACACTTAACAGCCCCCCAGGTAGGAGGTCACTGCAAGAGCCTCATGAATTCAGAGTGGCTTAGGACAGAGGCAGCAAGATGAGAAAAGAACTCTGCCCTCTTTCCATCTAATGGGATCCACTACTCTAGCTGGTCCAAGACACAGGTGTCCCCATGTCCCCACAGCTCTTCCTCACCTGCTGGGGTCTCAAGCACAGTGTGAGGAGGTGAATCTGAGGTGACAGTAATGACACGTCCTGGAATGTGCTGCCCACCATCTTCACCACCAGCAGCATGGTAGCTCACTGTTAGAGCATCGGCGCTGGGCTCCTAGTCATTTACGGGGATGATCTCATTCGGTCGCAACAGTGCAGATGGGGAAGGTACAGGTTACACAGACGCATGGCCAGGACAGAGAGGAGTGTGAATGGCTTGGTGTCATTATCCCCACACCCCAGGCTTCAGGATGTGTCCACTGTGTCCTCTTTGTCCCTGTAGCTGATGGGTACCCATCGCACACAGAGGCCAGGGTGCTCAGAAACACCAGTCCACTTAGTATCCCCTCAACACTCAGTGGCCTGGGCCTGGCTCTCTGCGAAGATGTGAGAGGACTCGCTTCCTCCTTCAATTCAACCCTTTACTGGGAGAGATTCCTAATCCACAACCCCACTCACTCTCCTAGCAGTACTTGCTAAAGAACACCCTCCCCAGTTTTCCTCTTTTCTTTTCTTTAAAAATCTGAGCAGTGGCAGGGGAGGGGGGCACCTGGGTGGCTCCGTCGGTCACAACAAGACTGGTCACCACCTCAGGGTCCAGAGATCAAGGCCCCACGTCAGGCTCCCCGCTCATGCAGAGTCTGCTTGGGATTCTTTTCTCCTTCGCCCTCTGCCCCTCCCCATGCTCGCTCGCTCTCTCTTCTCTCAAAATCAATCCATCCATCCATCAATCAAATCTTTACAAAAAATCTGAGCCATGTTTTCACATCTTTCCCAATTCTAGTATTTTCCTTTAAAAAATCATGTACACCCCCCCCAACTCCCACTGCAGGTATGTCTCAGTTTCCAGTTCAGCCAAATAATTCCTGCTTCAGAAGGCTGCCCTGAGACTCCTCGGATGCGGACGATGGAGGAGAGTCTCTGAGGAAGGCGGCCGTGCTGACGGCACCCCAGGCCTTCTTACTTCCGCCGCAGCCTGTGCCACTCTTCCTCAACCCCCTCAGCCTCGGCGCTCTCTCATCTGCCCAAACCACTCACTCTGTGTTTCTAGGGGCCTCTCCACACTCCCCGAGTTCACCTGCTGGCTGTGCTGTCGCCCCATCCATACCCTGGGGAGCCTCTCCTGCAGGTCTGGAAATGACCAAGCATCAAGGCTTGAGCCCCCTTATGGCCGACGGCAGCAAGGAAGCCCCTCCTGTCAGCCGGGGGGATCCGATACAGAGAAAAGGACAAGGAGGCCTGACTGCTGAGCCTCGCTGTCTCACTGCTTTGTGAACGTGACCACGTTCTTATCCCTTTCTGAGCCCCAGTTTCTCTCTCTGTTAGTTACAGTAACTACCACTGTGCGAACCACCATTTTGTACCACCGAGCGAAACTGCTCCAAACCTCGTCTTGTAATTACTTCATATACAGGAATTATCATCTCCTTTCATAGATGGGGGGAGCAGGGCCCAGAGAGAAAGGCCTGGATGAAAAGAGCTAAGGCCTCTGCCTTCTTTTTGGCTAATGGAATTCCCTCTCCCAGCTGTTCTATGTGCCCGGTGTCCTGTCAGGTCTTCCTCATCAGCCGGGGTCTCAACCACCACAGAAGGCAGGTGAGCCCAAGGCGACATTAATGCCATCTCCTGGAACGTGACCTCCCCAGGCAAGCACCGTATCTTCATGAACGTCGTGGCAATGACTTGTCCCAAATCACACAGCCGGTAAGCGGCCAAGCCAGGGTTTGAACCCAAATCTAACCTAACCATTCACTTTTTTTTTTTTTTTGCTTCAATTATCATTTGAAAATTACTTATTGAGCAACTACTCTCAGACACTATCCTGGGCTCTGAAGATACAACAGTAAACCAAAACCACAAAGTCACTGTTCACACGCAAGCAACAAAAATAGAACTTAAAAGCATCCACCGGTGAAAGAATAATTTTAAAGAATGACAGTTTGACTCAAAACACATCAGCGGTTACACCTAACCATTACCTTATACTACAAAACCCGTAATTATATATGCCTTAAGGTCTCACTGTGAGTACCCAGCTGTGTCTGACGTACTGCCAAGTACTCATCAGGGGCTCAATAAAGTTAAGCCCTTTCTCACTTTAGGAAAACTCAGTACAGAAAACTCGAAAGCGGTCACAGAGACGATGGAGGTGTCCTTATTGGTAACAGACAAGAATTAACAAGGAAACCCCAAAGTGCCCCAGTGCTGTTAGCTTGCAGATCACACAGACTCACCAACATCCCTGGAGACCAGAAAAAATTAAAGCTAAGGTGTTCAGTGCCATCTCCTGTCAAAGACACATTCCATGTAAAAGCAGATCTCTGCTCTGGAAATGTCCCTGGAAACAGCAGAGTTAACGTACAATCTTGCCTGAGTATGCTGGGCAAATTTCACTTCCCCTCCAACTAATGCTGGCAGACTTTTCTTTCGTTTCTATTTCTATGATTACAACATTACTAAAAACATATAAAAGTCTGGAGAAAGGTTCCTGGGGCCGAGGCTCCTCACTAGGCATGGCATCTGATGGTATCTGATTTCTGAAATCACTGCCTTTTTTTTTTTTAATTCTTTTTTTTTTAAAGATTTTATTTATTTGACAGACAGAGATCACAAGTAGGCAGAGAGGCAGGCAGAGAGAGAGAGAGGGGGAAGCAGGCTCCCCGCTGAGCAGAGAGCCTGATGCAGGGCTCGATCACAGGATCCTGAGATCATGACCTGAGCCAAAGGCAGAGGCTTAACCCACTGAGCCACCCAGGCGCCCCCATCACTGCCTTTTCTAGTCTGGGGGTTTGCTTTGCCTCATCTGCATTTCTTCTCACTCCCTCTGAGGGGATGGGGCTTCGCCCCGGAACCTCAGGAGTCCGCCACTCCTGACGGCAAGACCCAAACAGACTTCAAACGAGTCTGAACCTTCCCAAAACATCCTTCTGTCAGGCCAAATGCTTTTTTCACTCCTGTATTTTAAACTGTATTTTAAATTGTTGAAAGGAGAAACCTATTCATCCACCATCCTACCCCTCTCACATGTGAATACTTGTCCTTTTCCTGGTGTTTCCGCAACTACAGCAGTCTTGGGCACACAGATGACCTACATCCCCAGGGACCAGTCGGACATGCTGCTTCCATTCGTTTTCCCTTAACGTTCCATCATGCAGATTTTTCCTGTTTCCCTACAGCCCTCATATTGATCACTCATTGATGCCCAGTGTTCCCACGAGCTAATATTCCTATTTTTATAACGTCTTAATGAATTTGGTACATATTTTTTCTCTTTTGAATTATTTCCTGAGAGTCAACTAGGAGAAAGAAAAACAAATGCATGGGTTTAGGAACGAGCCAGGAATGAGTGGCCTGAAATCCAGCCTTCACACTTTGGGCAAAAAGTCTCTAAACCTCAGTGTCCCCTTGTGTAAAACGGGGGGAACGATAATCTGCCAACCTTATCTTAGTGGTGGGAGGTGTGGAAAGCTCTTATCATAGCGCCTGTCCTAGAACCATGGAACCACCACGATTCCCGAGGCCCTGTCTATGCCAGAGACATTTTGTGTGTTTTCACGACACGGTAGGCGTTAAGCACACAGCCCGTGGACCTCAACTCCCAGGTTCAAGTCTAATTGCCTTGCCGTGTGACCTGGGGTGAGGGACTCAACCTCCTCAAGCTTCATTTTGTTGTTTTTAATCTGCAAAAGGGGGGTGGTCCTAACAACACCTCATGGAGTTTCTATGAGATTCAGTGAACAACACACAGAGAATGTTCACATGATAAGCACCACGAAAGTCTTAGCTGTTATAATTTTTGCATTATGCCCACCCCCATGGCACACGACAGTGGTCCCTTCTGTGAGCATTTTTTCCATTTGATTCTTAGATCTTTGGTGCAGTGAAGACCTTTGGAGGACACTAATTCTACTGTCTACCCTCCACACCCCCGGAAAAGTCACTAAGTTCTGTAACCCTAGGCACATTATTAACCTCATGAGTTAACCTCATGAGCCTCAAATCCTTCCTATATATAAATAAGAAACGGGGTACCTGGGTGGCTCAGGTTATGATCTCAGGATCCTGGGATCAAGGCCTGCATCGGGCTTCCTGTTCTGCAGGAAGCCTGCTTCTCCCTCTCCCACTCCCCCTGCTCATGTTCCCTCTCTCTCTGTGTTACTGTCAAATAAATAAATAAAATCTTTATAAATAAATAAATAAGAAGCTACCCCCATGAAGTTACTAGGAGGATTAGGACAAATATAAGCTCCTTAAGAGCGGACTGCACCGTACTCACCCCACTGTTGCCTGCAGTCAGGACGGAGCTGGGCATAGAACTGCAGGTCAGTGAGGAGAGGGAGGAGGAAAGGGAGTAAACAGCCCCAGAATCCGTGCCTGGCACCACGCGGGGGCTCCGAAGAGGGCAAGCTCAGCGGGAGTTAATCAAGTACTCATCTGCATGGAGCTACGAGCCAGCCTTGCTAGAAAGCAAGCAGAGAGATGCGGCGTTCTTCATGATATGAAAGATGGGTTGACTTTTTTTTTATTATTTTTTTAAGATTTTATTTGAGAGGGGCGCCTGGGTGGCTCAGTGGGTTAAGCCGCTGCCTCCGGCTCAAGTCATGATCTCAGGGTCCTGGGATCGAGTCCCGCATCGGGCTCTCTGCTCAGCAGGGAGCCTGCTTCCCTCTCTCTCTCTCTCTCTGCCAGTCTCTCCACCTACCTGTGATCTCTCTCTGTCAAATAAAAAAAAAAAAGATTTTATTTGAGAGAGAGAGAGCATGAGTGGGACGGGGGGTAGTTAATCTGCATCACGTTCTCTTAACCCTGGAAAGTACGGGATAGATGTTTTCACAATGAAGAAAACTGAAAGCTTCAGAAGGAGAGGGAGAAGCAGACTCCCAACTGAGCACAGAGCCGGACACGGGGCTTGATCCCAGGACCCCGACCGAGATCATGCCTGGAGCCAAAGGCAGATGCTTAACTGACTGAGCCACCCAGGCGTCCCACATTGACTTATATCTTAAGTAAACATTTACTGAGCACTGACTTGTGCAAGACACGGTGGGCAAAATGCTTGGTCCTGGGCTAAGCCCAGATAGGGACGACACGGGGGAAATCTTGGGAAACAAAGAAAGAAGCATCAAGTAAACGTGTAAAAATGAGGCCGGAAAAATGTGTGCACTTCTGCACATGAGGGTAATTCCCCCATGAGGCACGGTTACGACAGCTCTTTGTGTAAGGGAAACCGCCATCTCTTTCCTTACGACCCGATGTTTTCGAGCGGGATAGCGATGGCCCGGTTTAAAGGAAGCAACATCAGTTTTGATGCCATAGCTGACCTCAGGGTGGACAGTCTCGCTACATGAGCCACTGCGTGTGACTGAGCCCACTGAGGGGTGGTTTCACTAAGAATGAACTGGGGAAGGGCTTCTGGGTGGCTCAGTCGGTTAAGCATCTGCCTTTGGCTCAGGTCATGCTTTCAGGGTCCTGGGATCAAGATCCACATCGAGTTTCACATCGGGCTCCCTGCTCAGCCAGGAGCCTGCTTCTCCCTCTCTGTCTGCTGCTCCCCCTTGTGTGTTCTCTCTCTTTCTCTCTCTCAGATAAATAAAATCTTGAAGGAGGAGGAGGAAGAGAAAGAAGGAAGAGAAGAAACTGGGAAAGATCCTGCCTATAGGTTTACAAGGTCATGTGTTGAAAAGACTGAACACAGTGAAAGTGTTGTATAAAATTTTGTTTTCTTCTCCTATGCCATCCTCGTGGGGAGGGGAGAGAAGACAGGTCTTGGAAGCTATTAGGGGAAAACGAGAATCACATGGAAACTCAAAGCACCTTTTGTTTATTGAGCTTTTATGACATGCCAAGGCCCTGTGCTGACCTTTTACACACTTTATTTCATTTAATCCTCACAATATCCTATGAGGTGGGGACTACACATGGTCCTACTTTACTGGCAAGCAAACTGAGGCTCAGAGAGCTTACCTCGCTTGATGAGTTCATACATCCCAGCTCATGGAAAAACCAATTCTCATCAAGCCTTTGGGATTCCAGAGGCAGAGCTGTTAATGATTGGGTCAATGACTGTAAACTCCCCACACGGACGATTATACCCGTGATTGCAAACTGTAACACGCTATGCAAATGGAAGGCACTGTTTTATTTGAACAGCAAACTTTCAATGTTAAACCTATTATAAGGAAAATCATGCCTATAAGTAAGTGGCTATGAAGCCCTGATGGTGCGTATAGGATGTCAAATTTGCCAAAGTAACTGGCCAGCAGGGTTCCCTTCCGAATGGTGGGGCCAGGTTGAGTTTGGAAGCTGGGGAAATGATTTAAGACGAAGGTACACACTGCACCAAGGCACCACCGCAGGAAGGAACGTCCATGGGCGTCCTCAGTCAGCCTATTGCCAAAGTGACATTGAGGTCCCCATGGCAGCCAGACATCCGCTGCCCCCGGGACACTGAGCTCCCAAGAACCGCAGTGTGGAATGCCATCCCCCACCTTCCCCACCATCAAGGATCAAGGATGACTTGACCTCCTGAACTTCTTTAGGTAGGAAGTAGGGGAGGTGAGCTAGCTAGCATGGACTTCTCTTGGGTTTTCCTTCTAACTCTAGGTTTGGGGAGGCAAAGAGGCAGCCTGGCTTCAAAATCAGAATAATCTGTGTTCCAAACCTGATTTGACATCAGATATTTGGCCTGGGCACGGTAACTTGGCTCTCTGAATCTCAGCTTCCTCGCTTGCAAAACGGGGACAATGATACCCAAGGCCCAGAACAAGAATGAAATGAGGTAGCACGCATGAGCAGTTAGCACAGAGCCTGGAAGACATGGTACAGTTTATTAATCTGCTACCCAGTTTCAAAGAAAAGGATCACTTTATTAAGAAAGTAAATAACCAGTCTGAAAATAACTCAGTCAGCCTGACGTCAATTACCCAAAGGGATTTCAATGTAGTTTCCTTCTTCCTCCCATTCTTTGCTTCTCAAAAATGATCTATGTGTCAACGGATAGTCTCCAGGTACTATCTATAATCATACAACTTTCATGGGACTTCTTGTTTGTTTTCTAATCTCTCGAGATCATGAAAACCTTTGCACAAAACCCAGACCCACCGGGAGTCCCTTTTCTAGGTTGCTCTTCTCTTGGATCCCTCTGCAGCCCTCTGGGCCCCGCTGTGAGCTTTCCCAGCGGGGCTCCAGGTGAGGCTTGCACCTGGCGTAGGGTGCGAGTCTGGGTGGGCAGCTCTCCCTGCTCCCAGCACCACCTCAGCTGTGCCCAGTGGGGTAGCCGAGGGTGCCCTGCCATCTGGGCACCCTGAGGAAACCCCAGTGAAGCAGAGAAATAATTCATTCTTCTAATCACAGCAAAGTTTTCAAACTTGAAAACAGAGCCTTGATTAGGAGAAAAGCTGTGTTGTTGTTTTGGGTTTTTTTTCCTAAAGGCCTGGCATTTCTGAAAAGTTCCCCTACTCTACCCAAACCACAGCAACCTCAAAAACTCTGCCCACTGCATTGAAAGTAAAAGTTCGTGGGGACCATAACCTCTCTCACAATAACCGCTCAATCTTCTTTCCAATGCTTGAGAGTTTCAACGATTTAACTGAGGGCCTCTAGCCCTCTG